>NC_133331.1:206934259-207273009 GCF_042186555.1 Aquarana catesbeiana | reverse complement strand
CTAGAGCACACTCCTCCTGGGCACTCATCAAGGATTCCTTTTATCTCAAATTCTAACATAAAAGATACAATATTTACACAGGAGGTTGAGAACATAAATGTACATGATTTGCAGATGGCATTTTGATGCTCCTCATTACCTCCCCTATGATAGCTATTCCTAACTCATGGAAATTATTATGACACTTTCTATATTATCAGGAATCAAGCCAAATGATTTTAAATCAAAAGCCAAAAACCTTAACTCAGATGTACAGATTGTGAAAACGTTACAGGTCTCTTTTCGACTTAAAATGTCATCTTCCTCTCTTCCTATTTGGGTAATAATGTGGCACCATCCTTTCATACTGTTGATCATCTAAACTACCCTCCTTTGTTCAAAAAATTATCACAGGTGATTAGATAGGTGGTCATTATCATTGCCTTCCTGCTTTGGATGCTTTTATACTCTAAAAATGATTATTCTGTCAAAAATACTTACTTCATACTCTATGAATATAGTTTTTTTTTTACCAATAAAGATTTTATTTATTTCAGACAAGAAGCAAGTGTACAATCAGAAAGTCATTTGTACAAACTTAAACAAAATACATATGCAACATGAAACATAACAGATTGTATCATTGAAGTTTTCCGTGACGGATGTCTCAGCAGAAACGTTTCTTAAGACTGCATTATAACAATCAGCCATATATTATACATCAAGGACATTTTATGTAGATATTCTAATTGAGCTTAGTTGGCTTTTAGAGAGTAAAAGAAGGAAGAACAGAAAAAGGGTGTTAGCCTCTAGCAAGGATGACACCTTGAAAAAGAAAGAGTAGAGAAAGATAAGGGGAGACCAGCACTATATCAGGGTCTTACGATTGATCGTTGTTTAGTTTTGTACCAGAGTCAAATGTAGAGGAATATTTAAAAATGATCCAAGGTTGCAACATATCATTAAAATTTTATATTTTTTTCGTGGGCTATTGCCCTAATCTTTTCCATTTTGTAGAGGAGATGTACTCTACTAACCATTCTTTTGTTGATGGGGCGGTGGTATTTCTCCAGTTTCTGGGTATTACTGCTTTCGCGGCTGTGAGTAGGAATCTCGTCAGTGATTTTTTATATCTCTTCATCGAGCAGTTGGTAATATGTAGTAAACAACATGCTGCGTTTAAGTGGATCTTTGTGTCAGTGATTTGTTTTGTAATTTCAATTACTCGGTTCCAGAAGGGTTGGATCAGATCACACTCCCAACAAATGTGTTGTAGGGTGCCCTTGGCTTGGTTGCAATGCCAGCAAAGATCAGGAACTGTGGGGAACCATTTATGTAATTTGATTGGTGTATTGTACCAATTCGTTAATAATTTAAACGAAGTTTCTTGTAATCGTGTGCTAATCGCACATTTATGAGCAAAGACACATGCCTGTAGCCATTGATCCTTCGTGAAGGATGAGTTTAAAACTGTTTCCCAGAATATTTTATGCTTATTTGGTTCCTGAGGGTTTGAGGTTTGCAACCGAGCGTATGTTAGGGAGATGTTTTTCGTGGTTGTGTTAGCCAAGAAGCAGACAGACTCAAATGGTGTGAGAGGTCTCGCAAAATGTTTATGTCTCTGGGGGCTCATGATGTAGTCATGTATTTGGTGATACACCCAGTGGTTTAAGGATGGTGAGTTCAATTCCGATTGTAAGCTTGAGTAAGATTTAATTTTGTTGCCTTCAAGACAATGTGTAGCTAAGAGCGGTGATTTTCTGTTGATGAATGACTGAGCTAATCCACTCATACCCGCCGGAAAATCTGGGTTAGCCATCAATGGCATCAGTGGGCTAGGGGATGTTGTCAGGCCTGACGTTTGAATCACTGTTTGTAGAGTTTTAAGTGTCGCCCCTATAAGGGGGTGTTGTTTTAGTCTTTAAGGGCAGGAATCCCATGGGATCCATGGTGAATGTGACACCGGTATGGGGTCTATGCTGTTTTCCAGTTTTACCCAGTTTTTATTATCCACATGGCACGTCCAATCCACAATTCTGGTGAGGTGTGTAGCCAAGAAATAATTTTTAAAGTTGGGAAAACCCATACCCCCATTGTGTTTGTCTCTAGTAAGTAATAGTATGCTTATAAGCGGTTTCTTGGACGCCCATAGGAAGTTTCTGAGTAAAGCATTTAGGGAGCAAAAGAAGTTTGAGGGTAATAAAATGGGTATGGTTTGAAAATAATACAGGATTCTGGGCAAGATCGTCATCTTAATGATGGCTGCTCTGCCGAACCATGAGAAATGTTTTAGCGACCATTTTTCAAGGTCTTTCTTTAAGTTTTGCAGAAGTGGTAGGAAGTTTTGGTTATATTTCAGGTCTAGACAGGGGGTCAATTTGATTGCTAAATATTTAAGGGAGGTTGATTCCCACTTAAATTTGCAGTTATGCTGAGTGTTGTGTTTTGTGTCCTCCCGAAGTGTTAGGTTCAGCGCTTCTGATTTTTTGTAGCTGATTTTAAAATTTGATACGTAACTGTAGTGGGTGAATATATTGCATAGGTTGGGCATGGTGATATGCGGTTGAGTTATAAAAAAATATGAGGCCATCGGCGTATGCCGCGCATTTGTAGGTGTTACCTCCTACTATGAAGCCGTGGATGGAGAGTGAAGCATTTACTGTGCGGATTAATGGCTCTAATGTGAGGATGAACAGCAGGGGTGAAAGAGGACACCCCTGTCTTGTCCCATTTTGGATCATTACTTTATTTGATAGTGTCCCATTGACTTTGATTTGTGCTGTCGGGTTGTGATAGATAGTCTTAATCCATGACAGCATGTGTGTTTTCAGTCCAATATGAGCGCATGTACCAAATAAGAAGTCCCATGACACACAGTCGAAGGCTTTCTCTGCATTAGTAGATAGTAGCATGCCTTCGAAGTCTCCTGTTTGAGATCTATGAATAAGGTTCAGGTCTTTTGTCACATTGTCTTTGGCTTCCCTGCCTGGCATAAATCCCACTTGTTCTGGGCCTATAAGTTTGTGCAATAATGGTCTTAGTCTGTTCGCTAGGATTTTTGTATAGAGTTTCAGGTCAATATTTAATAAAGATATCAGTCTGTAACTGGCACAGTCTAGGGGGTCTTTGTTGGGTTTGGGCAGCACTGTAACATGTGCTCTCAAGAAGTCCTCCTGCATCTCTTGCGGGTCTTTGAAGTAGTTAAATGTCTTTATCATGTGTGGTGTCAATAACTCAGAGAAGGTTTTATAATAATGGGCTGTCAGACCGTCTGGACCAGGGCTTTTCCCAACTTTTAGTGATTTAATAGCTGCAGTGAGTTCTATTTCTGTTATAGGTTCTTCTAGAAACTGGGCATCCTCTTCCTTAAGTGTGGGAAGGCCGCTGTCAGTAAGGAACTTGTGGATAATTTCTGTCTGTGTCCTGTCTAGGTCTTTGGGTTTATGTGTATGTGGCAGATTGTATAGGCTAGTATAATACTCTTGAAATCTCCTTGCTATCTGTGAGGTGTCTTGTGTGGTCTGGCCGGTGGTGGTTTTGATAGCGGCAATATTTATCGATAGTAATTCATCTTTGAGTGCTCTCGCTAGAATTTTACCGGTCTTGTCACTATGTTCGTAAAAGAATCCCTTCTTAGAAAAAAGGATACTCTGTGCTTTAAGGTTCGTGAGAGTTTGTAGTTTTTTCCGTAGGTTCAATAAAGCCGTTGCTGTCTCTATTGCTAGGGATTGCTTATGTTTTGCTTCCAGGACACCTATGGCCTGTGTGAGGTCATTGATTTCTTTTTCTGCTTCTCTCTTTTTTTGCTGCTCCTATCTGTATAAAATCCCCTGTACCATGCATTTATGGGCTGCCCACACTGTTAGAGGTGACAGCTCTTCTGTAGCACTTTCTTTGAAATACAGTTTGATTTGTTTCTGTTATTTTGTTTATATTAGCAGTGTCAGTGAGCAGTGGGGGGTTCAGCCTCCAGGTATTGGATCTAAATTTCTTGTCTGCCTTTCGAAGTTGCAGAGATATGGGTGTGTGGTCCGAGAGGGCTTTTACACCAATTTTGGCTGATTTCACAAGGGGCATATCCCTTTGCGAAATTAATATACTTGATTTGATTGTAGCCGTATTAGTGCAATTGTGACAGAGAAAATTGAGTACTGTCCGTGATACTTTTTTTATTTGCACTAACATACAATTTTTCAGGACAAGCTTTCGGGGTATGTCCCCTTCTTCAAGGTCGAAATTAATATGTAATCGATACGTGTAAATTTATTGTGTTGTGCTGAAAAGTATGTATAATCCCTACCCGAGGGATTGGTCAAATGCCAGGTATCTATTAAGGTAAGTGAGGCTAAAAGTGTTTTCATTTTGCGTAACTTTTTGTAAGGTAGGCTGGATTTACCATCGGATGAGTCCTGCAAGGGATTCAACGCTAAGTTGAAGTTCCCCCAAGCACAAGACAGCCAGAAGAAAAGCTCTTCAACTCATCAATCACATGTTGACAGAAGATGACTTGTGCGGTATTAGGGAAGTATACGTTTGCCAGAGCTCTATGAATATAGTTAATAAAGATTTTGATTCCTTTAAATTTGTATGAGGTGATATCAAACCAAGCATTAATAGACTTAATTTATATACTCCTAAATTTCAAGGTGACTTAGTGATGCCAACTTGGCTTAAATATTTTCACTCTGCCCAACTTAGCCAACTATTGCAACAAAAAGCATTCCAATTCAATGGGTTTTAATTTATTCCCAAACTTGTTCACTGATCTCAACTGATTTGATCATGTGGATCAAACCTACTGTAAATGTAGACGACCAACACTCCATCCCTCTCTATTCCAATCTCTCACATTATGGGATCAGCTAAACTCTAAACACCATCTTCAATCCCTTCACTCTCCATAAGCCGCTTTACTTCAAAATCCTAACTTCATTCTATGTCCCAATGATTTTGAATGGTGGAAAAACAAGGGTCTACCGAGAATAGCAGATTTTTACACATATCGTAGAATAATATCTTTTGATACTTACAATACATATATAAACTACCAAAGGAAGAAACCCATCTTCGTAACCAAATTCTATGTTATCAATTGAGTACTGTCCGTGATACTTTTTTATTTGCACTAACATACAATTTTTCAGGACAAGCTTTCGGGCTATGACCCCTTCTTCAAGGTCCAAGCAGTACTGATTCATAAATTGTTAAGCAGAATGTTAAAGGCAAAAAAGAAGAGAGAAACAAACACATACAAATCAATGGTAATAAAGATAGCAGCAGAGTTAGTGAGATAAGACAGAGGGAGAGCTATAGAATGGAGGGGGGGATACTAGTCACAGAGGGGGGCGTAAAACTTTAGCATAATGTGTAAGGAAACCAATATCCAAATTCAAGCCATTATTTTTCGTGTCAAAAAGAAGTATCATTTTTAGTTCAAATATTTTCCTTTCCTGGAGAGTCCTGAAATTCCCTTTAAGAACTAAGACATTGAGGTCTTCTATAGTGTGG
The DNA here is from genome assembly GCF_042186555.1 of Aquarana catesbeiana. NCBI lineage: Eukaryota > Metazoa > Chordata > Amphibia > Anura > Ranidae > Aquarana > Aquarana catesbeiana. The sequence goes on along the minus strand of NC_133331.1, from coordinate 207,267,522 downwards.
TCCGCTTGTGAGAAATGATGTCCCACAGGTGTGCATAAACTGTCCTCTTTATTTTCCTTGATGGTATGTCTGTGCAAATTCATCCTCGCTTGCAACTTCTGTCTTGTTTCACCAACATAAGATCCTTTGCTGCACCTTTTGCATTGGATGAGGTACACAACATTACTGGAGGTACAGTTGAAAGATCCAATGATATTGAAGGTCCTATTTGTGTGTGTAACACTTTTGGATAGATTGATCTGGTTGCATAGTTTGCAGCGTTTTTTATTGCAGGGTTTGCTTCCATTATTTGTGACTTCATAATCAGAGTGAAGTTTCCTGCTGATTAGTTTATGTCTGAGGTTGGGTGGTTGTCTGTAAGCCAATAATGGGGGTTGTTGGAATATTCCTTTCAGAGTTTCATCCTCTGTTATAATGGGTTGTAAATCTTTGATTATCTTTTTGATCCCTTCAAGTGCTGGGTTGTATGTGGTGACTAGAGGTACTCGGTTATTTGTTTTTTTTCTCTGTGTATTGAAGGAGATTTTCTCTTTGGGAAAGTTTTACGACCCCCTCTGTGACTAGTACACCCCCCTCCCCTCCATTCTATAGGTCTCCCTCTGTCTTATTTCACTAACTCTGCTGCTATCTTTATTACCATTGATTTGTATGTGTTTGTTTTTCTCTCTTTTTTTTTTTTTTCATTTAACATTCTGCTTAAAAATTTGTGAATCAGTACTGCTTGGACCTTGAAGAAGGGGACATACCCCGAAAGCTTTTCCTGAAAAATTGTATGTTAGTGCAAATAAAAAAAGTATCACGGACAGTACTCAATTTTCTCTGTCACAATTGCACTAATACGGCTACAATCAAATCAAGTATGTTATCAGTTAAAATGTCTTTGAATTCTTATGCAGAAACTTTTATAAACAATCTGGACATATTTCTTCCCTCTATAAAATCCTATGCTCTTCTAATAAATAATTATCCTATATGACTAACAGGGAATGTAACCTAGGCTAAACCATTGATCTATTGATCTTGCTGAATCGCATACATTAACAATAACAAACTTTCTAGTTAGTATCTATCAATATTACAATTATTGAAGCCAACTATAAAGTCATCCTCAGAAGGTATATGGTCCTTCTATTAGCTGAATATGTACCAAATGCAGATCCTTTCATATTTAGGCTATGCACTTATTCTGGATCATTTCTCCATATTTTGTGATCCACAAATTTTGGATTAAAATTTGCAAAAGGATGGCTTTTCTAACTAACGCATCACTGTCTGTCTATATGATTCTTAACCACATTGTCCCCAATGTTTCTAGGCATTCCAGTAAACTCATTTCTTACATTTTTGTTGAGGCCAAAATTCAAAGTTACAATTGTTCGGTCAATTGTTTCAAAATTGAGCACCTGCCGGTGTAGCTGCATCACATTGTGGCCGATTATCTGGGGGCAAGAGTGGATGCAGAGACGCTCTGAATAGATTCACTCCTCGACTACTGGGTCATGAGTATGGACCACTGGCCAGAACTTGCTCAGTATGCAGCTAGCATGCTCCCTGAACATGCATACAATACTGTGTGGGTCTTCATTACAGACAAAAAAAGTGCATCTGTTCATGAACATTTCTGATGTTGCACCCTCTCAGCATAGGATGCTAGGCAAATTTAGTTTTTGGCTCCTTCTGTAGTCAAGGGAGCAGTGGTTGTTTGTTTTGGTCTGTTTAATGTTTCACAGCAGGGGTGTTGCTAAGTGGCAAAAAGACCAGGGGCTTGCTTCAGCCCGAAGTCCATGGCTGGCACTGGGGGGGGGGGGGGCAGTAGTAGCGCAGGGTTTTTTGGCTGGGCGGTGTGGTTGTGTGGCTGGGGGTAAGCTCACTTGCTGGTTGCTGCCTGGCTTACCAGTGCCCATCAATGCTGACCACTAAACTCACCTGCCTGACACACTAACCAATACACTGACCTACCTACCTGACATACATACACTGACGGTAGTAACATACATACCCTGACCTACCTACCTGACATACATACACTGACCTACCTATCTGACATACATACACTGACCTACCTATCTGACATACATACACTGACCTACACTGACCTACCTGACACACACTGACCTACACGACATACACTGACCTACCTAAAATACATACACTGACCTACCTACCTGACATACATACACTGACCTACCTACCTGACATACATACACTGACCTACCTGACACACACTGACCTACCTGACAAACACACTGACCTACCTGACATACACTAACCTACCTGACACACACTGCATTGATGAGTCCCTGATTAAGTTTTCTGGCCGCTTGTCTTTCAAACAGTATCTTCCCAGCAAGCGTGCCAGATATAGGGTAAACATGTATAAGCTCTGTGACAGGGCCACAGGCTATACATATAGTTTTATGGTTTAATAGGGAAGAGATAGTCACGTAGAGCCGGAGAACTGCCCAGACTACATAGGGAGTGCTGGTAAGATTGTGTGGGACTTGGTGTCACCCTTATTCGGAAAGGGATACCACTTGTATGTGGACAAATATTACACGAGCGCGCCACTTTTTAGTCAATTGTTTGATCATGGAATTGGCGCATGTGGCGCCGTGCGATCTAATCACCGGGGCTTACCCCAGCGGCTTGTAGATTCCCGTCTTAGGCTGGGGGAGAGAGTCTGCTTGAAGTGTAATAATTTGCTCGCTGTGAAGTGGAGGGATAATCGTAATGTTTTCGTTCTGTCCTCCCTTCACGCAGACACGACGGTCCAAATTCCTACGGCGACTGGTGTTGTGGAGAAACCCCTTTCTTTGCATTGGTGAATGTCAGAAATTTTTGTTGGCGGAAAATTTGAGAACCTGCTAGCCAACATCTGTTGGCGGAAAGTCCGACAACAAATGTTCGATGGAGCATACACAAAGTCGGACTTTCAGCCAACAAGCTTACATCCATTTCCCGTCGGAAAATCCGATTGTGTGTACGCGGCATTACAGTTACAAATAAAAGTGTAAGAAAAAAAAAATATATATATATATAAAATAAAAAATAGTTGGCGTTTTATTGTTCTCTCTCTCTCTATTGTTCTGCTTTTTTTTACTATATTCTACAATGCAATATTTTATTGTTACTATGTTTTACCATGTTTGCTTTTCAGGTATGTAATTATTTTATACTTTACTGTGTTTTATTGTTAACCATTTTTTTTGTTTTCAGGTATGCCATTCAGCTGCAGCACTGATTTATTTATCTTGACAGCAACAGCATTTGCTCCCACGATACGTAAATCAGCTACTCCAGCGCTGTAGAAGGTGATTTCACCATCACAGTTAAAAAAAAAGAGCATATATGCCGAAGCATGGGGCAGGGGTGGAGGGGGGATTTGCCCCTAACATTAGGGGCTGATTGCCCCCATGCTTCGGCATATATTTTTTAGGCACAGATTATGGCCTTTAAAACTGTGATAGGTAGTGCGGAGTGAAATAAAAAATTTACACCCTTAGAAATCCTCAAGGCAGTGCTTGGTTTTCGGGGTCCTGTACGCGGCTCCCAAAAAGTCTCACAAAAAGACTCACACCTGAGGTATCCCCGTATTCAGGAGAAGCAGCAGAATGTATTTTGGGGTGTAATTCTACATATAACCATGGCATGTTTGAACAATATATAATTTAGTGACAACTTTGCGCAAAAAAAAAAAAGTGTAACTTTCCCGAAACTTGTGGCAAAATATAAAATATTCCATGGACTCAACATGCCTATCAACAAATCAACACATTGGGGTGTCTGCTTTCCAAAATGGGACCAATTGGGAGGGGGGGGTTGTGCTATCTTGGCATTTTATGGCCTTCAGACTGTGATAGGTAGTGAGGAGTGAAATCAAAAATTTACACCCTTAGAAATCCTGAAGGCAGTGCTTGGTTTTTCGGGGTCCTGTACGCGGCTAGGCTCCCAGAAAGTCTTACACATGAGGTATTCCCATACTCAGCTGAAGGAGAAGCAGCAGAATGTATTTTGGGGTGTAATTCCACATATAAATATATCAATGAATCCGCGCTCATAGACTGACTCACACCTGCAGCCCCCCTAGGTAGGAAGGGGACACCTATGTGATCCCCCAAGAATATAGATCAAAGTATAGGGAGTGGCGCTGTGTTAGAAATATAGATAAAATTTAGCAAGAAGTACAAGTGTAAAAAATAAAGGTGTAAAGATTAAGAAATTTTTTGGTATGATCCAAAAATTACTTACAGAAAAAAAAAAAAATATATATATATATATCCTTGTGTTAGTGAAAACACCTTAAACAGGTGAAAATTAATACTATATGTGCAAAAAAACGCAAATATTAAGCAGCATCACTACATAACATAAATACATCTTCACATGAATAAATATAAAGTGATAAAGTGCCGAAAACAATAATTGTCCACCAATAATGTGTAAATATGCAATAGTTATACGCAATAAAATTCATCAAATTTGTGTCAAAAATCGCAGCCATAAATCAAAAAACCATATGTTGTTTGGTGCAAAAAAGTTCATAGCAATTGTGCAGAAAATTCTTCTTAAGTGATAAAGTGCCGTGCTGTAACACCTGGTGGTCCCCCCAATGTGGTTGCACTCACCGGAGCGCTCCACCCCTGCAGGGGTACGAGCGTGTGATGTTAGTCCTGTCACTCCAGTCCTATAGATGTCAGTTCCCTTCCACGCTTCCCATTTCCAAAAAGCAGCTGTATACACAGAGAGGTGGGGACTTCCTGTCCCTTGGTATTAAAAGTCCCCACTGGATATCCGCTTGAGTAGTAAAAAATATTAGAAGAAAAATATCCACATAGCGTGATTCGCTCCGTACGACGAGCCCGTCTTGGGGCACCCACGTGATTGCGCGTACGGAGCGAATCACGCTATGTGGATATTTTTCTTCTAATATTTTTTACTACTCAAGTGGATATCCAGTGGGGACTAATTCCACATATAACCATAGCATGTGTAAGCAATATATAATTTAGTGACAACTTTGTGTAATTTTTTTTGTAATTTTTCAATCACTGACAATGGGCTCAACATGCCTCTCAGCAATTTCCTTGGGGTTTCTACTTTCCAAAATGGGGTCATTTGGGGGGGGGGGGTTGTCCTGCCCTGCCATTTTAGCACCTCAAGGAATGAGATATGCAGTCATAAACTAAAAGCTGTGTAAGTTCCAGAAAATGTACCCTAGTTTGTAGATGCTATAACTTTTGCGCAAACCAATAAATATACGCTTATTGACATTTTTTACCAAAGACGTGTGGCTGAATACATTTTGGCCTAAATGTATGACTAAAATTTAGTTTATTGAATTTTTGTTATAACAAAAATGAGAAAATATAATTTTTTTTCAAAATTTCCGTTTATATTGCAAAAAATAAAAATCGCAGAGGCAATGAAATACCATTAGAAGAAATCTCTATTTGTGGGAAAAAAGGAAGCAAATTTTGTTTGGGTACAGCATTGCATGACCGCGCAATTACCTGTTAAAGCAGCGCAGTGCCAAATTGTAAAAAAAGTGCTCTGGTCATTGAGCAGCCAAATCCTCCGGGGCTGAAGTGGTTAAAGTGTGTACAGTGTTTGGCTGCATTTCCCCTTTCTGCTTCCAAAGATCAGTTATAACTTCTACAAAAAATCTTTGCAAAGGCTATCTATTACAAGATTCTTTTGGTGTGGAAATCTTATTGGGTTACTTCTGCTGTATGTAAAGCAAGCAATAATGTAAAAGTGAAGTAAATGAATAGACATACTATTTATGTGAAGCCAGAATATGGTGTCACTGGCGCTTACTCTAAAAAATTTCATGTTCTTTATTCCACATACAGCTTTAGGCATCCCCAAGTAGATTATTTACAGAAATTGCATTATTTTTATGTTGCCCTTTGAACCACTCCAAAATGACATCTCCTCTTTGAACGATAACTTTTCATTTTACTTTTTCTTTGGCTTCCTGACATCCTTCTGTGAAACCTCCTCTGTACCACATGTTTTCCTCAATGGGAACATTACCTTTATCATTTGTTTGTTGTAGGGAGGGATGGTTTGTGGGGGCTCCCATACAGTATCTCACAAAAGTAAGTACACCCCTCACATTTTTGTAAATATGTTATTATATCTTTTCCGCTGGGAACAAAACTGAGTACACCCCTAAGTGAAAATGTCCAAATTGGGCCCAAAGTGTCAATATTTTGTGTGGCCACCATTCTTTTTGAGCAACCCTCTTGGGCATGGAGTTTACCAGAGCTTCACAGGTTGCCACTGGAGTCCTCTTCCACCCCTCCATGATGACATCACAGAGCTGATGGATGTTAGAGACCTTGCACTCCTCCACCTTCTGTTTGAGGATGCCCTAGATGTCTGGAGACTTGCTTGGTCAGTCCATCACCTTTACTCTCAGCTCTTTTAGCAAGGCAGTGGTCGTCTTGGAGGTTTGTTTAGGGTCGTTATCATGTTGAAATACTGCCCTGCGGCCCAGTCTCCAAAGGGAGGGGATAATGCTCTGCTTCAGTATGTCACAGTACATGTTGGCATTCATGGTTCCCTCAATGAACTGTAGCTCACCAGTGGCAGCAGCACTCATGCAGCCCCAGACCATGACACTCCCACCACCATGCTTGACTGTAGGCAAGACATGCTTGTATTTGTACTCCTCACCTGGTTGCCGCCACACATGCTTGCTACCATCTGAACCAAATAAGTTTATCTTGGTCTCATCAGACCACAGGTCTGCTTGACTTCAGCAAATCGTTTGCGGGCTTTCTTGTGCATCATCTTTAGAAGAGGCTTCCTTCTGGGACAACAGCCATGCAGACCAATTTGATGCAGTGTGCGGCGTATGGTCTGAGTATTGACAGGCTGACCTCCCCATCCCTTCAGCCTCTGTATCAATGCTGACAGCACTCATACATCAATTTCCTAAAGACAACATCTGGATATGATGCTGAGCATGCGCACACAATTTCTTTGGTCGACCATGGCGAGGCCTGTTCTGAGTGGAACCTGTCCTGTTAAAGCGCTCTATGGTCTTGACCACCATGCTGCAGCTCAGCTTCAGGGTCTTGTCAATCTTCTTATAGCCTTTTTTTAAATCCTTAGAGATTTATTTGCTATTAGGTGCCATGTTGAACTTCCAGTGACCAGTATGAGAGTGATAACACCAAATTTGACACACCTGCTCCCCATTCACACTCGAGACCTATGAGTCACATGACACTGGGGAGGGAAAATGGCTAATTTGGACATTTTCACATAGGGGTGTACTTACCTTTGTTGCCAGTGGTTTGTACATTAATGGCTGTGTGTTGAGTTGTTTTGAGGGGACAGAAAATTTACACTGTTACACAAAGATATAATAAAATATTTACAAAAATGTAAGGGGTGTGCTCACTTTTGTGAGATACTGTATATACTCCCCCTGCCTGCAGACCTAACAACCACTGGCCAGGGTTGTGGGGAAGAGGCCCTTGTCCTAATCAACATGGCAAGGCATCCCCACAATGCTGAGGGCGTATAGCTTGGTGTGGTTCAGGGCGATGGGGGTGCATGCTTGTCTCCGCCACCCCCCCCTTCCTGGCCATCCAGGCTGCATGGTTGGCTCAATTAAGGGTCTGGTCTTCAAAAATTATATAAAAAACATTATCGGAAATAAACAAAACAGGAGTGGTGTTATGTTTAGTGGTGCGCCTGCTAAATGTGTCCCCAATACACACATTACTGTTTTAATCATGTTCTACATGTTCTTTTCTTTACAATTAAACCCCCTTTTGTTTGCAAAATGTTTTCTATTTCCACTAATGTATTTTGTATCATTTTTGAAGTCCGTGGTACTAATTGTGTACTTATTCGGATTGGCCCAATAGCTTGTGGGTGGTATATAAGACTCCACTAAAATAGAGACAGAAGAGCTTCCTGATGATGCGAAATGCCTTGAGCTTGCGCTGTTGCCATCATTGATGTCAGCTCTGGTTGGGCACCCTGCGTCACTTCCTGACGTTTGAAATACATGCCGGCTCTATGCGAGCGGCATTGCTGTAAACACCATGAGGCTGTTTGTATGGGTGCTCACTCTAGCACTTGAAATGTAAGTGCAATAATTTATACCTTTTATCTCTATTTAAATAAAATACTGCCCCATGATTTTTACTATTTCCTTTGGGCATGTGAATGATTATACTGAATTATACTGAAGAGAGAGTTATACTGGAGTGTCTGATCCCTGTGGATCCATCCTACCCTGGCCCTGGAATCATTTGAAGGAAACCTTTTTTGAGCATTGTGAAAAGTAATCAAGACCTTTCAGTGCTATTTTTTAGTTTGTGAATGAACACTTCTCTCACATGTGTTGGAGCACAAAAATTGAAGGAGGAACTATTTGTCATTTTTAAGGCAGGGTGATTGGAGGACTTTTTGTGATGGACCTATTGTAAAATTTGTTTAATGGTTCACAGAAAAGTTTTTTTAAGATTTTTTTTTTTAGTTATTTTCAGGTTTAATAAGTTTAATGTTTACTATATGAGGACTATCACCATACATATCTTTCATATTTCATGCTTATAGGTGTTTTTCACACTTATGCCCTGTACACACGGTCGGAAATTGATCGGACATTCCGACAACAAAATCCATGGATTTTATCCGACGGATGTTGGCTCAAACTTGTCTTGCATACACACGGTCACACAAAGTTGTCGGAAAATCCGATCGTTCTGAATGCGGTGACGTAAAACACGTCAGGACTATAAACTGGGCAGTAGCCAATAGCTTTCGTCTCTTAATTTATTCTGAGCATGCATGGCACTTTGTACGTCCGATTTGTGTACACATGATCGGAATTTCCGACAACGGATTTTGCTGTCGGAAAATTTTATAGCCTGCTCTCAAACTTTGTGTGTCGGAAATTCCTATGGAAAATGTGTGATGGATCCTACACACGGTCGGAATTTCCGACAACAGGGTCCTATCACACATTTTCCATTGGAAAATCCTATCGTGTGTACAGGGCATTAAAGTGGATGTAAACCCGAAATTTTTTTTTTTTTTTTTTTTTTATATCATACTGTAGAGTATAAGATTTCCTATCATTTGAGCCCAGTCTTGCCACACAGAGTTAATCCAGCTCTGAGTAATCCCCTTTATTGTTCAGTGAGAAAAATCTTGACAAACTGAGAAAAACTTTGTCAAATCCTCCCCCTTGCTGTGAGTGACAGGTGATTTACATATCTCGTGCACTAGCCTAAGACATGCATTATTTTTTAATTCCCTCCCCCACTCCTTTCTTCAGCAGCTCTGCAAGGATTGGCTGTTCCACACCTCACCATGATTTGGCATGCTGAAGTCATGTGGTTACTTTCCTGTCTTTTCACTGGATGTTAGAGATCATAGCAGAAGTTCAGCAGAAGTTCAGTGTTAGAAATACACAGGAGAAAATGCATATTGTCAAGGAGTGTAGAGGTGGGCGGGGAGTCTACTGACATCACGACTCCACCCACCGAACTCCAGACAACAGACCCACCCACAGAATATGCAGTTTTTCGGGTCTAATAACAGACAGAGGGGAGACATTTGACAGGTAAAGATACATGCAGGAGGCATGTATATCCTTATAGATAACCCCTATGGCAGTAGTTTAGAAAGGATGACATTGGGTTTACATCCACTTTAAGGGGCAGATGCACTATTGTTGGTTTTTTTATTCACATTTACACGGTCTTATTGGAGGCATTTTTATTTGTTATGTGTAATGGTTTTGCACAGAGCAGACCTGATCCTCCTCTCCTTGGGTCCCCCACCTGCACTCCTGGTCCCCCCTCCCCCTTGAGTGCCCTCATAGGAAGCTGTATGCTTCCTATGGGGGCACTCGTACATGCTCGGTCCTGAGCCTGGCTTGGCAGTAAGTATTTCAGGGGGAATTTGAGGGCATGCTACCAATAAAAGGTTTTTACTTTAAACCTGTGAATGTGTTAAAATGGTTGTAAAGGTAAAAGGTTTATTTACCTTAACTCTGATGTTGCACATGTTCTGTATAGTGTTTCCATAAGTACTGTAATTCCAGCTCATGTGCAACTCCTGAAGGCACCATTGTCTGTATGAGTTGATAGAAATGGCTATTGCACCCTTTGCATGGGCTAAGGCCTCAGACACAGATGGCCTACCTGTAGAATTTTATGGTCAGTATTTACAGACCTTAGCTCCTAGACATTTGGAATTGTTCTGATCTACTTTTGATACATTTACCCAACCTGACTCAGTGAATGAGGCCCTGATTATATTATTTTCCAAGGCTGGTAAAAATATCCCCTCCCTACTCAGTCGAGTTCTATTGTCCCTAGTTCATGCTGATCAATCTGGATTTATGCCAGATAAGAATGAATCCTTCAACATCAAGCAGTTATTCATGAATCTCCAGGCCCAGCATGACTGTGATGGCATGAAAATACTTTTAACTCCTGATGCCGCTAAAGAGTTCCATTCTGAAGAGTGGTGTTTTTATCTTTTTTAATACAAAAGATTTTATTGTAGAAAATGAAGTGTAGTAACAATAAGCATCACATACAGAGGGCAAGTTATATAATTATTACTAGCAAAGTACAAATAACAACACATGATGCTCAGAAGACCACAAGGGGCCAGTATTATCAGCTTCAATCCTTAATGTTACATAGGTAGATCAACTAAGACAGTCAGCCCAATGAGAGGAGCCCAAAATCTTGCTAAGGGTATAGCGAGCATCCCAAGAAGATATGCAGGTGGGTCCCCCTCTCGAGACAACCTCTGAAGCAGTTTTCGGATACAGTGGGAAACAATTTATGTAACTTTGCGGGGGTGTAGTACTATCTTGTGTGTAGTTTCACCACTGTTTCCTTTACCGCTATGGATTTAGTGCATTTGTGCATGTTAGTGATCCTGTCTACTAGGGATGAGCCGAACACCCCCCTGTTCGGTTCGCACGAGAACATGCGAACAGGAAAAAAAGTTCGCTCAAACACGCGAACACCGTTAAAGTCTATGGGACACGAACATGAATAATCAAAAGTGCTAATTTTAAAGGCTTATATGCAAGTTATTGTCATAAAAAGTGTTTGGAGACCCGGGTCCTGCCCCAGGGGACATGGATCAATGCAAAAAAAAGTTTTAAAAACGGCCGTTTTTTCAGGAGCAGTGATTTTAATAATGCTTAAAATCAAACAATAAAAGTGTAATATCCCTTTAAATTTCGTACCTGGGGGGTGTCTATAGTATGCCTGTAAAGGGGCGCATGTTTCCCGTGTTTAGAACAGTCTGACAGCAAAATGACATTTCGAAGGAAAAATTCCATTTAAAACTACCCGCGGCTATTGCATTGCCGACAATACACATAGAAGTTCATTGATAAAAACGGCATGGGAATTCAACCCAGGGAAACCCCGAACCAAAATTAAAAAAAAAAAAATGATGTGGGAGTCCCCCTAAATTCCATACCAGGCCCTTCAGGTCTGGTATGGATATTAAGGGGAACCCCGGCCAAAATTTAAAAAAAAATGACGTGGGGTTCCCCCTAAATTCCATACCAGACCCTTCAGGTCTGGTATGGATTTTAACCACTTACCAACCGGCCCATAGCCGAATGACGGCTGCAGGGCGGTTGGATAACTCTGGGTGGACGTACTATGACATCCTCCCAGAATTCCCCTCTCGCGCGCCCCCTGGGGCGCGCACCCGAACACATCCGTGACCGCCGGGTCCAGGGGACCCGGCGCATCACGGATCCCGGTCAATGGCCGCTGATCGCGGCCGTTTACCATGTGATCGAGCCGTCAAATGACGGCGCGATCACATGTAAACAGACCGGCGTCATCTGATGACGCCGGTTCCTCTCCTCCCCTCCTGTGTACCGACACTGTGGAGGAGAGGGAGATGGATGGATGGCTGCAGCGCTGTGGGCTGTATGTGTAGTGCCCACAGCGCTGCACAGAGACATCCATCCATCCATGTTCAGCCATCCCTCACTACTAATGCTGTGCAATACTCTGCAATACCCCCACAATACTCTGCAATGCTGTGCAATACTCTGCAATACCCCCACAATACTCTGCAATACCCCCACAATACTCTGCAATGCTGTGCAATACTCTGCAATACCCCCACAATACTCTGCAATACCCCCACAATACTCTGCAATGCTGTGCAATACTCTGCAATACCCCCACAATACTCTGCAATACCCCCACAATACTCTGCAATACCCCCACAATACTCTGCAATGTTGTGCAATACTCTGCAATGCTGTGCAATACTCTGCAATGCCCCCACAATACTCTGCAATGCTGTGCAATACTCTGCAATGCTGTGCAATACTCTGCAATGCCCCCACAATACTCTGCAATGCCCCCACAATACTCTGCAATGCTGTGCAATACTCTGCAATGCTGTGCAATACTCTGCAATGCTGTGCAATACTCTGCAATGCCCCCACAATACTCTGCAATGCTGTGCAATACTCTGCAATGCCCCCACAATACTCTGCAATGCCCCCACAATACTCTGCAATGCCCCCGCCATACTCTGCCATGCCCCCGCCATACCCCGCCATACCCCGCCATACTCCGCCATACCCCGCCATACCCCGCCATACTCCGCCATACCCCGCCATACCCCGCCATACTCCGCCATACCCCGCCATACCCCGCCATACCCCGCCATACTCTGCCATACTCCGCAATACCCCGCCATACCCTGCCATGCTGAGCCATGCTCAGCTGTACTCGGCCTCTGTATGTGGCCAGGCTGTGGAAGTCTCACACATGTGGTATCGCCGTACTCAGGAGGAGCAGGAGAATCTATTTTGGGGTGTCATTTTTGGTATGCACATGTTATGTGGTAGAAATATTGTATAAATGGACAACTTTGTGTTAAAAAAAAAAAAGCGTTTTAACCACTTCCCGCCCGCCGGCCGTCATACAACGTCCTTGACTTTGTGCGGCGATATCTGAATGGTGGTTGTAGCTACAGGCATCATTCAGATATCAGCTTTTTCAGCCGGCGATTCCCTACACCATGAGAATGATCATAGCAGCTGTTCCACTGCTTGATCGTTCTTACGGGAGGCGAGAGGGGACGTCCCCCCTTCCCGCCGCCTTGCGGTGCTTCTACCGACTCACCGCTACGATCGAAGCCAGGATCTTTTTTTTTTTTTTTTTTTTAATTTCAGGCTTCCCAGCCTAGAGGTGAGATGTGGGGTCTTATTGACCCCATATCTCACTGTAAAGAGGACCTGTCATGCCATATTCCTATTACAAGGATGTTTATATTCCTTGTAATAGGAATAAAAGTGGTCAAAACTTTTTTTTTTGGAAAAAAGCATCAAACTAAAATAAATAAAGTAAAATGAACAATAAAAAAAAAAAAAAAATTTTAAAGCGCCCCTGTCCCTGTGTGCTCACATGCAGAAGCGAACGCATACGTAAGTCCCGCCCACATATGAAAACTGTGTTCAAACCACACATGTGAGGTATCGCTGCGATCGGTAGAGCGAGAGCAATAATTTTGGCCCTAGACCTCCTCTGTAACTCAAAGCATGTAACCAGTAAAAAATTTTAAAGCGTCGCCTATGGGGATTTTTGAGTAGCAAAGTTTGGCGCCATTCCACAAGCGCGTGCAATTTTGAAGGGTGACATGTTGGGTATCTATTTACTCGGCGTAACTTCATCTTTCACATTATGCAAAAACATTGGGCTAACTTTACTGTTTTGGTTTTTGTAAAGCACAAAACAGTTTTTTTTCCGAAAAAAACGCGTTAAAAAAATTGCTGCGCAAATACCGTGCGAGATAAAAAGTTGCAATGACAGCCATTGTATTCTCTAGGGTCTTTGCTAAAAAAACATATATAATGTTTTGGGGTTCTATGTAATTTTCTAGCTAATAAATGATGATTTTTACATGTAGGAGAGAAATGTCAGAATTGGCCTGGGTGCTCCAGAACGCCTGAAGGTGCTCCCCTGCATGTTGGGCCTCTGTATGTGGCCACGCTGTGTAAAAGTCTCACACATGTGGTATCACCATATCGGGAGTAATAGCAGAATGTGTTTTGTGGTGTAATTTGTGGTATGCATATGCGGTCTGTGAGAAATACCCTGCTAATATGACAATTTTGTGGAAAAAAAAAAAAGTAAAAAAAATTGATTTTGCAAAGAATTGTGGGAAAAAATGACAACTTCAAAAAACTCACCATGCATCTTTCTAAATACCTTGGAATGTCTTCTTTCCAAAAAGGGGTCATTTGGGGGGTATTTGTACTTTTCTGGCATGTTAGGGTCTCAAGAAATGAGATAGGCCGTCAGTATTTCAGGTGTGATCAATTTTCAGATATTCGCACCATAGCTTTTGGACTCTATAACTTTCAAAAAGACCAAATAATATCCACCGATTTGGGTTATTTTTACCAAAGATATGTAGCGGTATAAATTTTGGCCAAAATATATGAAGAAAAATTACTAATTTGCAAAATATTATAACAGAAATGAAGAAAAATGTATTTTTTTACAGATTTTTCGGTCTTTTTTCTTTTACGGCACAAAAAATAAAGAACCCAGCAGTGATTAAATACCACCAAAAGAAAGCTCTATTTGTGTGAAAAAAAGGACAAAAATTTCATAAAGATACAGTGTTGCATGACTGAGTAATTGTCATTCAAAATGTGAGAGCACCAAAAGCTGAAAATTGGTCTGGTTAGGAAGGGGGTTTAAGTGCCCAGTTGTCAAGTGGTTAAAGGGAACCCCGCGCCAAAAAAAAAAAAAAACGGCGTGGGGTCCCCCCAAAAATCCATACCAGACCCTTATCTGAGCACGCAACCTGGCAGGCCGCAGGAAAAGAGGGGGGGACGAGAGTGCGCCCCCCCTCCTGAACCGTACCAGGCCACATGCCCTCAACATTGGGAGGGTGCTTTGGGGTAGCCCCCCAAAACACCTTGTCCCCATGTTGATGAGGACAAGGGCCTCATCCCCACAACCCTGGCCGGTGGTTGTGGGGGTCTGCGGGCGGGGGGCTTATCGGAATCTGGAAGCCCCCTTTAACAAGGGGACCCCCAGATCCCAGCCCCCCCTATGTGAAATGGTAAGGGGGTACTTACCCCTACCATTTCACTAAAAAACTGTCAAAAATGTTAAAAATGACAAGAGACAGTTTTTGACAATTCCTTTATTTAAATGCTTCTTCTTTCTTCTATCTTCCTTCATCTTCTTCTTCTTCTGGTTCTTCTGGTTCTTCCTCCAGCGTTCTCGTCCAGCATCTCCTCCGCGGCGTCTTCTATCTTCTTCTGGCATGGGGGGAGGCTCCCGCTCTTCTCTTCATCTTCTTCTTCATCCTCTTCTCTTCTTCCTTCTTCTCTTCTTCATTTTCTTCATTTTCTTCTCCGGGCCGCTCCGCATCCATCCACCGTCTCTTGTCATTTTTAACATTTTTGACAGTTTTTTAGTGAAATGGTAGGGGTAAGTACCCCCTTACCATTTCACACAGGGAGGGGGCCGGGATCTGGGGGTTCCCTTGTTAAAGGGGGCTTCCAGATTCCGATAAGCCCCCCCGCCCGCAGACCCCCACAACCACCGGCCAGGGTTGTGGGGATGAGGCCCTTGTCCTCATCAACATGGGGACAAGGTGTTTTGGGGAGCTACCCCAAAGCACCCTCCCAATGTTGAGGGCATGTGGCCTGGTACGGTTCAGGAAGGGGGGGCCGCACTCTCGTCCACCCCTCTTTTGCTGCGGCCTGCCAGGTTGCGTGCTCGGATAAGGGTCTGGTATTCATATTTGGGGGGACCCCACGCCGTTTTTTTTTTTTTGGGCGCGGAGGTTTTTTTTTTTAGGGGGAACCCCACGTCATTTTTTTTTTAAATTTTGGCCGGGGTTCCCCTTAATATCCATACCAGACCTGAAGGGCCTGGTATGGAATTTAGGGGGACTCTCACATCATTTTTTAAAAAAATTTTGGTTCGGGGTTTCCCTGTGTTGAATTCCCATGCCATTTTTATCAATGAACTGCTATGTGTATTGTCGGCAATGCAATAGCCGCGGATAGTTTTAAATGGAATTTTTCCTTCGAAATGTCATTTTGCTGTCAGACTGATCGGGTCTGTCAAAAATATAAGTTTGAATTCTTAGTCCCCCTTTAGGTACCCCCTAATATTAGGGTCTAGACTGATAGAATGGGCCAAGGGCTCAATGGCCAGGGCAAATAGAAGTGGTGGCAAAGGGCAACCTTGCCTTGTTCCCCTGCCCAGTGTAAAATAATCTGAGTTTTATCCGTGTGCGAGGGTGGTGGTAAAGTGCCTGGAATCCGTGGACAAAATATTAGAGAGTCTGTCTGCAAGGATGCAGCCAAAAATTTTAAGGTCAGTGTTAATGACCGAAATTTTCCTATAATTTTGGGAGAGGGAGTGATCCTTATTGGGTTTAGGGATCAGGGACATATTTGCCATGAGCATTTCATCTAGGAAAAGGTGACCTTTAAGGATGTGATTGAAAAGGGATTTAAGGGGGGGCAGGAGGCGGAGCCTAGCGGAGCAGACATGCATTGTTAGAGCTCCACACCGCTGAGGAGAGAAGAGAAGGACAAAGCGGAGCCTGCAGGCTCAAAAGGTATCCATTTGAACCTTTTTGCCCCAGGGAACAAACTGTGAAAGTTTGGGCAGGAAATATAGTACTGGGAGGAAACCATGGCAGAAATAAAAATCACCTCACAAAGAGCTCACAGGCACTCACTGCAGCTGAAGCAGCTCCAGTCACCTCACAAGATACAGCATCAGGGCGCTCTCACAGACAGAAAATGTCACAGCAAGACTCTCCATTTGAGTCAGATACAGAACAAATCCTCTCACAAACTTCTCCACAAGCCTCCTCAGTATCCCCAGTAATATTATTACAATTTGAAAAGATGCTTCATAAGGCTTTAAAACAAACCTAAGACCAAATAACAAAAAGCCTAACCAAAGAAATAAGAGAGCTGGGAAACCGCACCGCAGCCTTAGAAATAAAAGTGGATGAAATTGAAATTACAACCCAAGAAAATATAACAGAATTGGAACAATTAAAAAAAGAGAATTTAATACTTCAAACTAAGCTCGAAGATTACGAAAATAGAGCCAGACGTTCAAACTTGCGCATAAGGGGAATACCTGAAACTGTGACAGACCTGCAATCTACTATTACTGCTCTATTACAAGAACTAAAGCCAGATATCCCTATTGAATGTTTAGAACTGGACAGAGTACACAGAGCCCTCACAGCCAAAAAGAAAGATGGACCCCCACGTGATATAATCACAAAATTTCATTATTACAGAACGAAAGAACAAATACTAATTGCTGCAAGAGAAAAAAAGGAACTTAATTTTCAAGGACACAATTATCACATTTTTGCTGACCTATCCCAACTTACTATTACTAAAAGACGATCCATGAAACCCCAACTAATGGAACTGCAACGCCACAACATTATGTATCAATGGGGCTTCCCCTTTTCAGTCAGATTTAACTACCAAGGTACAATTTACAGAAGCAGATCAACAGATGAACTACAACAAACCCTTTTAAAATTAAATCTGACAGAACCCACAAGCAGCAACACTCCCACACGCAGAAGAATGGCGTCATCTTCACCTTCAGGCAGCACCCAGAAAATTTCAGAACAAAATGGGAATCATCATTCTCACAAAAGAGGCCGTTATGCCACATCATCCATGGACCAAGAAGATTCAATGGATTGACATCCTAATTCCTGCTATCTCTTCATTTATTATACTAAGAGATGGTTCAATATAAAAAACCTATATTTATAACTGAATGTAACTGCATTCTGATAGTCACACACTGTGTGGGATCATGTTACATTCCAGTTATATTTCTTATTACTTCTGATTCATATAGCCTTAGAATATATAAGTGAAATAAGGAAATTCTTGTTGAGTTATATATTATCAGGTAATAACAATAGATTTATTACTTTTTAGGACAAATATGTTCAATAATCCAGAAGTAATGGAAGCTTTTTCTTCTTTTCTTAAAACAAATATATTATTACCTAACTAGTTCCTAGAATTATGTTTTTGTTTATTCTAATCTGAAGCAATACAACCTCAATTTTATGAGTTAACATATCTAAACAGTTACATATGAATAAAATATGTAATTGTTTACTCTAAAAGGGTTAAAATCCCAAAATAATTCAAACTATCTTCATCAATACCAAAGTTATTAACAGTACCTTTCTAACTGAATTATTTAGCCTAGGGCAAGACTAACCATATACAACCACCCTGGAATAAATAATTTCAACAAAAACTATATTCTGCACTCCAATTAATGAAACATCATTTTGATGTCTTTTGACATAGCACTTCTCTCCTGTAAGCGGAAGATCCGTGTACCCCCATTAGCCCTCCTCATTCTCCCAACCATATTATGTGGGAGTGTGACGAAGGCACTTATTCCCCTGAGAGAGATATTTATTCTCTTTCACGGGTAAATTGTGATTACTTGCAAAAAATAATTTATACAATGTATCATCTAATCTCATATGTTTTTTGTTTACTCTTTACTCCAGAATTCACTGGTTTCTTTTCTATCTATTCATCTCTTCAGTTCACACAGGTTGATCTGCGCAGTCAGCTCTGCATAACAAAAAGTAAGTCAAAACTATTTGATCTATTGCCATGGCACCACTGAATATACTTTCCCTGAATGTTCAGGGAATAAATGTCCCTCAAAAAAGGACCAAAGCCTTCCGTACTTTCCATAACAAGAAGGCTCACATAGTATGCCTCCAAGAAACACACTTCACCAAAGATTCTACTCCAAAATATATTTCTCCTTTTTATCAACAAATTTACACGGCTTCTGCCTGTACCAAGCAAAGGGGAACTCTAATTGCATTTCACCGCTCCACACCATTCACCTTATCATCAGAAATTAAAGACCCAGAAGGTAGATACCTGATACTCATGGGTTATATAATGGATACAGCAATCACGGTGATTTCCTACTACGCTCCTAACAAACAACCTACACCATTCCTCTCACATATATTACAAGTGATTAATACACACAAAATAGGAACAGTGATAATGTGTGGGGATTCGAACCAGGTCCTCCTCCCATTTCTAGATAAATCACCTTTTACACCATCCAAAATAACCTCTAGATTACCTTTTTCTCAACTTCTTTCCAAATACAATCTGGTAGATTCATGGAGAGAAAGTAACCCAATGAAAAAGAAATTCACTTATTTCTCGCACCCTCATCAAACCTTCACCAGAATAGATCATATTTTTCTAACAATAGGATTGATACCAGAAATTATTGCATCAGATATAATTCCGATTCCGTGGTCTGACCATAATGCAGTATACACTACTATAGCCTCAGCCATACCAAAAGCGCATGACCCAACGTGGTACTTACCGGACATAATGCTCAAACACCCACTACATCAGATGGCCATTGAACAAGCTTTAAAGGAATACATATCAATTAATAATACAACAGACATCTCCCCAATAACACTGTGGGAAGCTCATAAGCCTGTCTTGCGTGGTACAATACAAAGACAAATGGCACTATTTAAACGGGAACGCAAAAATCTAGCAAAAAAAATAGAACTCAATTTTAATGCAGCCTACATATCATTTCAAGATAATCCATCTCAGAGTACAAAATCTCATCTGGAAAAATCTAGATTGGAATACGATCTATTTCTCACTGAGACAGTTGATAAATCCCTCAAACGCTCCAAACACAATTTCTACATGAATACAAACAAACCAGGTACATATTTGGCTCGGGCATTAAATTCAACTAACAAATCTTTCAAACCAATACGTTTGAAATTATCAAAAAATGTTTACACTTGTAATCCAGTTAAAATAGTCCATAAATTTCACTCACATCTCGCAACTTTATACAAGACAAACAATGAACTTAATCCTACAGAAGCTGAATCCTTCTTCTCAAAAATAACCTTACCTGAGTTATCTCAGAATCAAAAAAGCAGTTTGGATGAGCCTATAACTATAGATGAAGTTGCTAACGCCATAAAAGACCTAAAACTTAACAAAAGACCAGGCCCAGATGGCTACTCGGCTTTATACTATAAAACATTCTCAGAAATACTCTCTCCCATTCTCACTGAAACTTTTAACAAACTTCTAGATGGACATTCTTTTCGGCAAGAAACACTAATGGCAATTGTTTGTATGATCCCAAAACCCCTTTCTGATGATACTTCCTGTGTGAATTATTGGCCTATCTCTCTGTTAAACCTCGATATTAAATTATTAGCAAAAATAATAGCAAAACGCCTCAATAGCATTATAGGAAAATTAATACATAGAGATCAAGTAGGCTTCATGCCAAATAGACAGGCAGGCGATAATATACGCAGGGCAGTGTTATTGGCACATATTGCTAAAAAACGGAAAATCCCTTTATGTTTTCTATCTCTCGATATTAAGAGGGCATTTGACACAGTATCCTGGCAATATATGCAATATTCATTACAAAAATGGGGTTTTGGACCCCACTTTTTAACATGGATCAAAGCATTATATAATAAACCCAAAGCCTATATAAAATATGCTGGATACAAATCTGAAGCCTTTAATATCGAAAGAGGTACCCGACAGGGTTGCCCATTATCTCCCTTATTATTTGCCCTTATACTCGAACCCATGGCCCAATACATCAGAACAAACCAAACTATAACTGGCATTGAAGTAGGAGGTATTACACACAAATTATGTATATTTGCAGACGATATATTACTTTTTCTATCATCACCACAGGTCTCTGGTCCTAACTTAATACCAGCTCTTGATGGATTTGCAGCCCTATCCGGCCTTATGATTAATCCTAAGAAATGCCTAGTGCTTAATATTTCACTCACAAACATGGAATTGATCCCGGCTAGGGCTGCTCTCCCATTCACATGGGCAAAAAAATCAATCCCATATCTTGGAATTCATTTAACAGCATCTCATTCTGACTTATTCTCAACCAATTATCCTCCTGTATTAAGACAGATCACAAATCTAATAAAACAATGGTCGCAACTTCCTTTATCCTGGATAGGGAAGATTAATGCAATCAAAATGACTATTCTACCCAAATTGCTTTATCTATTCAGGGTCCTCCCTATTCCAATTCCTTCCTATTTTTTGAGAATAGTACAAAAAAGCAACTTCGTTTATATGGGGCTCTTCTAAACCACGTATACCTATACACACACTACATCTTCCCAAAAATAAAGGAGGCCTGGGATACCCTAATTTTACTAACTACTACAGAGCAGCACATTTGGCCAGTCTGTCCAAATACCATGCAAAACAGGAAATCCCATTATGGGTATTTATAGAGGCTTCAGAAAATGACCCTCTATTAATATCAAATTTATTATGGCTTGATCCTAAAGACCGCTTTAAAATTCATAATCCCATAACTAAACACTTCTTATCTCTCTGGGATAAACTAAAAACCAAATATCAGTTACAATCTCCACACAATCCTCTCCTTTCTTTTATCAGAAATCCAGCCTTTTATCCGGCATGGATCTACCCAAATTCTTTTAAAGCTTGGACAACATCAGGCATTCAGACACTAAATGACTTCATAGCATCTAAATCATTCCTTTCATTCCCATCGCTTAGAGAAAAATATGATCTACCAAACTCTGAGATATTTAGATATCTTCAAATCAAAAATTTCTATACACCATTCCTAAAGGGGGATACACCATTATCCCAATTATCCATTTTTGAATCAATCTGTACAAAAGATCCATTTGCTAAAGGTACAATATCATCACTTTATAATCAATTATATGGAGTAGCAAATCTTAATAGACCCTCTTACGTTCAGAGGTGGGAGGAGGACCTGGGACGAACTTTAGAAGACACGGACTGGTCTAACATATGGCTCACATCTAAGTCATCTTCACCCAACATCTTAGCACTGGAGACTAATTATAAAGTCCTAACTCGCTGGTACCTTGTACCCGCTAGAGTGGCAAAATATTCACCTAATACCTCAACTCTTTGTTTTCGAGGATGCCCAGAAATAGGCACATATTTACACATATGGTGGACGTGCCCAGTAGTCCAAACCTTCTGGAAGGAAGTCTTCGTGATTGCATCTAAAATATTTAAAAAAATAATACAACCAGATCCATATTTAACTTTACTTAATCTAAAACCGGAATGGTTAACACTCTCTCAATTCAAACTTATGATCCAACTAATAACGGCTGCAAAACAAACAGTGGCCAAGGCATGGAAATCTCCTACATTGGTACTAGCAGAAACAATTCACAGAATGAATAATACAATGTCCCATGCTAAGATGGTAGCCATCGATCAAAATCAAATTCCAAAATTTGAAAAACTTTGGCATCCTTGGATAAAACAACAGTTCCTGTCAAACTTCAATGACTCTGTCCTGTTGCCATGGTAACAGATTAAATGACTTACAGAGACACCCATTCTAAGGCTTCAAAGAGAACTAAAAAGAATAATAAACTGACGAGCGGGACAACCTTGTGGACCATACCTCTACCTTTCAACCCTTTTTCTTCTTTCTCTTTCCTTTTCTCCACCTTATGATTAAAGCTCATTATCAGAATTTATTTGACCTATATACACTCTACTTGTAAACAATATGTATAGTAGGTATAAATCATTTAAATACCTACAAAAGTAACTAAGGAAATGATATATATCTTTAATTTAGGTTTACGTGAACCCAATGTTTAATATTTGAAATTTCATGATATTTACCTATATAAACCCTACTGTAAAACAATGAGCTTACTTTATAGATCCTTGTAAACTTACTTTATGTATCTTTATAACATTGTATACTCAATAAACTTCTTTTGACAAGGAAAAGGGATTTAAGATAGGGAATTAAATTACCTTGGAATTTTTTATAGTATGGGGCCAAATATCCATCTGAGCCAGGGGTTTTAGAGATTTGATGATGGTGATTATTTCAGAGTCAGAGCAAGGGACGTTCAATTCCTGTAGGTTTTCTTGTGTGAGGGCAGGGAGAGGTAAATTATCTAGCCAAGTCTTGAGGGAGGGGTCCGGTGAGGAGGTAGGTGGTGAGAGGAGTTCTTTGTAAAATTTGGAGAATATCTGCAGAATCTCTGAGGGGTGGGAGACCAAGTTTCCATTAGAGTTCCTGAGTTTGTATGTGTGGGGGGGTTGTATAGATTGATTGAGTTTTTTCGCAAGCATGGCTGAGGTCGAATTACTGTGTAGCAGGAACTTGGCTCTCGACCATCTCAAGGATTTCTCAGTCTGTTCTGAAAGGATCTTATCTAATTCTAATCTGTTTGTACTGACTTGCTGCAATAGGTCCGGGGAATGATTTTGAGTATGCAGGTGGTATAGTTTGTCAAAGTCGGTGGTAAGTCTAGTGATATTAGCAAATCTCCCCTTCTTCCTAGCCGCTGCAAGGTGGATCAGATGTCCTCTAGTCTTTATGAGTAGCCCACAAAACGGTGGGAAAGATGTCGTCTGTGTTATTAATAGGTGGCAAGGCTTTTATAAATATGGGTTTGGATACAGTTACTGTATCAGGCTCTGGTGCTGAGGTGTTGCATAAAGGTTAGGTATCCAAGCCCTTCTCTCTATTTCAGGGCATGATGCAAGGTTGCACCTTATCTCCATTTCTGTATGAAAGACTTCTTTTAGAAATAATAGCGCCCTGTGCAGCCTACCTGATAAGCCCCCCAACCCAAAAGTTTTTAATTATATTTTCACAAAAAATACATAAAAATCATTATTAGCAAGCACAAACACAACAATATTCCTGCTAAATCTAAGAGATAAAACTGTATTTAGTTAATAAATAAAGCTCTGTGTGTGAATGAAATCTTGGGGCTCATTCACATGGGTTCTGTGGTCTGTACAATGTAAATCAGAGGTTTGTTTATGTGGCTTAAGCCACCTGGAGCTGTGTAAAGGCAGCCTTTGTTACAATATGGATAATAGTAAAATGCCAGCACATAGGATGATTGCATAAAATCCATGTGAAAGGTAGGAGATAAGTCTGATCAGTTCATGAAAGAGAAAAAAGGGGAGATTAAGGTCCATGGACAGGTAGATGACAGTTCTTAATGATGTTTCTTGAGTAGGAAGCACACACTAAGGGCTTTTCTCAGGAGTGAAGCTAACTCTGAAGAATAACATGTAAAAGAAAAAGAAAAGCACCTCTAAGTGCAGCCTTTATTGATTACAATAATAAACAGTCAAATGAACACTCACATAAGGTACAAATAGATAAGCTCATCCAAGGATGAACACCCAGCGAGATCAGCACTCAAACCTCCAATCCGTAGGTGCAGCAGCCACGATGTCCACGGTAGACAGAAGGACGCTGGTGTTGTAAAAAAAACCTGCAGAAGCTCGACCGCATCACTTCCGGGGTGGCTATGTCACAAAACAGCTGATTGTGGGGCTCCACTGCGCATGCGCAAGTTCACCACGGCTATACCGCGCATGCACAGACGCTCATTTCAGTCGAGGAAAATTATAGACTCGAGCGGGCGGGCGGAGGCGGTGCGAGTTGCTTAATTACATCATTGGCAGCACCGCCTCCAGCCCCCGCCGCTAGCACGCCCCTAGCCTGCTCTGCTGAAGGGGGGCGGACCCCCTTGCAACTTAGCACTGTGTATATCAATGGGAACAACTCCTACTTACGAACGGGACAGTGGGCACATTAGAACCTTTTTCGTCAGCGGGCACATTCGACGGCGGGCACATCCGACGGACCCTTTTTCGACGGCGGGCACATCCGACGCACCATTTTTCGATGGCGGGCACATCCGATGGACCCTTTTTCGACGGCGGGCACATCCGACGGACCCTTTTTCAACGGCGGGCACATCCGACGGACCCTTTTTCAACGGCGGCACATTCGATGGAACCTTTTCGATGGCGTACACATCCGACGGACCCTTTTCGACGGAACATCAGAAACAACATATCTGCCGTTCTGCCCATGCTTTTCCGACTTACAAACATATTCGACTTAAGAACAAATCTACAGTCCCTAGCCCGTTCGTAACTCGGGGACTGCCTGTACTTTACAATCTCCTAACTTGCATGAAATGTAAACTTTCCAATACAACGGCTTCCTCTAGTGGCCAAAATTCAAAATTGCTTAAGATGTTTTATTAAACCTGGACCTGTTTAATTTTTCATAACATAGAGAACATGGTATATTCTTATAAAACCTAATGTAATACACTACCACATTCGCATATAAAATTTCATCATTTCGTAATTCAAAAGAATTAGATATTGTCTATTCCGACTATTACATTACCCTTTCCCATGCTCAATACATTATATCTTAATCCTGAACCGTTAGAATAATACATTTAGCTAGTTGCTCCGAGGTGCTAGACAGAACAGAACAAAAAAGTAGATAAAAAAAAGTTTAGACCTGTCTCAAATTGCTTATTAGAAGCGGAAGAAGATAGTGCTAAATACATTAGGAATCCATTAGGTCCTACTTAGACCCCGTTCCCACACAAAGGGTACATTTTTTCATAGCCCTTTGAACCTACCGGACCATTTAATTAGGGCAGACTAGCAGGTCTAATCCTACCTCCTGAACATTTCCCCCATCAACCCTACATCCCTAGTCAATTTTTTTTTTATTGCAATCTACACCCCCCCATTCTAATCTTCACTCACCTCTCAGATTAATAACAAGAAGAACAAAAAAAATTTACACTATTTCTCCAAATACCAAAGCCCTGATACAACATCTTGGAGATCGTTAGTTTAAAGGATCGATAGATTTATTCCAAGATGTCTACCCATAAACAAAAAACTTTTCCATCCTCTGTAAAATTTATTTCAGTAAATGCTAAAGGACTCAACATCCCAGAAAAAAGAACTACATTTCTTAATGAATTCCACAAACAAAAAGCATCTGCATACAGGAAACACATTTCAAATCTGATAAAGCTCCAAAACTGCAAGACAAAAAGATTCCCAACTGCATTTCTTTTTTTTTTTACTAAGAAGAAAAACCTCTACATATCTGAAGAGGCAAAAGAAGAAAGTAAGAAGCCCCATGAGGGAAAGTATTCCTAAAAAAAAAAAAAAAAAAAAAGGAGAAAAAAGATTTGTGTAAGCGGAGGCTCCGTGTGTCAGGCTGCTGTTTTCATTCCTGAACAGATTGCACAGCCCTTCACATTATGTACATCATGCAGTGTGGATGCTCATATTGATGAGGAATGTCTTCTATGCAAAGGCTTGGCCCCTCCCACAGGTACAGCTTTATATTTTTCCTGGACCTGCCATTGATATACACACGGGCCCGCCCCCCTTCAGCGGAGCAGGCTGAGGGCAGGGCTGGAGGCAGTGCAGCTCTATATTTTCTCTCGACCTCAGTCCCATTGATATACACAGTGCTAAGTTGCAAGGGGGTGGTGCTGCCGATGATGTAATTAAGCAACTCGCACCGCCTCCGCCCGCCCGCTCGAGTCTATAATTTTCCATTACTAAAATTAGCATCTGTGCATGCACGGTATAGCCGCGGTGAAGCTGCGCATGCGGAGTGGAGCCCCGCGATCAGCTGTTTTGTTTACTTAGCGCACTGGAAGTGATGCGGTTGATCTTCTGCATGAGTCAAGGTTTTTTTTTTACAACACTGGATATGCTATATGGCAGCCAGCTTGGAGCGCAGTGCCTGCCCGTGTGATGTCACCAGGGTGAAAGGAAGGAAACCACAACGCATTTCAGAGCATGTGCGAGGCTCGTACAGAGCATGCACTCTCCTTTCTCAAGTGATACAGAGAAGGAAAGAGGAAAAATGTACAGTATCTCACAAAAAGTGAGTACACTCCTCACATTTTTGTAAATATTTTATTATATCTTTTCATGTGACAACACTGAAGAAATTACACTTTGCTACAATGTAAAGTAGTTAGTGTACAGCTTGTATAACAGTGTAAATTTGTTGTCCCCTCAAAATAACTCAACAAACAGCCATTATTGTCTGAACTACTGGCAACAAAAGTGAGTACACCCCTAAGTGAAAATGTCCAAATTGGGCCTAAAGTGTCAATATTTTGTGTGGCCACCATTATTTTCCAGCACTGCCTTAACCCCCTTGGGCATGGAGTTCACCAGAGCTTCACAGGTTGCCACTGGAGTCCTCTTCCACTCCTCCATGACCACATCACGGAGCTGGTGGATGTTAGAGACCTTGTGCTCCTCCGCCTTCTGTTTGAGGATACCCCACAGATGCTCAATAGGGTTTAGGTCTGGAGATATGCTTGGCCAGTCCATCACCTTTACCCTCAGCTTCTTTAGCAAGGCAGTGGTCATCTTGGAGGTGTGTTTGGGGTCATTATCATGTTGGAATACTGCCCTGCGGCCCAGTATCTGAAGGGAGGGGATCATGCTCTGCTTCAATATGTCACAGTACATGTTGGCATTCATGGTTCCCTCAATGAACTGTAGCTCCCCAGTGCTGGCAGCACTCATGCAGCCCCAGACCATGACACTCCTACCACCATGCTTGACTGTAGGCAAGACACACTTGTCTTTGTACTCCTTACCTGGTTGCCACCACACACGCTTGACACCATTTGAACCACATAAGTTTATCTTGGTCTCATCAGACCACAGGACATGGTTCCAGTAATACATTTCCTTAGTCTGCTTGTCTTCAGCAAACTGTTTGCAAGCTTTCTTGTGATTCATCTTTAGAAGAGGCTTCCTTCTGGGACGACAGCCATGCAGACCAATTTGATGCAGTGTACTGGGTATGGTCTGAGCACTGACAGGCTAACCCCCACCCCTTCAAGCTTTGCAGCAAAGCTGACAGCACTCATACGTCTATTTCCCAAAGACAACCTCTGGATATGACGCTGAGCATGTGCACTCACATTCTTTGGTCGACCATGGCGAGGCCTGTTCTGAGTGGAACCTGTCCTGCTAAACCGCTGTATGGTCTTGGCCACCATGCTGCAGCTCAGTTACAGGGTCTTGGCAATCTTCTTATAGCCTAGGCTATCTTTATGTAGAGCAACTATTATTTTTTTTAGATCCTCAGAGAGTTCTTTGCCATGAGGTGCCATGTTGAACTTCCAGTGACCAGTAGAAGAGAGTGAGAGCGATAACACCAAATTTAACACACCTGCTCCCCATTCACACCTGAGACTTTGTAACACTAATGAGTCATATGACACCGGGGAGGGAAAATGGCCAATTGGGCCCAATTTAGACATTTTCACTTAGGGGTGTACTGACAGGGGTGTACTGTAGGGCTCTACACCACTCTCCATGTTGCCCATTCATTTTAATGCATTGTGATCACGTTTTTTTATTGTTAATGGTGTCTTTTTAGAAATAAAAATAAAAATACCCCCTTTTTTACCTGCACTATGTGGAGGCATATTTTTTCTTTCCACATATCCTCCCAATGAGGTCAAGTGCCCACTTCAGCTTTACAAGTGACGTCTCTGTCCACCTGATTTGTACCCTGGTTGTTTGCTGTGAGGACCTGCCTGGTGGCCCCCGGAGATCCAAGCAGATTCCAGCCTAGAGGATTCCAGTGAGGGGACGTCGCTTTCCACGCCCTGAGTGGCACACTGCTCATGGGATTCCCTGTCGCTGACATGGGAATCTACGGGATCTGGTAAGAGTTTTCCTACATACCATCCTTTCTACCATTGCCTCATCTCTCTGTTATGGTCCGATTTTTATGAAGTTCAATTTGGGACAACCATCTGAACACCACCAAACTTCGGAGTCCACTCACCTCCCTGGGTTGCGGGACATTATTGTTTATTTATTATTGACTCTATGTTCAGCACAGGCCATAAGGCTGATGTTTCTTTAATTATTTTTCCTTTGAAGCACAAATTTGAAATAATTTACTTTTTTCAATCACTTACACATATATTATGCGCTACATTTTTTAATGTATATATTTATTGTCTTTGTCAGATTGTATGTTGCTGCTTCCTTTTGTTTTTCATGTAGTAGTGCAGTGTTTTCTATGCACTTCTTCCTAGATAAACCCCCAATAATAAAATTAGAGCATTTACAAAAATCTAAGGAGGCGGGAGGCCTCGCCCTCCCCAACTCTTGGGTATACTATCTGGTGGCTCTGGTGCAACATATTGCCCGGGCTATGCCAGAAGACCTGGAAACGGAAGATAGTAATCATCACTCCAAACCCATTAGGACCCTAATGTGTCATGTCACTGGTTTCGCCGACGTACCCACAGGTATGGAGGCCTTGGCATATGCAAAATCCAATAAACGATTCCCCACATACGTTCTGATGCAAAAAATTTGGAACAAACTTAGACAGCTACAAGAAGTAAAGGGCTTTACCGGGCACAGTCAGATATTGAATAATGGATACTACGAGGAACTTCAGTCACTGGATTGTGGTGTGCGGTGGAAGAGACACGGGGTCACTCACACGCGACATATATTTGCTGCGGGAAAACTGATTCCCTTTCAGGTGTTCAGAACTGGATGTACTTCTATTATATGCAGCTGCATCACGCAGTGACGGCGCAAACCCGGGTGGGCCCGTGGATTCTCTCACCGACCCCGATATTTAACTTTATGGCTGAGGTATCCCAGTTTAAGGGCTTTATATCTAATACTTATTCCAAGTTAATCAATATATACCTAGAAGAATTTCCCCAGGGGGCGTTGAGCAAATGGGAAAGAGATGTAGGCTCATTTGAGGATGAACAATGGGGGGAGGCACTCCAGGCAGTATAACGTTGCTCCCTAAATGTGGCACAACGGCTATCTCAGTTATACATCATCCTTAGGGTACACTACACGCCTGAAAGGTTGTTCAGGATGGGAGTAAGAGCGGATTCCAACTGTCTGAGGTGTGTGAGAGATCATGGAGACTTGATACACCTGCTCTGGAGGTGCCCCAAACTACATCTGTTCTGGTCAGGGGTTATAGCCACTATCAACAGAGTCTATCAGACTACCATACCCGCTGGCCCAAAGTCATGTATACTGGGGATAATAGATGACATTCCTGTAAAGGACAATTTCAAACAGGCCATAGCCAGGCCTTGTTTCAGGCCCGTAAGCTGATCATTCGGCGTTGGAAGGCGATTGAACCCCCAACTTTGAGGGAATGGATTGCTCAAATGGGAGACACCATAAGGTTGGAAAAATACATATTTTAACATAGAGGTCAACCGGGAAAGTTTGATAGGCTGTGGGCACCCTGGCTGGACACCCCTGGTCTCTCTCCTGTTGATCTGGTGATGGACAGATTGCTGAGGTAAGGGTTGGGACTGCGAGAGACACATTGGGAGAGAGGAATTACAGAAAGAACCTACACTATATGAACTTAAATATAGTGCTGATGCATAAATATTCAGTCTCCTCAGAGGAAATACTAGAAATGTACACTACAAGATGGTATTAGATGTTGAGTGTATTGTACGAATATACTTCCTGCGATGATAATTGAACTGTATGACAAAGTGTGAGCCATAATTGTGAGCTGTAAAGTCTTTCTGTTGGTTTTGTTTTCTAATAAACATTTTTTTTATTTAAAAAAAATAAATAAATAATTCTGATCACTTTTATTGCTGTCACAAGGAATATAAACATCCCTTGTGACAGTAATAGGTGGTGACAGGTACTCTTTATGGGGGGATCGGGGGTTTAAAAGACCCCAAATCCCGCCTCTGTAATTTAAAGTATTCAGATCGTCAAAAACGGCGATTCTGAATACTGTCATTTTTTAAAAAATCTGTGCCATTGGCAGCCGAGTAAACCGGAAGTGGTGCTGTGACGTGGTTTTACATAGGAGACTGGAACAAAGCTGTTTCTGGTTTTGTTCCAGTCTCAGCCTAGCTGGTAGAAGTGCCAGATCATGGATCGGGTCTCCCGGTGGGACGGGAGGCCCGGGAAGAGCGGCGGGAGGGGAAGACTTTAGGATAACAACCAAGCAGCTTTTAGCCGCATTGGTTGTTATAATCAAAGAGCCGACCACCCGCTCTAAAAAACGGTAGTGGGGTGATGCCTGCAGCTGCAGGCATTACCCCGGTTAAACCCCTTCAAGCCAAGGCCGCATATGTCGGTCAGCGCTAAGGGGATATATAGATGTATCAGGGAGCTGGCTATCTTACCTGCACTATCAAAAGACACTCTGCAACATTGTTGAAATTAGACTGTTTCCCTCTAGTGACTCTATGTCATCACATCCTGTCAGCAGAGTTATTACCATCAAGGAGCAAAGCATAAAGGGAATTGTAGTTCCAGGACTCAAGTTTCATATTCAGATTTAACTATGGAACTACAAAAGACCAGCATGCTCTGAGAGCAGCAAAGGAGTGTCTCCATGTTGATTTTCTGAGGAGAATTCAGACAGCACAAGGCGGAGGAAAAGATCAGACTTGAGTGAGAGATGCTGTCTCCTAGGTGATTTCACTGTGCGATTTAGGCCTGGAAGTGCACCAACGAAAGTAGCTAGCTGAAGACACAAAATTGTATCTGTTCTTCAAAAGGACTGAAGCTACTAGTGCCATACGGACCTGCACACACATATTCAGGGTTCTGTATATGCAGTGGGTGTATGGGACAGTTTATCTAGGAAGTTAAGCCATTACATGTTGATATGAATAAAGTGTTTAAAGGTGGGCCCGTGGTGTCAGGGGACAAAACAGAGAGGCCTGACACAAAGAGGGTCATTCCTCTTCCCGCCTCCTGCCTGGACTCATAGAGCAAACCTGTGTAAAAGTATTCAATCTGATATGGATTGCCATATTGTGATTTATTTGCAATGTAAGTGTGCCTCTGCTTTTGGGGTTATTCTTAGGCTTTGAATCCCCTGAAAGCAGCCTGAATATAGTATTGAGCTATACTGCTCATAACGTCAGTTATTGCTCTCCGACTGCATTTCTTGAACATATATATTGTTACTGTTTGTTACTTTTCCACAGAAATATTGCAGTAAAGACAATTTCTGTGTTTTATCATAATGTGTGTGTTTCTCATTGATTATTGCACTTACACTGAGGTTGTTACTGGGGTTGAGAGGCAGAGTAACGGTCTGAACAAACGTAAAATGCTCCTCCGGGGGTAGCACTAGATAATATATTTTATCATATCTTTTCATGTGACACTGAAGAAATGACATCTTGCTACAATGTAAGGTAGTGAGTGTACAGCTTGTATAACAGTGTACATTTGCTGTCCCCTCAAAATAACTCAACACACAGCCATTATTGTCTAAACCGCTGGCACCAAAAGTGAGTACACCCCTAAGGGAAAATGTCCAAATTGGGCCCATTAGCCATTTTCCCTACCTGATGTCATGTGACTCATTAGGGTTACACGGTCTCAGGTGTGAATGGGGAGCAGGTGTGTTGAATTTGGTGTTATCGCTCTCACTCACTCTCATACTGGTCACTGGAAGTTCGACATGGCACCTCATGACAAAGAACTCTCTGAAGATCTGAAAAAAATAATTGTTGCTCTACATAAAGATGGCCTAGGCTATAAGAAGATTGCCAAGACCCTGAAACTGTGCTGCAGCATGGTGGCCAAGACCATACAGCGGTTTAACAGGACAGGTTCCACACAGAACAGGCCTTGCCATGGTCGAACAAAAAAAGTTGAGTGCACGTGCTCAGCATCATATCCAGAGGTTGTCTTTGGGAAATATATGTATGAGTGCTGCCAGCATTGCTGCAGAGGTTGAGGGGGTGGGGGGGTCAGCCTGTCAGTGCTCAGACAATACGCCGCACACTGCATCAAATTAGTCTGCATGGGTGTCGTCACAGAAGGAAGCCTCTTCTAAAGATAATGCACAAGAAAGCCCGCAAACAGTTTGCTGAAGACAAGCAAACTAAAAACATAGATTACTGGAACCATGTCTTGTGGTCTGTTGAGACCAAGATAAACTTATTTGGTTCACATGGTATCAAGCGTGTGTAGCGGTAATAGGTGAGGAGTACAAAGACAAGTGTGTCTTGGCTAAAGTCAAGCATGGTGGTGGGGCTGCATGAGTGCTGCCACCACTGGGGAGCTACAGTTTATGGAGGGAACCATGAATGCCAGCATGTACTATGACATACTGAAGTAGAGCATGATCCCCTCTCTTCAGACACTGGGCTGCAGGGCAGTATTACAACATAACGACCCCAATCATGCCTCCAAGATGACCACTGCCTTGCTAAAGAAGCTGACCTAAACCCTATTGAGAATCTGTGGGGACATCCTCAAACAGAAGGTGGAGAAGCGCAAGGTCTCTAACATCCACCAGCTTCGTGATGTCGTCATGGAGATGTGGAAGAGTGGCAACCTGTGAAGCTCTGATAAACTCCATGCCCAAGAGGGTTAAGGCAGTGTTGGAAAATAATGGTGACCACACAAAATATTGACACTTTGGGCCCAATTTGGACATTTTTACTTAGGGGTGTACTCACTTTTGTTGCCAGCAGTTAAGACATTAATGGCTGTGTGCTGAGTTATTTTGAGGGGACAGCAAATTTACACTGTTATACAAGCTGTACACTCACTACTTTACATTGTAGCAAAGTGTCATTTCTTCAGTGTTGTCACATGAAAAGATAGAATAAAATAATTACAAAAATGTGAGGGGTGTACTTACTTTTGTGAGATACTGTACATATATACATGTGTGTCCCTTTAAATATGTATGATGTGTGAATATATTTTTTAATTATTTTTATTTTTATTTTTACTAAATTTTAACATACAACATTTTTTTAACATGTTCCATAATCTCTAGTACACTAGATTTTAGGGTAAACATTATTATGATATATCTTTGACTCATTACAGATTCTGTACCATTCATGTGCTCATATCGCTTTTATCCCTATTTTTAGCATTCTAAACAGATATAGATGGCTTATTGATTCATGATCTGCATCTATCATATACTTTTTATTATCTGCTTGTGTTCTTAAAAATCACATATGCCCTGTTATCCCTAATTGAATCCAGGTGAACAGTGTCCTAGTGGTGCTATTCTGCTAATTGGCAGAGGACTCCCCTATGTAGAGCATATAAATTTTGGCCCCTTTCCTCCTCTGTATCACTTGAGAAAGGAGCGCGCATGATACAATCCTCGCGCATGATCTGAAACGCGTTGTGGTTCCTTCCCTTCACGCTGGTGATGTCACACGCCTGCAGGCACTGCACTTAAAGCTGGTTGCCATCTAGCATCCCCGGAAAAATTCAGGACTTGCCAGCGTCCTTCTGTCTACTGTGGTCATCGTGGCTACTGCACCTTCGGATCGGAGGCTTGAGTGCTGATCTCACCAGCTGTTCATCCCTGGACGAGCTTATCCATTTGTACCTTATGTGAGTGTTCACTTGACTTTTTATCATTGTAATCAATAAATGCTGCACTTAAAGGCACTTTTCTTTTTCTTTCACATGTGTTACACTATGGGGCAGTGTTTATTCAGGGTCGCTCGCCCACACCTGTCAAATTAGGACATTTGACTGTGTTTGTACAGCTACTGCATCTTCATAGAGCAACAGAGAGCTGCCCCCCAACCACTACCCTCTTTAGCTGTAGAAGCAAACGTGTGGGGGTGTAAACATACAGGAGACGTAATGCTTTGCTTATCAGCCAGTGCAGGAATTCTACCTCTGTTGAATGCGGGCCATTCAAGTGAAAAGCGATGCTCTTGCTAGTGCAGTGTTAAAGCAGTCAGTGGGGAGGCAATATACCTCCTCTCCTCACAGCCTGTCAAAAGCTCTTGGAAGAGTGGTTGGAGTGATGTTCACTCCTCAGGGAACAAAGCACACGTGAAGGAGCCCTTCATTTTTTTAAATTTTTTTTTTTAATTATTATTTTATATATTTTATTTTTTACAGATTTTAATTGACCTGTTGGGGGGGGGGGGGGGTTGCTGGTGAAACATCAGGGATCTAAACAGCTCAGCTACACTGAATTTAAATGAATAGGAAGCGCTCTGAGGCCTCCTGTTTGTTCACAAATAGTTTACTATGCTTCAGTTATGAATGAACCCAGGAGCAATCTGTATCAATCGCTCACTGTGTTCATTTAGAAAAAGGATTGGGCAGGTATACAGTATATGACATATTTAGCAGCCCCCCCCCCCTCCCAACTCTCCATCCTGAAAGAATTCCCTTGTGTGCCCAGCAGCAGCTTTAGCCGGTGCTAGGGTGAGGCGGAGAAGCAGGCAGTGCTGTGGGGGGGGGGGGGGGGCACATAGGGAGGTCCAGACAGCAGGGGGAAGGGGAGTGGGGGTAGTCAGAGCTGTAGAGAATGGGGTGAGGCACAGATACTGGAATTGATCCTCCTGTGGCTCCCCCTAAAGAGCAACTAGCAGGAGGAAGAGGAGGAGAAGCCAGGGGAGCCAGAGGAGGATTGATTCCAGTGATAAGGCAATATAGCCAGTTCTCCTGTTAAACTGAATGTTCCTGGGCCCAGTATACAAGAGGGCCGGCTGTACCCCCTTATCGTTGGCCCTGGCTGTATGCTTTGGTTGTAGAAATGCTGGCAATCTTCATTTGTGCTAATTCAGTTATACAGGGGTTATGGCTGGGAAATTTGGCTGAAAAAAATGGACTATGTGCTGATGACCTCCTTTTATATCTAGAGGATTCTGGCCCTTCCCTCTTGGCTACTTTATAAACTACTGCCGATTATGGCAAGTTTTTTCACATGAAAAAAGATTTTGGTAATTCTCAAATCTCCCTATCGACAGTTTCCCACCTACTACTGAGTAGGGATGAGCTTCGTGTTCGAGTCGAACGCATGTTCGACTCGAACATTGTGTGTTCGGTCGTTCGCCGAATTACGAACGATATGGGCCGCGTCACGGCCCATAATTCACTGCGGCATCGCAGTGCATTGTTGGCTGATGATTGGCCAAGCATGCACTATGAACCGCATGCTTGGCCAATCACAGCGCTGTGTGTACAGAGAGCCGTAATTGGCCAAAGCCAAAGAGGCTTTGGCCAATTATGGCTCAGGGGGTTTAGTACACGCCCCACACTATATAAGGCCGCCTGCACGTTGGTCGTGTGTAGTGTGTTCCGGCTTGAGAGAGAGATAGACAGAGAGACAATGTCATTTGATTTAAGTTAGGTAGAGTAGGCAGGTCGAGTCAGTTAGCTGCACTTACAGTGTATTGTGTATATATATGCATCCCAGATATATATATATATATATATATATATATATATATATATATATATATATATATATACATACATATATACACTGTATTCAGTTTAGCTAGATCCTGTTCTTCTCTTCCTAATATACTGACAGGCAGGCGTTTTTACAGTATTTCCAGTTACTGTACTGTGTACCCTGCACAGTTGCACCTACAGTATAGCTACCTGCAGCCAGGTGCTTGTGTAGGCTCTTTGAAGTAGTTCCAGTTACTGTACTGTGTACCCTGCACAGTTATTTATTTATTTTATTTATTTATTTCAGGTACTTATATAGCGCCATCAATTTACGTAGCGTTTTACATATACATTGTACATTCACATCAGTCCCTACCCTCAAGGAGCTTACAATCTAAGGTCTCTAACTCACATTCATACATACTAGGGACAATTTTTAGACAGGATCCAATTAACCTACCAGCATGTCTTTGGAGTGTGGGAGGAAACCGGAGTACCCGGAGGAAACCCACGCAGGCACAGGGAGAACATGCAAACTCCAAGCAGGTAGTGTCGTGGTTGGGATTCGAACCAGTGACCCTTCTTACTGCTAGGTGAGAGTGCTACCACTACACCACTGTGCACCTACAGTATAGCTACCTGCAGCCAGGTGCTTGTGTAAGCTCTTTGAAGTAGTTCCAGTTACTGTGCTGTGTACCCTGCGCAGTTGCACCTACAGTATAGCTACCTGAAGCCAGGTGCTTGTGTAGGCTCTTTAAAGTAGTTCCAGTTACTGTACTGTGTACCCTGCACAGTTGCACCTACAGTATAGCTACCTGCAGCCAGGTGCTTGTGTAGGCTCTTTGAAGTATTTCCAGTTACTGTACTGTGTACCCTGCACAGTTGCACCTACATTATAGCTACCTGCAGCCAGGTGCTTGTGTAGGCTCTTTGAAGTATTTCCAGTTACTGTACTGTGTACCCTGCACAGTTGCACCTACAGTATAGCTACCTGAAGGCAGGTGTTTGTATAGGCTCTTGACGTATTTCCAGTTACTGTAATGTGTACCCTGCACAGTTGCATCTACAGTATAGCTACCTGAAGCCAGGTGCTTGTGTAGGCTCTTGATGTATTTCCAGTTACTGTACTGTGTGCCCTGCACAGTTGCACCTACAGTATAGCAACCTGAAGACAAGTGCAGGTGTTCTCATACTAATAATACTACAGACAGGCAGTTGATTCTGCTAGCTGCAGTATAATCGTTATATATATATACATCCCAGTTTTGTGCAGCTACATCTCACTGCAGGCCAATAGTATGTCTGGAAGGCCAACAAGGAGAGGCAGACAGTCACAAGCCAATAAAAGAGGGCAAGCAGGCTCTGTATCTAGAGGCAACAGTGCTGGTCGTGGACACGGTGCATCCTCATCAGCACGTGGCCGTGGGACACGCTTGGCCTTTTTTTTGGCAGCTGGCTGTGTTGAGCCGCAACATGCGGAAGACTTGGTCGAGTGGATGACCAAGCCGTCCTCATCCTCCTCATCCTCTCTCACCCAGGCTCGGGGTACTTTGTCTGGCAAAGCAGTGGCCAACGCAGCCTCTTCCCTCGGCTCAATGGCATCATTGACTCCTTCCCTAGCCCCACCATGTCCTCCTAAAGGAGTCCCTCGAATTGTTTGACCACAGTGTTGGGTACATGCTCCAGGAGGATGCCCAGCGTTTTGAAGGCTCCGATGATGGTACTCAGCTAGAGGAAGGCAGTAACGTGAGCCCAGACAGAGGGGGTGCCCAAGAAGGACAGCAATCTGGCAGTCATGTTCCCCCTGCTGCAGCATACTGCCAGGTTTGCTCCAGTGAAGAGGAGGGAGGGGTGATGAGGTCACTGACTCCACATGGGTGCCTGATAGGAGAGAGGAGGAGGATGCACATCACCAACGAGGCAGGATGCCCTCCAGGGGCCAGCCTAAGGGCAGCACACTGACTGCATCACACCGCAGAGCTCTGCATGTACAGGGCGCTGCTGGCACTGCGCGTTATTCCAAAAGTTCTTTGGTGTGGGCCTTTTTTGAGATGAGTGCATCAGATCGCACCGCTGCTATTTGCAACATATGTCTCAAGCATATCTCGCGTGGCCAAAACTTTTCCCGCTTGGGCACCACATGCTTGACCAGACATACGTCGACCTGCCATGCAGTTCGTTGGCAAGCGTACCTAAAAGACCCACACCAAAGAACAAAATGGACCTCTCCTTGCTCCTCATCAGCTGAGATCTCCAACCCCACTATACCTTCAGTCCTCTCTGAGACCTGCACTGAAAGGAATTAAGGTGTAGAATTAGGTGTGTCACAGCCAAGTACTTGCGGGCAATCTGCTATCGGTACACCTACATCAGATTGTACCAGGCAAATTTCCCTGCCCCAGCTGCTCCACCGCAGAAAGAAGTTCGCTCTCAGCCATCCACATCCCTGCGGTTGAGTGCTAGCTTGGCAAAATTGCTAGCACTTCAACTGCTACCTTTTCAGTTGGTAGACTCTGCCCCTTCCGTGAGTTTGCGAAATGTGCGGTTCCTCAGTGGCAGGTTCCCAAACACCACTTTTTCTCACGGAAGGTGATTCCGGCTTTCTACCGGCATGTGGAAGGCAATGTCTTGGCCTCGCTGGACAGGGCGGTCAGCGGTAAGGTGCATATTACCGCTGACTCATGGTCCAGCAGGCCTGGACAGGGACGTTACCTAAGTTTCACGGCGCATTGGGTGACTCTGCTGGCAGCTGGGAAGGATGCAGGAAAAGGTGCAGTAGTGTTGGAGGTTGTTCCGCCACCACGCCTCCAAAATGCCACTACTGGTGATTTTGACACACCTCTCTCCTCCACCCCCTCCTCTTCTTCTTCCTCCATGGCCTCTTCCTGTGTTGTGGCACCAGCACCAGTGCCTAAGGCCCAATTTTTCATCCCCTGTTTAACAGATGCGTGTAATTACAATTTTTGATGCAATTCTTTACAGCAGGGCTCGTTCCTGCGCTCCAACTAGAGTATCTGTGAGGGGTTGCAGTGTTGTGGCACCAGCACCAGTGCCTAAGACCCAATTTTTCTGTCCCTGTTCAACAGGGACATGTAATTACAATTCTTGATCTAATATTTCACAGCAGGGTCCGTTCCAGCGCCCACCAAGAGTAACTGTGAGGACTTACAGTATTGTGGCACCAGCACCACCACCATCACCAAAGGCCCAATTTTTCTGCCCCTGTTCAACAGGTGTATGTAATTACAATTCTTGATCTAATATTTCACAGCAGGGCCCGTTCCAGCGCCCACCAAGAGTAACTGTGAGGACTTACAGTGTTGTGGCACCAGCACCACCACCATCACCAAAGGCCCAATTTTTCTGCCCCTGTTCAACAGGTGTATGTAATTACAATTCTTGATCTAATATTTCACAGCAACACCTAAGGCCCCAATTTCTGCAGAGTATATAGGGCAGGCCCCTACTTTCAAACATCCAACTTACAAACGACTCCTACTTGCAAACAGAAGGAGACAACAGGAAGTGAGATGAAATCTACCCCTAGGAAGGGAAATTTTCTCCTGTAAGAGTTAATATAGGAAAAAACGTTTCTCATTTCCACTGATGCTTTATCACCAATCCTTGCTTCACTAAAAACCCCAAATTTTCTAAAAACATTTGTCATTGTGACAGAAAGTGAGGTGAAATCTTCTGAAGAGGAGCACAGACAGCAAAACAAATGTCACAGGGGTGATAACCCTTCCCTATGTTTTCCAAAAAGCTTAAAAATAGATTTTTTGGCTGGAGCTACACTTTAAAAATGTACCAGTTCAAAATTACAAACAAATTCTACTTAACAACAAACCTACAGTCCCTGTCTTGTTTGCACTGCCTGTATACTGCTGCTCAGAGTATATATGGCCTGGGGGCCCCACGCCTTATCTTTTTTTAATTTGGGTGCAGGGTTCCCCTTAATATCCATACAAGACCCAAAGGGCCTGGTAATGGACTGGGGGGGGGGGGGGTACCCATGCCATTTGTCTCACTGATTTTCATCCATATTGTTGGGACCCGACATTACATTAAAGCTGCAAGCAGTTTTAAATGACTTTTATTCCTTTAAAAATTTCATTTTGTGCAGGGACTGTTCTAAGCTCAAGAAACACATGCCACTTTACAGGCATACTATAGACACCCCCCAGGTACGATATTTAAAGGAATATTTCACTTTTTTTTCACTTTAAGCATCATTAAAATCACTGCTCCAGAAAAAACGGCCGTTTTTAAAACTTTTTTTTGCATTGATACATGTCCCCTGGGGCAGGACCCGGGTCCCCAAACCCTTTCTAGGACAATACTATTCAAATTAGCCTTTAAAATTAGCACTTTTGATTTTGAACGTTCGAGTCCCATAGACTTCAATCGGGTTCTAACGTTCGTGCGAATTTTCAGTCCGTTCGTAGGTTCTGGTGCGAACTGAACAGGGGGGTGTTCGGCTCATCCCTACTGCTGAGCCAACTTCCTTGCCCCTACTGACGACAAGATCTATCATATACTTAGGCCTCCACATTTCAAGATCACTTTCTGACTATGCCATTTTAACCACCCACTGCACACACTGCGGCAGGTTGGCCCGGCTGCATGAAACAATGTACCTGTATATTGTCCGTGCTTCCTGGCCTTGGGCTCACAAGCACACCGCTGGCGACCTGCTTCCACTGTGATTGCACACAGCGGGGGCCAATCAGTGGGGCAGGTGGCCGTGATGGCCCCCCGGCCACCCACGATCGTTCTTGGGAATGACAGAAAGGCAGTCTGCCTATTTAAACACGTTTTGTCACAGTAACCTAGTAATCAGGAACACAGATCTCTCTCTAGTGTCAGCATCCCTCACACAGTTAGAAAACACTACCAGAGAACACATTTAACCCTTTGATTGCCACTGATGTTAACCCCTTCACAGCCAGTGTCATTTATACTGTGACAGCACATTTTTTTTAGCACTGTATTGTTGTCACTGGTCCCCAAAAAGTGTCAGTGTTCAATTTGTCCACCGCAATGTCGCAGTCCCACTAAAAATCGCTAATCACAGACTAGTAAAAAAAGTCCCTAAATCTATCCCATAGTTTGTAGACACAATAACTTGCGTAAACAATCAATAAAAACCGCAGCGGTCAAATACCGCCAAAAGAAAGCTCTATTTGTGGGGAAAAAAAGGTCATCAATTTTGTGTTTGGGTACAACGTTGCACGACCGTACAAATGTTAGTTAAAGTAACTCAGTGCCATATTGCAAAAAATGGCCTGGTCATTAAGGGGGTAAATCCTTCCGGGGCTGAAGTGATTAAATGATAAGTTCACCTTTTAAAAAATAAATACAAAATAAATTCTATTTTTTTTTGCTGGTAAAAAAAATGTGCATTTATTATTATTTTTTTTTTTGAGCCTGTAATGCATTGCACCACACATCAGCAGATCGCTGGTGCCATGCAGGTCTCCTGCTGATCTGGCAGTCTATCTGTGTGCCATACATTCTGTATGGGCAAGCAGGTACACTGACAGGAAGAATCAATTAACTACCATGGCGTTCCACTGCGCCCTGGTAGTTAATTGGAACTACAAGCCGACAGCTGCAAAAGATATCAGGGTTTGTAGTTCATTCACACACAAAGCTGTGTCCTGTACGGTCATGCTGATTTCAAAAAGTGACAGCTAGTACTGGGAACTTCTCCCCGTACTGCTGTCACAGGGAGTGTGAGGATCGGGCAGTGGCTGCAGCATGGGGAACATGTTATATCCTATTCATTTTGTTTCATTTATAAATTTTCGATAGAATTCCAAATTTTCGGAACAACTTGAATTTGGTTCGGTTGAAAAATGATCAACCAATTCAAATTCTATTTGAAGAATAGCTGGTTGTTAAGGAACAGGCCGAGAAGTCGGCTGCCGTGTCCTTAACAACAGATGACTCATCAGCTGTCAGCGGGCTTACCCGCTGACACATGAAATGTAAACAAAAGAATGCCGGCTATGAAGAATGATGGTCCCGTCCCAATATACCCCACGCTGAAATCACCGACCCAGCATGCACTGGTTGGTGATGTCACAAGGGGCGGTGTCACCCAGTGACGTAATCGAGTGGTCTGGCCTCTTAGTTATTTAAGAACTGTCAGGCAACGGAGCAGGCAGACGGCAGGAGCTTTCGTCGGGAGTTGAGGTCATTTTTTTTTTTTGCGGGCTGGCCATAGTGGCAGGCATCGTGATTGACGATGGATCTACTCCGGGGGACATTTCAACATCAACAAGGGGACAAAGTGGTTTGGGAGGCAGAGCTCCCTTTGCCCCAAAGCACCCCCCTCATGTTAAGGGCATGTGGCCTGGTATGGTCCAGGAGCAGGGGCGATTGATTACCCCCCCATTTTCCTGGCCTGCTGGACTGCATGCTCGGATAAGGGTCTGGTATGGATTTTGGGGGGGGACTCCACGCTGTTATATTTCTGCTTTTTTCATTGCCGGCATTCTTTTGATTACATTTTATCTGTCAGCGGGGAAGCTCACTGACAGCTGATAAGTCATCGGTTGTTAAGGACACAGCGGCCGGCTTCAAGGCCCCAATCCCTTACAACCAGCTATTCTTCTAACAAAATTTGAATCGATAATTTTTCGACTAATCTGAATTTGAATCGTTCTGAAAATTTGAAATTTGTTGGAAAACGAATATGCAAAACAAAACTAAACAAATTTCAGTGACTGAAACAAATTGCACATGTCTAAGGTCTAATCAAAATGATTATATTACCCAAAATCTTGTACATGTTGTGGCACTGCCCAGTGTATTATCCATTGAAATACTTTAAAATGATGGATTCTCTTCTCAAGCCCTTTATTTTGGAAAATTGCAGGCATAAGCTAAAATGGTCAGTTTTAAAAAAAAACATTCTCCCTTGTATGTACTGTGTTGCCTGATTTAAATCCTCATTATATTGTGGCACAGATATTGCCCTTCTATCATATTGATAAATCATAAAAAGTTATGGTTTAGGCATATGTGTGGCATGAGAACCTCTCCCATCCCTGTAAGTCATACTAGAGTGTTAGCTCATCATCTCCTTGTTTGAGCCCTGGCCTTAACAAAATTACACTTATCCCCTGTTTAAGTTTATACCTCTTTGGTTCAATAAACTCAGGTAAACAGGTAATGCATCCAGGTAAAAAAAAAAAAAACTCTTCTGGATTTAGAACCAATTTAAGTTTCTTGATGACAAAATGGATTCTCCAGTTCCCCTAACTGAAAAGCGTTGTTTATTAGGTCTACTTTCTGAACTAGAACTTGACAATTTGCATTTACATGAGGCTTTCTTTATTGCTAAGATTGCACATACTTGGATTCAAGCTTCCCCTCCGACCCTGGATTCTTGGTTGTTCCGTGTTAATGCTGTTTTCCCAGCAAACTGTGAATGAATGATGCGGCCATGTGGGCAAAGCCCCACACAGCAGAGCTGTTTTTAAATTGTAAGGAGATCCCTCGTCTATTGTCACACTGGCTTGGGGTGAGAGTGCCTGTGCACTCGCGGAGGGCGGCCTACTAGCCCATGGCCTGCTAGTCCGCACGGCCATGCTGGACGCCTTCTTCCAGAGGGATGACGCTGTGGGGGCTCTGAGGGCAACTCCCTTTTGGGGGGTTGTTTAAGTGGGCCCTCCATAGGAGCCCCTGCGAGGGTCCTTAGTGGATGCCCGCTGTGAGGGGCCTTAGTGGATGGCCCCCGTAAGGGCCTTAGTGGATGCCCCCTGTGAGGGGCCTCAGCCAGTGCCCCCTGTGAAAGGCCCAGTGGTGCCCCCTGTGGGGGGTTTCCGTAGGTGCCCCTTGTGCGGGGTCTCAGTCAGTGCCCCTGTTAGGGGTCCAATGGTGCCCCCTGTGTTGGGTTTCAGTAGGTGCCCCAGTGAGGGGCCTCGGCCAGTGCTCCTTCTGAGGAGCCTGGGTCAGCATCCCCCATGTGGGACCTCGGTGACGCCCCTGTGCGGGGCCTAAGGTGATGGAGGTCTCAGTCGGTGGCTCCCCTATGTTCTTTGCATTTTCACAGGTGGTGCTTGGGCATATATGCTAGTAAATGTCGCCCCCCTGCCTCGACTGATCCTATGTCTGGCTCTGCCATCGTGAATGTGGCCCACCTTGCGGGGTTGGTGGCCACACTCCCTGTCCTGTCAGTTAGTGAGCTTGTTCCACCACAACTGCAGTGGCGCACGAGAAGGTGATGGTTGTCCCCCTTATTACATCTGTGCGGGAAACTTTAAAGATGGAGGAGGCAGCTGTGGCTGTGGCGGAGGTGCCGGTCCCCTTGACACCCATAAACTGTCTTGCATGGCAAAAGCGTTCTCTTCTCCCTCCTATTTTGGAATATTTGTTCGTAAAGACTGGGAGTCCAAAGCGCCCCTTTGTGGTTCCAAAGACGCTTCGCTGTGAGGTACCCCTCGTGGGGTCCTTCCTTAAAGGGTGGACTGTTTCACCAGTAGTGGATCCCCCTGTCTCTAGGTTGCGCAAGCGACCATGATTCTGGTAGAGGAGTCTCCGGCTTTTAAGGATCCAGTTGACAAAACTGGAGGGGGAGCAGATTCCCTCTGCTTTCGCTGAGTTGGCGGACCAGTTGGTCTGGGGGCTGCAGTTTGTGTGCAATGCCTCTTGGACGCAGTTCCCTTGGTTGCTAAGCTCTCTGTTTTTGCAGTGATGCTTAGACATGTATTGGGGCTTAAGTGTTGGTCTGCGGACTGGGCTTCTAAAAAAGCT
Source organism: Aquarana catesbeiana (assembly GCF_042186555.1). Taxonomy (NCBI): domain Eukaryota; kingdom Metazoa; phylum Chordata; class Amphibia; order Anura; family Ranidae; genus Aquarana; species Aquarana catesbeiana. The sequence goes on along the minus strand of NC_133331.1, from coordinate 207,222,551 downwards.
CTGACTGGGTTACCATTTCAAGGCAATTGCCTGTTTGGGGCTACCCTGGATGACAATGTTATGAGTGCATTCTACTTAGCTGCTTGTTGCTTCTTGGGTCTTCCATCATCAGGCGTCAGCTGCGCTGGTTTGCAAGGCGGCCACTTGGTCGTCGGTGTACACTTTCACAAAATTCTACAACGTGGATGTGCTGGCATCTGAGGATGCTTCTTTTGGCGTGTTGCAGGCTGTTGTTTAGAGGATCTATTCCCTCTTGAAGGTAATGGAGCACTATGTCTGTCAATGAACGAATGAGAAAATAGGATTTTTGACTTTCTGTAAAATCTGTTTCTCACTGAGTTCATTGACAGACACAGCACCCACCCCTCTAAGGAGTTTGGATGCTTCTGACACTGCGTGTTACTAAACTGAAGGCCTAAAGCAGAGAGGGGGGGTGTATATCACCTAGGACTACCCATAGGCGTAGCCAAGTTTTTTTTCTGCCTAGTGTCCTACTCCTGTAAGGGGCGATATAACCCTATGGTTCTGAATAATGGAGTGCTGTGTCTGTCAATAAACTCAGAGAAACTGATTTTACTGTAAGTCAAAAATCCTATTTTTGCTGCAGCATGCTCTATACATGGTACAGATGCACGACCTCAAAGGCAGACTAACCCCACAGGCACTATATTAAAAGGAATATTTCATTTTTATTGTTTTACTTTAAGTAGGTTGTGGGCTGCATGCTTGGATAAGGGTCTGATATGGATTTTGGGGGGGGACCCCACGCTGTTTTCTTTTTTTTTTTTGGCGTGGGGTTCCTCTTAGAATACATACCAGACCCAAAGGCATTGCCGGCATTATTTTGTTTACATTTCAGCTGTCAGTGGGGACACCCGCTGACAGCTGAAGAGTCTTCGGTTGTTAAGGCTGGCTTCCTGGCCCGCTGCTTAACAACCAGCTATTCTTTACATGGAATTGGAATTGGTCGATCATTTTTCATCCGATCAACACCTCCCTAGGACACACTTAACCCTTTGATCGCCCCCTAGTGTTAACCCCTTCCCTGCCAGCATCATTTATACACTGATCAGTGGCTATTTTTTGCTCTGATCACTGTAATAATGTCACTGGTCCCAAAAAAGTGTCAGAAGTGTCCGATCTGTCCGCCGCAATGTCGCAATCTCACTAAAAATCGCTGATCACGGCCAATACTAGTAAAAAAATAAATAAATAATACAAATGCCATAAATCTATCCCCTATTTTGTAGACGCTATAACTTTTGCGTAAACCAATCAATATATGGTTATTGCGATTTTTTTTTTTTTTTTACCAAAAATATGTAGAATTCATATTGGCCTAAACTGATAAAGAAATTTGTTTTTTTTTATTTGTTTTTTGGATATTTATTATAGCAAAAAGTAAAAAATATTGTTTTTTTTTTCAAAATTGGCGGTCTTTTTTTGTGTAAAAACCACAGAGTTGATCAAATACCACCAAAAGAAAGCTCTATTTGTGGGAAAAAAAGGATCAACTTTTTTTTGGGTAGAGCGTTACACAACCGCGCAATTGTCAGTTGAACATAAATATTAAGTACAAATTTTAGGAACTGCAACCATTTTTATACACAGCCCCTCCTTCAAAAGCTCATGGGTTGCTTTTGCAGTGTGTTTTGGATCATTGTCCATCTGTACTGTGAGTCCAATCAACTTTTCTGCATTTGGCTGAATCTGGGCTGACAGTATATCTCTAAACACTGCAGAATTCATCTGGCTGCTTCTGTCTTCTGTCATATCATCAATTAGCACCAATGACCCAGTGCCACTGGAAGCCATGCATGCCCATGCCATCACACCGCCCCCACCATGTTTTACAGATGATGTTGTGTGCTTTGGATCATAAGCTGTCCCAAGCCTTCTCCACACTTTTTTCTTCCCGTCATTCTGGTACAGATTAATCTTTGTTTCATCCGTCCAAAGAAAGCTTTTTCAGAGCTGGTCTGGCTTTTTTAGATTTTTTTGGCAAAGTCTAATATGTCTTTTCTATACTTCAGGATTATGAATGGTCTGCACCATGTGGTGAACCCTCTGTATTTGCTCTTGTGAAGTCTTCTCTTGACTTTGACAATGATATGTCCACCTCATGGACAGTGTCCTTCAAGAGGAACTACAGTTTGGTCATATAATTTGTAACAAAAACATCTTTGCCCTTCTGAAGCTTCCCTCCAACCACTTTGCATATTATTTTATATGTACTGTGATTCTGTACTTGCCAAATATGCTGCAGAATTCCCCCTCCACTGAGTTTAGCTGCATCCATTTTAACTGTGGGCAGCTGAAGCTGCTGCCTGTCCATTTTCTGGATTTAGACAGACTCACAGAGGCACACCTCCAGCTTTGCAGCCCTGCAGCTCTCATTGGCCCTCTTATGACTCATCCGCCTCCCTTGCTGGCAAACTTGAATGAGAGTAAGAGAGAGAGGTGTGCTTGATGTCATAAGCCTAGGCTTTTTTTTTAAGGTATTTACTGTCAGAAAAAAATGTTTAACTATCCAAAGTTAAAACAACAAGGGCAGAACATTTAATAGATGGAAAGTTGAAAAAATAAGTGAAGGTCCACTTTCATTTGTCTGGATGTTGTGAATGGGTTCTACTTTACCATAGAGAGGATCCTGCGATCATCCTCCAGGGTTGTTTTCTGTGGACTTCCAGGCCTTTTTATGTTGCTGAGCTCACCAGTGCAGTCTTCTTTCCTCAAAATGTACCAAACTGTTGATTTGGCCACTCCTAATGTTGCTGCTATCTCTCTTATGGATTTATGGCCTGCTTCACTTGCATGGACAGCTCCTTTGAATGCATGATGTAGGTTCACAGCAATAGATTCTAAATACAAATACCAAACTTACGCCGCATACACACGATCGCACATTCCCACAACAAAATCCATGGATTTTTTCCGACGGATGTTGGCTCAAACTTGTCTTGCATACACATGGTCACACAAATCTTGTCAGAAATTCCGAACGTCAAGAACGCGGTGACGTACAACACATACAACGGCACTAGAAAAAGGAAGTTCAATACCAAGTGCGCCACCCTTTGGGCTCCTTCTGCTAATCTCGTGTTAGTAGAAGTTTGGTGAGAGACGATTCACGCATTTCAGCCTCGTGCTTTTCCGATCGTTACTGCTCATCAGTTTGGGGTTGTGGGTTCGTATCTGGTGTTCAGTGCGTGTAGTCAGTTTGCATCTGTTTTTCAGTGCGTGTTATTATAGTACGTATTTGATTTTCAGTGCGTTCTTGTCTGCTCTTTTCTGATTTTCAGCTTTCTCTTCTCAGGCCTTTCTGATTTTCAGTGCGTTCTGCTAGTTCGTTCTAACCAGCCGACCATTTTGAAGCCATGAGGACCCTCACTCCGGGCCAAAGGGTTTTTTAACTACTGGCTGGCCAGAGCCAGAGGAGTGGTGGAGAACGCTTTCGAGATAATGGCCAGCCGGTTCCGCCTATTCCTTACGGCAATCAACATGGCGGAATATAAACTTAACCATATAATCCTTACATGCTGCATTCTCCACAACTCTTTAAGGAGAAATTCAATGAACTATGTTGCCTCAGTTGGGCCTGAGGCCGGACTTCAAGAAGAAAAGAAGAAACCCTAACGGCGCTTGAAGCTGGCCGTCCTGGCTTGCCCCTCCAAAGCGCCTGCAAGTAAGACAGAAGTATGTCGAGTACTTTGCGAGTAGGGGGGCCATTAATATGCCAGAAGATGTTTAAGAAACATTTTCAAAATATTTTTTTTAGTTAAACTGAAATACGATTTACTTAGATTTACTACTGTGTTTCCTTTAGCTGTCTCCTAGGTTCTCCAATGGGCTTTTCTTTTTGGCCATTTTCTTCAATAGTGCAAATGAAATTTATTTGATACATGAGGTGACAATCTCTTCTTCAGCGAAATATTATTATGTTGTGGGTCTGCTACACACACACACCTTGTTTTTGTTGTTAATGTATGTAATGCATTACTGATAAAAATATACATAATTTTCAGCACCATGAATGAATTTTGGTGAGTCACGAAAATGGCATGATTGTGGCAAATTATAAAGCACTGTGGGAGTTATTTACTAAAGAATAATCCACTTTGCACTCCAAGTGCACTGCAAAAGTGCACATGAAACTGCACTTGAAACTGCACTGAAAGTGCATTTGTAGTGCAAAGTGGATTTGCCTTTAGTTAATAACCCACATTTCAGTGTAAACACCAACTTATTCCAAAAAATGATATTGAGCCTTGAAAGAAGAAGCCAAACATTTTACTCTGTGCACATTCACATGTGCGTTAGAAAAGGGTTTTTGAACAAACCAACATATTATAGTAAAAACATTTTTTTTGGACAGTACAAATAGCCTTTTTTGTGTTAAAACAGGCATGTTTAAAACCATAAAAAATAACACAACTCAGGAACTTACAAAGTTCAACTTTGACATAGTGAAGGAAATATCAGACATTAGTATGTTCAAACTGTGTTGATATTGCATTCATCAGATGGGGTGATGTCACCCTTGTGAAAGCCAAATTTTTAAGATGCACACAAATTGAGAGTCAAAATCGGGATTTCCCTCCTGATTTCATGCCTCTCTGATGTTATCTTTTTCTGTGTGTCAGGGTCCAGATCTGAACCTGGGACCTCTGCATTGTCTGGATATAGCTCTTCTTGCTGTGCCACCTGATCCCATGCCTAATGTCAACATGTGCTAGCTCCCATCATGGGGAATCAATGGACGTGTTTCCGGGGTGCAACCCCTTCCTCTCATCTATTTTAGTTGCGAGGAAGGGGTTGCACCCCCAAAACGCATACCTTGATATGCCGTGATGGCAGATAGCACATGTTGACATACTGTGTGCATCTTCAAAATTTGGCTTTCAAAATTTTGGAGAAAAGTTAGAAAAAAAGAAAGAATTTTAGAAATGTTGGTGTGTTTTCGATTCTGCCTAAAACATCAATGATGTTTTTGAGTCTTTTTTCCGCATCATTGATGTCTTCCTTGATCTTCTGTAAATCCTGATTGCACATCATGATCTCCCCAATGAGGACTTGTGCACTTGCACTTGTGAAATGTGTTTCTTCTTCAACAACATCCACGTCACCAAAAAAAAAAAAACACACCATGTATTATAAATATGCAGGAATCCATCTATTACCTGACCTGTTGTGGTACTATTTCGCCCACTTCATAAACCTCTCCTTCCTCCACATCCTCTGGTTGTTGTTTTTGGATTTCCCCTTCTTTAGGAGGTTGGGGGTCCCTGGTGACCTCAGACGTCCCGAGTCTTTTATCCCCTATGTAAATAAAATAAAGGTATACTTAGCACACAGATATTTGAGGCAAGAAATAGGAATATGAAACATTGCTTAGAAGTGTCGTACAATTGTCTGTTTTGGCAGAGTTCAAAGCTGAAGACATGATTTTTTCCCTTTACAAAGCTGGTATACTTATCTTTTTTGTTAAAGTATCACACATGTAGAGACCTCTAGTATCCACTGGAGCACCTGTGTGGGACACCCTAAAAAGTTTGTTCTGGTGTCCCACACTAGTGCTCTTGCGTCCAGATGTATAAACAGCTGCTGAGTGTCCTCTCCTTACACTGAATCAAGTTTGTATTTCATTCTAGTTACAAATCCATCTAGACACCAATGCACTAAACTTCTTTTAAGACAAATAGGCATGACCAAATGTAGTTAACTTGCATCTGCAAAAAAACATCGTATTAGTGGGCGAACGAACGATGTTTACTACGAACGATTACTGTGCCCACGAACCTGAAACTTGCCATTTTAAATTGTACAACATTAAAGAAAAGCACATGGAGCAGCAGGAACCTAATAAGAAGAATAGGAACACATGACAAAATACTTACTTTTTTGCAGCACTTTCTGGATCCTTCTGTACTAATCCTGTACCCTCAATTTGAGGTCTGACCATCGTTTCCTCAGTTGATCCTTGGATCGCCGTACCCCAAAATTCTTCTGCAGACTTTTCACAACTTGATCACAGTCATGATCTTGGCCTTTCTCACATTTGGGTTTGGGTACGGTCCATGCTTCCCGTCATAGTCGGCCCTCTTTTCAAGATGTCCACCGTCTCCACCATCTCTATAAAGACCATATTTGAGGCCTTAAAGCGGAGGTTCACACAAAAATTGAACCTCTACTTTTCGGAACCCTCCCCCCCTCCGGTGTCACATTTCGCAGATACCTGTCTAAGACAGGTATTTACACCCATTTCCGGCACTTCCACGGGAGTCTATGCCTCTTCCCGTCCCCACCACGCTGTCTGCTGGGACACACACTGGTCCCAGAGACAGCTGGGACCAGTTAGGAAGCGCAGCGCTACTCGCGCATGCGCAGTAGGGAATCGGGAAGTGAAGCCGCAGCGCTTCACTTCCTGATTCAAAAAAACAAACAAAGGCGCCTCTAAGTGCAGAAGATAAACAAGTTTAATGCCCCAACTGGGTTCAAAAACACTTACAAGATGGAAGGTGTAATCAAGCACATCGTGGGTAAGGCTGCATTGGAAGGGGTCACGGTCAGAGGAATCCTTCAGAGGGGATGGATGTAGTCACTGACAGCAGCGGTGTGGAGCACAGGGAGCCGCTGTGAAGCCGGCGTCGTCAGCATTGAAAGACGGCGAACCCGGAAGTGATGTCATCCGCTGAGCGGCTCTGTAACCAGCCTGAACCGCAAGCAAACAGCCAGAGAGGGGATGTGATGTCATCAATAAGGGACGCGTTTCGGAACCATCAATCGTTCCTTTTTCAACCTATGGCTATAGTGATGACTGGGGAGGATATATATATACACACACACTATCAGTGGATTGGCCGGGGGGGGCGGGGATAACAACATTTGATAACGATGAGTCCATTTAATACATATAGATATATAAATACACCTGCAGCAGCATTCTTAAAAACGGGGCAATGGAAAAGAAGAGAAATATAATAATAAAAAAAAAAAAAAAAAACAGATCTATATAATAGTCAAAGTGTCTAATGTCTAATAATGACAGGTCATGGAGCTTGCATGCACATAGCAAAATATAAACAATTGGAGCAAGCAAGATGATGTCAGTGTTAAGATTGAAACAGAGGGGGACATGCATGTCAATAATGATATTATTAGTAATATCAGAGTATTATCATATGATAGTATGTAATCAAAATACCCATAAATTAAAAAATAATAAAAAGGGTATATATAAAAAGTGGAAGAATTAAAAATTAATAAGGGATCTTTAATAAAAGGTTATGATAGTAAAAGAGGGAACCTAGATTAATATCTATAAAAAGGAATATAGTATCAAAGTATGGCACTAACTTCGAAATCCTCGTTTAACCCTCCAGGGGCTAAAACATTTAATAAGAAAATCCAATACATTTCTCTGTGGCATAGTCGTCGGTAGCGTTCAGCTGGGGGGAGATCTTTTGGCATTGCCTCAATAATCCATACTCTGAGGCCACTAGTGGACTTATCGTGGACGTGAAGGTAGTGTCTAGGGACACTATGGTTATCTAGTCCACCTTCGATGAACCGGCGATGTTCGCCAAACCGTTTACGTAGTGGCCAGATAGTGCACCCTACATAAAATAGACCACAGGGACATGGGAGGCAATATATAACGTGGTCAGATGAACATGTGTGAAAACCCTTTATTGGGTATGTTTTACCTTTGACGTGAAAGTCTTTCTGGCCATGTGTCACAAAACTACAGGTCTTGCAGAGGGGCTTACGGCACTGATACATCCCAGAAATTGCTAGGAACATGGGTATATGGTAGCCCGGAGGCAGAGGCCTGGCCCTAAGTTTACTGGTCGCTACCTTACTTTTAATGTTAGGTGCCTTTCTATAGGCAAATTGAGGTCTATTAGGCAGAGTGGAAAGTAGATGTTCATCTTGTAGTAGTAAAGGCCAATGTTTTTTAACGATATTTTCCTTTTTTTTATGTTGGGTATGGAATTGAGTAATGAATCGTAAATTACTTTTCTGGGTATTGAGACATGGGAGAGGGTTCTTAATGGGCGGTGTACTCTTATATTGTTGTTAAGCTGTGTCTACAAGGTCAACAGGGAAGCCCTTTTCGAGAAATTTTTCTTTCAACATTTTACCTTCGGTATCATAGTCACTCTTCAGAGTACAGTTCTTTTTTAGCCTACAGAACTGACTTTTGGGTACATTGTTTAGCCATAGGGGGTGATGACAGCTATTATAGTGGAGGAAAGAATTTCCAGCTGTAGGCTTGGTGTAATTTTTGGCATGTATCTCCTTACCTATCCAAAAAAGTTCGAGGTCCAGGAAGGCTAGTTTATTTTGATCAATGACAGAGGTGAAGGTAAGGCCCATGTTGTTAGTATTACAATATGTCACGAAATCCGAGAATACTGATACACTGCCATCCCAAATGATGATCACGTCATCTATATAGCGGCCATAAAAAACAATGTGGGAAAAAAACGGGTTGTTATTCCATATATATAGGTGCTCCCAGTACCCCATGGTGAGGTTCGCATATGAGGGTGCAAAATGCGCCCCCATAGCTGTCCCTTGTAGCTGCAGAAAAAAGTTGTCCTCAAATTTAAAATAATTATGTGTAAGACAGAAGGAAGTGGCTTCAACAATAAAGGAAGCTTGCCTTGGATTTAACATGGGGTCTTGACAAAGAAAAAACTGTAGGGCATTGAGGCCCACTTCATGGGGTATGGATGTGTATAAAGATTGGACATCTAGAGAGGCCCAATGGTAGTTGTTATCCCAAGAGTACGTGGTTAAGGTTTCCAGCAGATGGACGCCATCTCTTATGTGAGACTGGAGGGATTGGGCCAATGGCTGGAGGAATTGGTCTATGTATTGTGAGAGTCCGCTGCTAATGCTGTCCATTGATGCTACAATCGGTCACCCAGGTGGTGTTTTTAGGTCTTTGTGCACCTTGGGCAGATGGTAGAAGTAAGGAGTGAAATGTACTTCTTTGACTAGAAAGGAAGCTTCTTGTTGTGTGATGATGTTATCATTCAGTGCTCTTTTAACAAGAGAAGAGGCTTCAAGGGTAAATAAGGGTAAGGGGTCTTTGTTGAGTCTGATATATGTATTGGTATCAGATAGTAGTCGGGTGGCTTCGGAGACATAGTCGGCTCTATTTTGTATCACTATGCCTCCCCCTTTGTCAGCGCTCTTAATGACCAAATCTAAATTGTTGGTAAGTGTGTCAAGGGCTCTTAGTTCATGATGAGTGAGATTGGAAATGGATTTTTTATTATTTATGTTTTTATTGTTGTTACACAGTTCCTGTATTTCTGCATGAACAATGCGATAAAAAGCATCAATACATGAACCTTTGGACTGGGTTGGGTAAAAGACCGAGGTGGGTTTGAAGGTGGTGTTTTGAATGGGTGGAGAAGTTATCAAATGTAGTGTGTATAACACATAGTCATTCTCATGATCTGCTGGAGGAGAGGATAAAGTAAGGGGATGACTATATAATTCTTCTAAGATGGAAAGGGGGTCACTATCTGTATGGACCTTGTTAATACTAACAACATGGGCCTTACCTTCACCTCTGTCATTGATCAAAATAAACTAGCCTTCCTGGACCTCGAACTTTTTTGGATAGGTAAGGAGATACATGCCAAAAATTACACCAAGCCTACAGCTGGAAATTCTTTCCTCCACTATAATAGCTGTCATCACCCCCTATGGCTAAACAATGTACCCAAAAGTCAGTTCTGTAGGCTAAAAAAGAACTGTACTCTGAAGAGTGACTATGATACCGAAGGTAAAATGTTGAAAGAAAAATTTCTCGAAAAGGGCTTCCCTGTTGACCTTGTAGACACAGCTTATCAACAATATAAGAGTACACCGCCCATTAAGAACCCTCTCCCACGTCTCAATACCCAGAAAAGTAATTTACGATTCATTACTCAATTCCATACCCAACATAAAAAAATGGAAAATATTGTTAAAAAACATTGGCCTTTACTACTACAAGACGAACATCTACTTTCCACTCTGCCTAATAGACCTCAATTTGCCTATAGAAAGGCACCTAACATTAAAAGTAAGGTAGCGACCAGTAAACTTAGGGCCAGACCTCTGCCTCCGGGCTACCATATGCCCACGTTCCTAGCAATTTCTGGGATGTATCAGTGCCGTAAGCCCCTCTGCAAGACCTGTAGTTTTGTGACACATGGCCAGAAAGACTTTCACGTCAAAGGTAAAACATACCCAATAAAGGGTTTTCACACATGTTCATCTGACCACGTTATATATTGCCTCACATGTCCCTGTGGTCTATTTTATGTAGGGCGCACTATCCGGCCACTACGTAAACGGTTTGGCGAACATCGCCGGTTCATCGAAGGTGGACTAGATAACCATAGTGTCCCTAGACACTACCTTCACATCCACGATAAGTCCACTAGTGGCCTCAGAGTATGGATTATTGAGGCAATGCCAAAAGATCTCCCCCCAGCTGAACGCTACCGACGACTATGCCACAGAGAAATGTATTGGATTTTCTTATTAAATGTTTTAGCCCCTGGAGGGTTAAACGAGGATTTCGAAGTTAGTGCCATACTTTGATACTATATTCCTTTTTATAGATATTAATCTAGGTTCCCTCTTTTACTATCATAACCTTTTATTAAAGATCCCTTATTAATTTTTAATTCTTCCACTTTTTATATATACCCTTTTTATTATTTTTTAATTTATGGGTATTTTGATTACATACTATCATATGATAATACTCTGATATTACTAATAATATCATTATTGACATGCATGTCCCCCTCTGTTTCAATCTTAACACTGACATCATCTTGCTTGCTCCAATTGTTTATATTTTGCTATGTGCATGCAAGCTCCATGACCTGTCATTATTAGACATTAGATACTTTGACTATTATATAGATCTGTTTTTTTTTTTTTTTTTTTTTTTTACTATTATATTTCTCTTCTTTTCCATTGCCCCGTTTTTAAGAATGCTGCTGCAGGTGTATTTATATATCTATATGTATTAAATGGACTCATCGTTATCAAATTTTGTTATCCCCGCCCCCCGGCCAATCCACTGATAGTGTGTGTGTATATATATCCTCCCCAGTCATCACTATAGCCATAGGTTGAAAAAGGAACGATTGATGGTTCCGAAACGCGTCCCTTATTGATGACATCACATCCCCTCTCTGGCTGTTTGCTTACGGTTCAGGCTGGTTACAGAGCCGCTCAGCGGATGACATCACTTCCGGGTTCGCCGTCTTTCCATGCTGACGACGCCGGCTTCACAGCGGCTCCCTGTGCTCCACACCGCTGCTGTCAGTGACTACATCCATCCCCTCTGAAGGCTTCCTCTGACCGTGACCCCTTCCAATGCAGCCTTACCCACGATGTGCTTGATTACACCTTCCATCTTGTAAGTGTTTTTGAACCCAGTTGGGGCATTAAACTTGTTTATCTTCTGCACTTAGAGGCGCCTTTGTTTGTTTTTTTGTGTCATTATAGATCCTGCTTCAGTCTCTTAAAGCTGCAGCCCTTTTTGCTGAAGATTACCATCCCACCATCCTCATCATCCTTACCAGCACTCTCCTTTTTATTTTGGACTGCCGATCTCTAATAGAGGCATCACCTAGACTACGTTAGTCCTGTGCACCCTATAAACTTTTCTACTGCCATTGTTTCTATATGAAGCTAAATTTAGGTTGACGCACGGACTCTTGTATTCATGCTTTATATTGTCGGTCTCTTTTTACACCTACTCCATATAGCCCTGGCTCATGTATTTCCTGTTTATATGTGTATATACATATGCATATTTATAATTATTTATATTATCTATGTGTATATTTCCACTGCACAGCATTTTTATCCATTACTATAAATTTTTATTTTTTTGTTTTCTCTATCATATCCTTTTCCCCCTAGTGATGGATTTTCTGTCTGAAATAGATTCTTTAAAGTATTCTAAAATAAATGACCTTTTAGCCTTTATACCCAAAGGATTCTTTATACCTATACCGCAATCCTCTCATGTAGAATATAAACCTCTCTGCTCATTATTTCGTAAATTAGAGAGGTTAGTCATCTCCGCCAACCAGCAGTGGTGGGATGAATTCTTCCTTCTCAAATATTTGTCAGCTCATATTACCCCTAGGGGCCTAAGAATTTTAAAAACATGCTCCTTCTTAGACCCAGAGTCACAAAGAGAATGGTCCTCCATATCCGAATTTTGCACAAATAAATGGATTAAAATTATCTCCACACAGAGACATAGCAAATATGAACAATGCTTTCACCAAATAAAAACAGTATTTTCCCAAATTGCAGACCTTACTACTCATTTACCATCTCTCTGGCTGTCTATCCTGACCAAACAAACCCATAAGAAGGAAGACATTTTGATTAAACACAAATTGGGGAAATTTAGCAGAGATCTGAAAGATTATAGTAGTAACAACATCTTCTCTTGGAAACGTAAATCCGCTCACGATCTTCCATCCCTCATGGACATCGATCCGTTTGCCACTATTGTCCCTCGTAAAATAATCCCTTCTAAAAAAATATCCACTTCCAATATAGCAGTTGTTTCTGGACCGAGTATACAGAATAAGGAAATTAATACCACTGCTTTGGCACCCACGTTGCCATCCCCTACTGACAGTCCGGGTTCTGCCCAGCTCACACAGGCGATGCACGCCACCCCTATTCACACTGCACCCAAGACCTCTGATGCCCTCCCTTGCTCAACCACCATTACAGATAGTCAACATAATACTACTGTAAACAATACATGTATTCCATCTAGAGCATCCCCTGTTTCTTCTGTGTCGTTTGGTTCCAACTCCTCACTTATGACACCTCTTGCCACTATTCAATCCTCAGAGCCTACTGCGGTCCCTTTTTTAGTGTTCGACCCTCCCCGGACAAAACCACAAAAAAGAAAACACACAGAAGAGGATGTTGAGGTAGAGGCAATAAGCCTCACTCCAGACCCCAGCAAAAAGAGAGTACTGCTAAAATCTTCAACCTCTCCACCCATGTCTTAACTGAAGACGAAATCTCCTTACTTAGTCGAGGCCTAAATTTTGCTCCATCTGCTGCACCCAATCCCTTCCTTCTCTTTAAGGACTTGAACAAATTTGTTCGCCTCCTTACTTTAAAGAGATTCTTTAACATTCAATCTAATAAACATCGTTTATACACTGACTCCAATACACCTGATGTGTCTCAGAACACAACTGAGGTCCATACAGATAGTGACCCCCTTTCCATCTTAGAAGAATTATATAGTCATCCCCTTACTTTATCCTCTCCTCCAGCAGATCATGAGAATGACTATGTGTTATATACACAACATTTGATAACTTCTCCACCCATTCAAAACACCACCTTCAAACCCACCTCGGTCTTTTACCCAACCCAGTCCAAAGGTTCATGTATTGATGCTTTTTATCGCATCGTTCATGCAGAAATACAGGAACTGTGTAACAACAATAAAAACATAAATAATAAAAAATCCATTTCCAATCTCACTCATCATGAACTAAGAGCCCTTGACACACTTACCAACAATTTAGATTTGGTCATTAAGAGCGCTGACAAAGGGGGAGGCATAGTGATACAAAATAGAGCCGACTATGTCTCCGAAGCCACCCGACTACTATCTGATACCAATACATATATCAGACTCAACAAAGACCCCTTACCCTTATTTACCCTTGAAGCCTCTTCTCTTGTTAAAAGAGCACTGAATGATAACATCATCACACAACAAGAAGCTTCCTTTCTAGTCAAAGAAGTACATTTCACTCCTTACTTCTACCATCTGCCCAAGGTGCACAAAGACCTAAAAACACCACCTGGGCGACCGATTGTAGCATCAATGGACAGCATTAGCAGCGGACTCTCACAATACATAGACCAATTCCTCCAGCCATTGGCCCAATCCCTCCAGTCTCACATAAGAGATGGCGTCCATCTGCTGGAAACCTTAACCACGTACTCTTGGGATAACAACTACCATTGGGCCTCTCTGGATGTCCAATCTTTATACACATCCATACCCCATGAAGTGGGCCTCAATGCCCTACAGTTTTTTCTTTGTCAAGACCCCATGTTAAATCCAAGGCAAGCTTCCTTTATTGTTGAAGCCACTTCCTTCTGTCTTACACATAATTATTTTAAATTTGAGGACAACTTTTTTCTGCAGCTACAAGGGACAGCTATGGGGGCGCATTTTGCACCCTCATATGCGAACCTCACCATGGGGTACTGGGAGCACCTATATATATGGAATAACAACCCGTTTTTTTTCCCACATTGTTTTTTATGGCCGCTATATAGATGACGTGATCATCATTTGGGATGGCAGTGTATCAGTATTCTCGGATTTCGTGACATATTGTAATACTAACAACATGGGCCTTACCTTCACCTCTGTCATTGATCAAAATAAACTAGCCTTCCTGGACCTCAAACTTTTTTGGATAGGTAAGGAGATACATGCCAAAAATTACACCAAGCCTACAGCTGGAAATTCTTTCCTCCACTATAATAGCTGTCATCACCCCCTATGGCTAAACAATGTACCCAAAAGTCAGTTCTGTAGGCTAAAAAAGAACTGTACTCTGAAGAGTGACTATGATACCGAAGGTAAAATGTTGAAAGAAAAATTTCTCGAAAAGGGCTTCCCTGTTGACCTTGTAGACACAGCTTATCAACAATATAAGAGTACACCGCCCATTAAGAACCCTCTCCCACGTCTCAATACCCAGAAAAGTAATTTACGATTCATTACTCAATTCCATACCCAACATAAAAAAATGGAAAATATCTTTAAAAAACATTGGCCTTTACTACTACAAGACGAACATCTACTTTCCACTCTGCCTAATAGACCTCAATTTGCCTATAGAAAGGCACCTAACATTAAAAGTAAGGCAGCGACCAGTAAACTTAGGGCCAGACCTCTGCCTCCGGGCTACCATATGCCCACGTTTCTAGCAATTTCTGGGATGTATCAGTGCCGTAAGCCCCTCTGCAAGACCTGTAGTTTTGTGACACATGGCCAGAAAGACTTTCACGTCAAAGGTAAAACATACCCAATAAAGGGTTTTCACACATGTTCATCTGACCACGTTATATATTGCCTCACATGTCCCTGTGGTCTATTTTATGTAGGGCGCACTATCCGGCCACTACGTAAACGGTTTGGCGAACATCGCCGGTTCATCGAAGGTGGACTAGATAACCATAGTGTCCCTAGACACTACCTTCACGTCCACGATAAGTCCACTAGTGGACTCAGAGTATGGATTATTGAGGCAATGCCAAAAGATCTCCCCCCAGCTGAACGCTACCGACGACTATGCCACAGAGAAATGTATTGGATTTTCTTATTAAATGTTTTAGCCCCTGGAGGGTTAAACGAGGATTTCGAAGTTAGTGCCATACTTTGATACTATATTCCTTTTTATAGATATTAATCTAGGTTCCCTCTTTTACTATCATAACCTTTTATTAAAGATCCCTTATTAATTTTTAATTCTTCCACTTTTTATATATACCCTTTTTATTATTTTTTAATTTATGGGTATTTTGATTACATACTATCATATGATAATACTCTGATATTACTAATAATATCATTATTGACATGCATGTCCCCCTCTGTTTCAATCTTAACACTGACATCATCTTGCTTGCTCCAATTGTTTATATTTTGCTATGTGCATGCAAGCTCCATGACCTGTCATTATTAGACATTAGATACTTTGACTATTATATAGATCTGTTTTTTTTTTTTTATTATTATATTTCTCTTCTTTTCCATTGCCCCGTTTTTAAGAATGCTGCTGCAGGTGTATTTATATATCTATATGTATTAAATAGACTCATCGTTATCAAATGTTGTTATCCCCGCCCCCCGGCCAATCCACTGATAGTGTGTGTGTATATATATCCTCCCCAGTCATCACTATAGCCATAGGTTGAAAAAGGAACGATTGATGGTTCCAAAACGCGTCCCTTATTGATGACATCACATCCCCTCTCTGGCTGTTTGCTTGCGGTTCAGGCTGGTTACAGAGCCGCTCAGCGGATGACATCACTTCCGGGTTCGCCGTCTTTCCATGCTGACGAAGCCGGCTTCACAGCGGCTCCCTGTGCTCCACACCGCTGCTGTCAGTGACTACATCCATCCCCTCTGAAGGCTTCCTCTGACCGTGACCCCTTCCAATGCAGCCTTACCCACGATGTGCTTGATTACACCTTCCATCTTGTAAGTGTTTTTGAACCCAGTTGGGGCATTAAACTTGTTTATCTTCTGCACTTAGAGGCGCCTTTGTTTGTTTTTTTGTGTCATTATAGATCCTGCTTCAGTCTCTTAAAGCTGCAGCCCTTTTTGCTGAAGATTACCATCCCACCATCCTCATCATCCTTACCAGCACTCTCCTTTTTATTTTGGACTGCCGATCTCTAATAGAGGCATCACCTAGACTACGTTAGTCCTGTGCGCCCTATAAACTTTTCTACTTCACTTCCTGATTCCCTTACAGAGAATGGCAGCGGCAGCACCCGAGGACCGAGGGACAATTCGGTCTCGGGTGCCGACATGGCTGGACCCTGGGACAGGTGAGTGTCCTTATTTTAAAAGTCAGCAGCTGCAGTATTTGTAGCTGCTGACTTTAAAAAAAATTTTTTTTGCGGGACTCCCTCTTTAAATATCCTCCAGGATCGGGAAGTTTGTGGCTCTGGGCTTTTCTCATCATTGCTGCTACTCTCAGGCACCTGCTCTGTCTCCGCCATGTGCTCTCCCACTGCACCGAAAGACAAGAGGCGGGGAATATACTAGATACAAGGTCAGGGGCAGGCAGAGTTTCACGCATGCGCAGTGGATATAAAGCGTAACACGCATGTGTCGTAAGTACGATCTGTGAGCGGAGGAAGGAGTATCGGAAGCGCCGATCGTTAGATTGAAGGTACAATTTTAACTTGGTGCATCAGTGGCCTATACTGCTTCTAGATTGAGGCCTATATTGGGACAAGATTATGAGAGTTTAGCCTGACATTAGGGTTTGTCTTGTGTCTTGCAGAGAAAATGGATCTATTCAATGATGAGGACTTTATCCCCATATTCATTGCTATGTACAGGGAGCTGCCCTGTCTGTGGCAGGTAAACCACCCCTTTTATAACAATAAACCAAAGAGGAAGGCAGCGCTGGATCAATTGCTGGAATTCGTGAAGCCGGTGATCCCCACGGCAGACAATCCCCTATTTTAAGGTCTTAATTGGCGGCATGAGGAGCACTAATAAAAGGGAGCGCAAGAAGGTCCAGGATTCCCAGAGATCAGGAGCTGCAGCAGATGACATTTATGTACCCAGGCTGTGGTGCTTTGACAGACTGCATTTTCTGGCAGGCCAGCACTCTCCAGTCTTCCTTCAAGGCTTCCTTTCACCTTAGCTGAGGCTTCCGACGTCCAACCTGGGCCTTCCACCAAGGAAGAAGTGGAGGAGCCCAGCTCGAGCCAGGTATAGCATTGTTCAACATATTTCTAGTCAAATGTTAACTAGATGTTATTATTGATCATTAATTTCTGATTTTGCAAAGTGCTTTACATCAATAGACAGTAGTAGCCACAAATGCTTGGGACAAGAATTAAAAATGCTGTGGTCAGAATGATAGTCTTTTCTACTTATTAACATTCAAGTTGCAACAGTCATGAGCTGAAAATTGTGTGTGATTGATGAACCAAAAACTAAACTATGTCCCTTTTTCATACACAGGAAAGTCTCAGCCAGGAGGAGGCTGTGGAAAGTCTCAGCCAGGAGGTGGCGGGGAAAGTGGCAGCCAGGAGGTGGCGGGGGTAAGTGGCAGCCAGGAGGTGACCGGGCCCAGTAGCCTGCCCGAATCCCAGGTCCCTTCCCTCCGCCTTCCAAAAAAAAGTCCCAGGAAGAGGAGTAACCTGGAGGAGGCAGCACTTGACCTATTTTGGAAGGCTACTATGGCCCTCAGAATTCCCCCCAATAATCAAGACGACTATGCCTACATGGCAGCCTGCAAAATGGAGGAGGGCCAACGGCTCTTATGTGAGGAAGTTATGTTACAAGCCCTAAATAAGGGGTTGAGGGGCGAACTCACAAGCCAAAGCCATGTTTGTGAGTTCAACCATGGTCCTCCTCCTCCACCCCCTGCCACAACTACAACACCAGAGCCACAGCCTGGAAGCAAGCCTGGAAGGAAGACAGGAGACTGATGGCCTGGGTTGAGTCTGGTCTGCAAAAGATGCAGGCTGTGGTAAGACCACAGCCTGGGGACATATATGTCATCTGCTGCTGTTACTAATCTCTTGTAGTCCTGGACCGGATTATGCTCACTATTATAAGGACTCCTCAGGCCACCAATTTCGACTGTAAAATAACTGATGTGTGCCCTGGGGTACAAAGGCTTCGCAAATTTCACCAGTTTCTCCAGCATTGCCTTCCTCTTTATTTTGTTATGACCCATAAAAAATGGTTATTTATATATCACAAATACTTGCCTATGTGTTTAACTTCAAAAAGGATAGTTTGTTTGTGAGTAGGCAGGTACATTTCAAAAATACAATGTCAAATTAGCAAGGGACACCAACACCAACCTCCTTGAGGTTAAAAAATACAAGATAATAATGATGTTGTGGTAACTTGACACAAAACAAAATAAAAAATTATGGAGATGAGTATATAAAAAAAATAGGAGATCTGGATAAAAAAAAAAAAAAAAACACTATAACCAAAAATTCTAAACATTATTATGGAGATCTGACGAAAAAAAAATATTCATGAGATCACGAGAAAAAATAAAGAAATCAGGCTGTCAGAACTCTGTGTGAATATGAGCACCTGCTTGACCTCTGCTCGGCTTGACCTGTGTTCTTGTTTATCTCCTCGCTCTGACCCCGGCTTGGCTGACTACTCTCTGATCTTCTGCCCTCTGTGTATGACCCGGCTTGTTCCTGTACCTCTCTTGGACTGTCTTTTGGTATCTGACCCCTGGCCTGGCTGTGGACCCTGTTCCTGGTTTACCCTGCTGTTACCGTTCAAGACTTCTCTCAGCACGGCTGCCACAACGCACTCTAGCTACTTACAGCCAACCAGCCAGCTTGCAGTATCCCTGGCAACCCATGCACCTCTGTGCATCGCATTCCCTGTACCCAAATCCAGGGACACGCTGCACTCAGCCGCAAGGGGCGCCCTCTCAGCAACCCAGCCTCACACTACAGACTTGACAGTATAATCCAGCCATGACTGAGGCTGGCGGAGGTGTGTCCCCATTAGAGACTTTGTGCCAACAAGCCACCACTCTGACCCAAGCAGTTCAGAAATTACTGGAAGGTTATCTGCAACTAACGGATAAGTTGCAACACCTGTCAGAGTCATCTGCTCACGAACAATCCTCTGCGGCTCCCTTGATGATGTTCCCGCTTCCAGAATCCCGAGTTCCCATTCCGGAGCGATTCACCAGAGACCGTAAAAAGTTCAGATCCTTCAAGAATGCCTGCCTATTATACCTAGCCCTGCAACCCTGGACTTTTGCTTCAGAGACTGTTAAAGTCGGGTTCCTCATCTCTTTGCTGTCCGATGAACCTCAGGCCTGGGCCCATAACTTATGGGAACAAAAGAGTCCAGTCATTTGCATGGTGAACGCATTCCTGGCAGCTATGGCACAACTTTACGAGGATCCCCAGCGAACTGCCACCGCTGAAGCCGCTCTGCACTCTCTGCAGCAGGGTAGGCGACCAGTAGAGGACTATACCCTGGACTTCCGCCGGTGGTCCGCAGACACAGCCTGGAATGAGGCAGCTTTACTACACCAGTTCCGCCTAGGACTCTCCGAATCCCTCAAGGACGAGTTGGCCAGGATCGAGATTCCCACTACACTCGAGGGTCTCATCCAATTATTCATCCAACTGGATCGACGTTTATGGGAGAGACAGTCTGAACGATCACGAACCTGCAGACCCGCCAGTACACCCACCTTTGGATCAGTTCCCAAGCAGATTGGCCTGTTACGTTCTGCACTAACTCCTGATGGAAGACATCGTCGTATCCTAGCCAATCTCTGCCTCTATTGTGGAGGAAATGGACACTTTCTATGCGACTGTCCCAGGAAGTTCAAGAAGCCACCTACCTACTCTCCAGCATATTTCCAGTTTCCGGGACTTCTCCCTCACAACTCGTTCTTCCCATTTCACTGCAGTTGGGAGAGGAAGAGATCTGGCTCCAGGCTATAATCGACTCTGGAGCATGCAGTTGCTTCATGGACTTGAACCTCCACAAGAAACGGGGTCTGGAAGTCTGTTTAGCAGATGGCACCCTACCTAACTCCGGCCTTGTTACTCAAGAGACTTCTCCTCTCCTTATTACCTCTCCCGATGGCCATCGGGAATTCATACGTTTTGACATTTTGAGTTCACCTATGTCTCCAATTATCTTGGGTATCCCTTGGCTCCAAGCCCATAACCCCCAGATCGATTGGATCAAGAAGGAAGTCCTGTTCACTTCCCCCTATTGGCAATAACATTGCCTCATCCCTGAATCCAGAGATACCACCAGTTGTCTGACAGTCCAGTTGGTATCCTCCACTAACCAGGATGTACCCCGGGCGTACCATGAATTCCTGGACGTTTTTGATAAGAGAAAGGCCGATGTTCTACCACCACATCGGCCATATGATTGTCCTATCGAGCTGCTTCCAGGGGCCGAAGTTCGATTTGGACGTATATTCCCCCTCTCTGAAAATTTGGCAAAGGGCTTCATCCATCCTTCTTCTTCTCCTGCCGGTGCCGGCATTTTCTTTGTCGAAAAAAAGATAAGACTCTAAGACCATGTGTGGACTATAAGGAATGAAATAAAATCACCAAAAAGAACCGATATCCACTCCCACTGGTCCCCGAACTCTTCCAGAGACTTCGTTCAGCCCAAGTGTTCACCAAACTCGACTTCAGGGGTGCCTACAACCTGGTTCGCATCCGTGAGGGCGATGAGTGGAAGACAGCATTCAGAACGAGGTTCGGGCACTTTGAGTATTTGGTGATGCTGTTTGGACTCTGTAATGCCCTGGCTACTTTCCAGCACTTCGTAAACAACATCTTCCGGGAATATCTTGACTACTTCGTCATCATCTATTTGGATGACATCCTTATCTTCTCAACCACCTTGGAGCTCCATCGGACTCACGTAAAGACAGTATTACTCACACTAAGAAAACACGGACTTTACACGAAAGCAGAAAAGTGTGACTTTGAAAAGAAATTCATACAATTCCAAGGTCTCATCATCTCTACTGGTGGTGTAGCTATGGATCCACAGAAAGTGCAGGCAATCCTAGACTGGCCAACTCCGACAGACAAGAAGGGTGTACAAAGGTTTGTAGGGTTTGCAAACTTCTATAGAAGTTTTATAAGGAACTTTTCTTCCATCATCTCGCCCATAACCCAAGTAACCCGCCTACATGTTCGCTTCCTGTGGTCCTCCGAAGCCCAATCTGCCTTTGAGAAACTGAAGTCTTTGTTTACTTCTGCACCAATTCTTCGACACCCTGATCCTGCCCTGCCCTATATTTTAGAGGTCGATGCCTCAGAGGTAGCTACAGGAGCAGTACTTTCACAGCGCCTGGGACCCAAGTCTCTGCTTCACCCTGTGGCCTTCTCCTCCCGGAAAATGAGCCAGCCCGAGAGGAATTACAACGTAGGTGATCGTGAGCTTCTGGCCACTAAGACAGCCTTAGAAGAGTGGAGATACCTTCTTGAGGGAGCCACGAACCCAATAATGATATTCACTGATCACAGAAACCTCGAGTACCTCCGCACTGCCAAATGCCTGAGACCCCGTCAAGCTTGCTGGGCTCTGTTCTTTTCACGATTCAACTTTCACATCACCTACTGCCCTGGCTCCAAGAACGGCAAGGCCGATGCTTTATCCCGAATGTTTCCTGATACCCCAGAAGAAACAACATCCAGTACGATCTTGTCTCCACAGAACTTTCTTTTGATTCAACCTGATCTAAGGTCTTCTCTTGAACAGGCCTCCCTCCAATGCCAGGAACCAGAGACTTCCTCTTTAAGAAGCCAGGGGGGTATCTGTGGTATAAGGACAAGATCTTTGTCCCACAACAAGCCAGAATCCAGGTCTTACAGACTTTACACGATCATCAACTTGCTGGCCACTTCGGTGTACAGAAAACTATGGATCTTATTCAGCGATCCTTTTGGTGGCCTACCTTGAAAACTGATTGCAAAAAGTATGTAAGCTCCTGCACTACCTGCCAGCGAAACAAGGGGTCCAACATTAAGTCTTGGGGTCCGCTATGTCCTTTGCAGGTACCAGAACAACCATGGAAGAATATATCTATGGACTTCATAGTAGAGCTGCCACCCTCTGAAAGATTCACAACAATTCTAGTTGTTGTAGACCGTCTGTCCAAGATGTCACACTTCGTGCCTATGATAGGTACTCCTTCCGCTGCAGACACAGCAAAGGCCTTCATAAGAGAGATAGTCAGACTTCACGGCCTTCCTGACAGCATTGTGTCTGATAGAGGGGTCCAATTTACTTTTTTCCAATTTACCCGATTTTGAAAAGAGCTCTGGAAAGTTTTGTCTATTGAAGTTTGCCTATCCTCTGCCTATCACTCCCAGAGCAACGGTCAGACTGAAAGGACTAATCAGACCTTAGAACAATATTTACGCTGTTTTTGCTCCACTTCCCAGGATGACTGGTCCTTGTTACTCCCCTGTGCGGAGTTCACATATAATAACTCAGTAAACTCAACCACCGATCAATCACCGTTTTGGGCCAACTATGGGTTTCATCCTTCATTTCTACCTAATGTCATTCCAGAGACCTCAGTTCCAGCAGTTCAAGACAGGATAAAATCCATTCAGACTAACTTTCAAACTCTCTGGTTAACCATGCAAAAGGCCCAAGAGGACTACAAGAAACAATATGACAAAAAGAGGGGGGAGAGCCCTAGCTTTAAGGTTGGAGATGAGGTTTGGCTCTCCTCGGCAAATCTTAAACTTCTTTGTCCCTCCCGGAAATTGGGACCAAGATTTATTGGCCCATTCAAGATTAGACGGGAGATTAATCCAGTAGCTTTTGAACTGTCACTCCCGAGTTCTGTGTTTCATGTCTCCTTACTTAAAGCTGTTATCTCTAGTCCTTTTTCAGGAAGGAAAGAAGATCCTCCGCCTCCAGTTTCTGTGGGAGATGAAACAGAGTGTGAAGTTGAGGCCATCCTGGACTGCCGCCGGACAGGTAGGATCATTCAATTTCTTATAAAGTGGAAGGGTTACCCAGCAGAAGAAAGTTCTTGGGAACCTGCAGTCAATATACATGCTCCTAGACTTTTTCAGAGACTCCGAGTTCGTTACCCCGAAAGATGGGCCCGGTTGGGCATCCGGAGGTTGCCCCTTGGGGGGGCACTGTCAGGGAAATGGTCGTGTTGTGGGCAATTCCGCCAGTAACCATCATGGTGGCAGGCGAATCTAGTGAGCACGCCCTGATCTTGTGGGCACACCCCCCCAGCCTATTTAAACCTGCCACTGACACTTGCAGTTTGCTGGATTATCAAACAGCTCCTGTGTTCCTGTGCCTTGTATATTCTGAAGACCCCTGCTTGACCTCTGCTCGGCTTGACCTGTGTTCCTGTTTATCTCCTCGCTCTGAAGTTCCATGCGTGGAACTTTGTGCATCAGAATTGTGTACAAACGATCGGAATTTCGAGAACGGATTTTGTCTCAAATTTTGTTTGTCGGAAATTCAGACGGAAAATGTCTGATGGAGCCTACACACAGTCGGAATTTCCGACAACAAGCTCCCATCAAACATTTTCTGTTGGAAAATCCAACCGTGTGTACAGGGCATTAGAATCAACTCCAGATCTTTGACCTGCTTAATTGATGAAGAAATAATGGAGTAGCCCACACCTAGCCATGAAACCGCTTTTGAGTCAATTGTCCAATTACTTTTGGTTCTTGAAATAGGGGGGATGGCTATTCTAAAAAAAAAGCTGTAATTCCCAAACCCTTTCTCTGATTTGGATATACATACCCTCAAATTAAACCCATATTCATTATATAACTGGAGCTTGAATATGTTTTGGTAAATACCTGAAAAATTCTAAATTGTGCCTGTGTTCAAAATTATATGGACCTAACTGTATGTACCCTCTTGCTCTGTCTATTCGGAGTTGAAGATGAGGAACTAAATTGTTTCTTAGACTCCGCAAACTCATAGCAAGATGGTGGATATATGCAAAAAATTTGATGCTGAAGATGTGGCTGAAATTAGTTAACGCGGACATTCCGCTATATTGAATGATGTATGAGGCCCGAGGTGCTCCCAAATTCAGGAAGGTTTTGTTTCGATGGGTGGATTCTATTGATACGCTAGAGGGGAGGTGTATATTCGAGGAACTATGAGAACGAATGAGCCGAGATGTTAAGTTTTGTGATATTTTTGCTGAGAATACAGTATCACACACTTGCTGGACCTGGGAGTAGTGGGTTTTGTTTATTTTGTTTAAACCTGTTCTTGGGGGGGGGGGGTGTAGGGATAAAAGGGAAAAATTGTACTAATCAGATTCTAAGGTGCACTATTGCTTTGCAATTAATGCTGGGAGGGTATAGTTGGTGTCTATACCTTGGATATCATGTATAACTCAGGATTTGATAAATTTTTACATGTTAGCATCATATACTTATTGATCTTAGGATGTACTGTTTGGATACTGCATGTAATCCTTGCTATCTGATAATAAAAACTTTTTTTCAAAATATAAATCCTATAATTTCTATGATGAATGAATATATACCGTTTTCCTCAGGTATACAAAAGAATGTTGGGTAAAGATCCAGGAAATAATATGGCAAGCATTGGTGCTTATTATTGTTCTTCTTCTTCTTATTATTATTATCTTAATATTGTTCTTGTTCTGTTTTACCCCGAAATGAATTATAATTCAGTGATACATTCTGACAGACTATATTACCTGTAACTCCAGTATTTCCCTTTACCCCTGGATTGCCTATTGGTCCTACTTTCCCTGGAGGACCTAGGATTCCTCTTTCCCCTCTTTCACCTGTAATACAGGACAATAATATTGACCGTTTGCAATATGTATGTAGTATAGTAATAGATACAATGGATCATGTTTAATCCTAATACATTATGGCAAAACAACTGTCTCCATTATAAAGTAAATGCCGCCGATGTATTCAATTCACTTAATATTACAGTATCTCACAAAAGTGAGTACACCCCTCACATTTTTTGTAAATATTTTATTGTATCTTTTCATGTGACAACACTGAAAAAATTACACTTTGCTACAATGTAAAGTAGTGAGTGTACAGCTTGTATAACAGTGTACATTTGCTGTCCCCTGAAAATAACTACACACAGCCATTAATGTCTAAACCACTGGCAACAAAACTGAGTACACCCCTAAGGAAAAATGTCCAAATTGGGCCCAATTAGCCATTTTCCCTCCCTGGTGTCATGTGACTTGTTGGTGTTACAAGGTCTCAGGTGTGAATGGGAAGCAGGTGTGTTAAATTTGTTGTTATCACACTCACTCTCTTACTGCTCACTGGAAGTTCAACATGGCACCTCATGGCAAAGAACTCTCTGAGGATCTGAAAAAAATAATTGTTGCTCTACATTAATATGGCCTAGGCTATAAGAAGATTGCCAAGACCCTGAAACTGTGCTGCCCCACGGTGGCCAATACCATACAGCAGTTCAACAGGACAGGTTCCACTCAGAACAGGCCTCGCCATGGTCGACCAAAGAAGTTGAGTGCACGTACTCAGCATCATATCCAGAGGTTGTCTTTGGGAAATAGAAATATGAGTCCTGCCAGCATTGCTGCAGAGGTTTAAGGGGTGGGGAGTCAGCTTGTCAGTGCTCAGACCATACGCCGCACAGTGCATCAAATTGGTCTGCATGGCTGTCGTCCCAGAAAGAAGCCTCTTCTAAAGATGATGCACAAGAAAGCCCGCAAACCCTTTGCTGAAGACAAGCAGACTAAGGACCTGGATTACTGGAACCATGTCCTGTGGTCTGATGAGACCAAGATAAACTTATTTGGTTCAGATGGTGTCAAGCGTGTGTGGCGGCAACCAGGTGAGGAGTACAAAGACAAGTGTGTCTTGCCTATAGTCAAGCATGGTGGTGGGAGTGTCATGTTCTGGGGCTGCATGAGTGCTGCCTGCACTGGGGAGCTACAGTTCATTGAGGGAACCATGAATGCCAACATGTACTGTGACATACTGAAGCAGAGCATGATCCCCTCCCTTCGGAGACTGGGCCGCAGGGCAGCATTCCAATATGATAACGACCCCAAACACACCTCCAAGACGACCACTGCCTTGCTAAAGAAGCTGAGGGTAAAAGTGATGGACTAGCCAAGCATGTCTCCAGACCTAAACCCTATTGAGCATCTGTGGGGCATCCTCAAACCGAAGGTTTGCAAGGTCTTTAACATCCACCAGCTCTGTGATATCGTCATGGAGGAGTGGAAGAGGACTCCGGTGGCAACCTGTGAAGCTCTGGTGAACTCCATGCAAGGGTCCCCAAGAGGGTTAAGGCAGTGCTGGAAAATATTGGTGGCCACACAAAATATTGACATTTTGGGCCCAATTTGGACATTTTCACTTAGGAATGTACTCACTTTTGTTGCCAGCAGTTTAGACATTAATGGCCGTGTGTTGAGTTATTTTGAGGGGACAGCAAATTGACACTGTTATAAGCTGTACACTCACTACTGTATATTATAACAAAGTATAATTTCTTCAGTGTTGTCACATGAAATGATATAATAAAATATTTACAAAAATGTGAGGGGTGTACTCACTTTTATGAGATACTGTAATATTAACTGAATTGAATGCTACAGAAAGCTGTCAGAAACTGGACAAATGCAACAAGATCACGCGTGTCCAGCGGCGGTTGTGCCCGCTGGCCACACGCATCGGGTCACCCCGCCGTGCAGCCAGTGCATGCCCTCTGGTGGCCGAAAAATGGAAGAATCTACCTGTACGGGATTTTGCCCAGGGGAGCCATTCTGCCGCAGTATATCTGCGTGATATGGCCGGGAACCGGTTAAAAATCAATGCCTATGGCTTTTTGCTCCCTACAGCTCTTTTAAAAACTACTTGTATGACATGTGATATTTTTCTCAGAAAGATCCAAGATATCAGAGCAAAAAAAAAAAAAAAGGGGGGTGGACAGCATAGAAAAAAAGTAAAACAGTATGTGCAAAATTAACAAAACCATTTCAAGTGGAGGTCCGCTGAAAAAAAAAATATTAAAAGCCAGCAGCTACAAATACTGCAGCTGCTGACTTTTAATATATGGACACTTACCTGTCCAGGGAGCCCTTGATGTCGGCAGCCGAAGCCGATCCGTCCTTTGGCTCTCGGCTGCTGCCGCCGCCATCCTCGGTAAGGGAATAAGGAAGTGAAGCAGTGCGGCTTCACTTCCTGGTTCCCTACTGCGCATGCGCGTGTTGCGCTGCACGTCCTCTCAGGTCCCTGCTGTGTTCTGTGTCTCACAGAATAAAGCGGGGGAGGACGGGGTAGGCGCCGGAAGTGGCATAGGTCACCGCAAGTGCCGCAGTGAGCTATGCCAGGAAGAGGGAGCAAATACCTGTATTAGACAGGTATCTGCTTCCTCCTCCCCCCTGAAAGGTGCCAAATGTGATACCGGAGGGGGGGAGGAATCTAAAAAGTGGAAGTTCCATTTTTGGGTGGAACTCCACTTTAACTACTAGAAGCCAGTCTAAAGAACACACAATGTCTGCAGGGGCCCCAGATGTCAAACAGTAAGTGTCAGAAGACAGCAGGTTGGGCATCAGGCATCTATATCGCTGAACCAAGAGCTTGTCCACATTATGCACAGCTAGGAGTAGAGGTTGTCAGAAATGCAATGGATATAAAAGGTCTACACACCCCTGTTAAAATGTCAGGTTTCTGTGATGTAAAAAAATGAGACAAAGATGAATCAATTCAGAACTTTTTCCACTTTTAATGTGACCTATAAACGGTACAACTCAATTGAAAAATAAACTGAAATCTTTTGGGGGGGGGGGGGTAAAAGTAAAAAACTAAAATAACGTGGTTGCATGGGGATGTAGCTGTGTTCAGAATTAAGCAATCACATTCAAACTCATGTTAAATAGGGGTCAGTACACACCTGCCTTAATTTAAAGTGCATCTGATTAATCCCAAATAAAGTTCAACTGTTCTAGTAGGTCTTCCTGACATTTTCTTAGTCACATCCTACAGCAAAAGCCATGGTTGGCAGAGAGCTACTAAACATCAGAGGGATCTCATTGTTAAAAATCATCAGTCAGGAGAAGGGTACATAAGTATTTCCAAGGCATTTGATACACCATGGAACACCGTGAAAACAGTCATCATCAAGTGGGGAAAATATGGCACAACAGTGACATTACCAAGAACTGTAAGTGAAAGTGTCCTTCGCGCTATAGGTGAGTAATAGTGAAAGTGTGTAAATATAACACATGGATAGTTAAAATGGTGTAAAATATATAAACAAACGTGATGTGTGATGATGTCTTTTTGTCAAAGATAGCAGCAAAATCCAAAAGTGTTCACACTACACTTCAATGAAAATATAGAAAAAAGTGATCTTGCACATTTAAATCTATTCACACATGGTGTAAATTAGCATAAAAGATGACATGATTATTAAAAATAATAATATAAATAATTGGTGAATAATCGCAAGAGCAAGGATAATAAACAAAAGTGACAAGATAAAAATTAAAAATCAGACAATAAATAAAAAATATTGAAATCACAAATAAAGTGCTGAATACTGGTGCAATAGTGCAATAAAGTGCAAGTTCATGAAGTATATAGGTGACTGGTTCTGTCCTGGATGTGCAAGATAATAAGGTGACTCAGTATGAGAATAGATAAACTGATTGGCCACAGTTTAAACCGGTCCTCATAGAAGATGATTCCAAAAACATTTAGGCTCTCAGAACTCTCACCTCAATGATAGTTAAAATGAGCATCATGTCAGAATGTCTGTTTATCGCGTCACTGTATTCTCCAGACCATTCTTATACATTCGTCCCGACTTTATTACGTTCCTCTCCACCACTGATGCAACTGTCAAGCCTGGTAAACAATGTGCCTCCAAGACACAACGGGCCGGTGGGAGAGAGAGAGAGGGAGAAAGAAGGGAACCTCCAATAGTGTAGTATGTTAAATATTAAAATGATAGTTTATTGGGGGGCTTCAGGGTGGTCTCTTACATAAAAAACTTTAAAAACAAGCGAGTACAGCAGGAACAACGTTTAGAGCGCCTCCTTACTTGGACTTCCGGTTACGTCTGCTCTCCGCCTCTCCCCAGATGAAGTCACGAGCGGTGACGTAATGCGCAAGGCGTGGCGGAGAGCATACGTAACCCGAAGTCCAAGTAAGGAGGCGCTCTAAACGCCGTTCCTGCTGTATTCGCTTGTTTTAATGTTTTTTATGTAAGAGACCACCTGAAGCCCCCCAATAAACTATCATTTTAATATTTAACATACTACACTATTGGAGGTTCCCTTCTTTCTCCCTCTCTCTCTCCCCCACCGGGCCGTTGTGCCTTGGAGGCACATTGTTTACCAGGCTTGACAGTTGCATCAGTGGTGGAGAGGAACGTAATAAAGTCGGGACGAATGTATAAGAATGGCTTGACAGTTGCATTAGTGGTGGAGAGGAACGTAATAAAGTCGGGGACGAATGGATAAGAATGGTCTGGAGAATACAGTGACGCGATAAACAGATATTATAACATGATGCCCATTTTAACTATCATTGAGGTGAGAGTTCTGAGAGCCTAAATGTTTTTGGAATCATCTCCTATGAGGACCGGTTTAAACTGTGGCCAATCAGTTTATCTATTCCCATACTGAGTCACCTTATTATCTTGCACATCCAGGACAGAACCAGTCACCTATATACTTCATGAACTTGCACTTTATTGCACTATTGCACCAGTATTCAGCACTTTATTTGTGATTTCAATATTTTTTATTTATTGTCTGATTTTTAATTATTCACCAATTATTTATATTATTATTTTTAATAATCATGTCATCTTTTATGCTAATTTACACCATGTGTGAATAGATTTAAATGCGCGAGATCACTTTTTTCTATATTACCAAGAACTGGACGTCCCTCCAAAATTGATGAAAAGACGAGAAGAAAACTAGTCAGGGAGGCTGCCAAGAGGCCTACAGCAACATTAAAGAAGCTGCAAGAATATCTGGCAAGTACTGGTTGTGTGGTACATGTAACAACAGTCTCCCGTTCTCTTCATATGTCTGGGCTATGGGGTAGTGTGGCAAGACGGAAGCCTCTTCTTGCAAAGAAAAACATCCAAGCCTGACTAAATTTTGCAAAAACACATCTGAAGTCTCCCAAAAGCATGTGGGAAAATGTGTTATGGTCTGATGAAACCAAGGTTGAACTTTTTAGCCAAAATTCCAAAAGATATGTTTGACGCAAAAACAACACTGCACATCGACAAAAGAACACCATACACACTGTGAAGCATGGTGGTGGCAGCATCATGTTTTGGGACTGTTTTTCTTCAGCTGAAACAGGGGCCTTAGTCAAGGTTTAGGGAATAATGAACAGTTTCAAATACCAGTCAATGTTGGCACAAAACCTCCAGGCTTCTGCTAGAAAGCTGGACATGAAGAGGAACTTCATCTTTCAGCATGACAATGACCCAAAGCATACATCCAAATCAACAAAGGAATGGCTTCACCAGAAGAAGAATAACGTTTTGGAATGGCCCAGCCAGAGCCCAGACCTGAATCCGATTGAAAATCTGTGGGGTGATCTGAAGAGGGCTGTGCACAGGAGATGCCCTCGCAATCTGACAGATTTGGAGTGATTTTGCAGAGAAGAGTGGGCAAATATTGCCAAGTCAAGATGCGCCATGCTGATAGACTCATACCCAAAAAGACTGAGTGCTGTAATAAAATCAAAAGGTGCTTCAACAAAGTATTAGTTTAAGGGTGTGCACACTTATACAACCATATTTTATTTTTTAATTTTTACTTTCCTCCACCTAAAAGATTTCAGTTTGTTGTTCAACTGAGTTGTACAGTTTATAGGTCACATTAAAGGTGGAAAAAGTTCTGAAATGATTTATATTTGTCTTGTCATTTTTTTACAGAATTTTTCACAGAAACCTGACATTTTAATAGGGGTGTGTAGACTTTTTATATCCACTGTATATTACAATCAGGCACACATTTAAGATTCTTGATTCCATGATGTAAAAGCAATATTGAAATGCACAGCTCTTAACATTAGCATTATGGCTTGTGAAGACATTGTTTGTCCTCAGTCAGCTGCAAATATGTATCATCTTGGTAAAACATATTCATATATTTTTCCTGTGCAGTCATTTTAAACAGTGGCATGATTTATCTTGTCTATTTCTATACTGTGTTCATAAGGGCTAACAAATGTTTATTAGGCATTTCATTTTCTGCCAGCCAATTGACTGACAATGTACAGTAACACTGCTGCATGGAGATAACTATTGTGAACATTTCAAAACGGGTATGGGTATTTCAAACAAATGTTGACATTAAAGTTAAAGTAAAAAATAATGAATCTCACCTGGATCACCCTTTGGTCCAAAAGCCCCATCTCTTCCATCTCTACCATTTAAACCTGGAAGACCTTGTACAACAGAACAAGTGGCTGGTGTTTCTGAATGTCCCAGGGTAAAAAAAAAAGGCACAACAACTAGGATGCATAGACACTTTGTAAGATAATTCATGGTTCAGACGTTCAATCTGTGACAAAATAAAAGCATCAGTTTCCCTCATGTATTACATATATTTATTGGTCAACTCATTAAATGGAAGTTATTGTTAATGTGATAAAATAATACTTGCCTAGGTATTGTTGTAGTAATTCAGTTTTCTTTACTATCTGAATCTGCTCCCAACCAAACTTGTATCACAACAAGCTATTTCTATGGCATGTGTTCATTTTATTTGCAAAGATATCGATTATTCTGGATTGTCTGGAACTTTGTACCTGGTGAAAGAGGTCAGTGTCTATATCTGGAACATGCATGTTTTTCATGCATTCCCCTTTTGGTAAAAATCTGAAAGTTTATTACTACTGTAGATAAAAAAAATATAAATAAAAAAGTGGGGTGTGCTTATTATATAGGCTTCCCTATACTAGCATTATAAAAATAGGCACCCATGTTTTATTTTGTTACAGTGAAGAGTTAAGGCAGAATAATTCAATACATTTGAAAAGTTCTGGTATATCCCCCTTTCCAAAGCTACGGCATTCCATAATGTTCTGGAAAGTCTTGATGCATCATATTTCTCCCACGGCATTGTGGTGTTCTTCCAACATAATGTTATGCAAGGAAAAATTGGTCCTTTTTTAAGCCTCTCATCCAATCATTGCTTAGGATGGGATGCCAATGTTGGAAAACTGATAACATGTATTGCTGAAGTGCTTCACATTCCTTGTTTTGTTGAGTACTGTGTAGCTGTCCAGTTTACTGCAGCAATTATAAGGCTACAGCACGATTGTGAGGTTATCCAGAAAGTTGGCACAAGGTCGATAGGGAACTGTGTCCTGTGGTGGCACACTAAGTTAACCCTGCCACATTTATATAGAGTAGATAGGACATGTACACTATATGGTGTTAAAGTTTCTAGATATTTGAGCATCATTCCTACAGAATAGGAGCTGGTTGGAAATCCCATTCCAAAACAGTGGCCATTAATGTGGAGTTGGCCTCCCCTTTGTGGCTACAAAAGCCTTCACTCCCCTGATAAGGCTTTCTACAAGATTTTGGAGTGTATTTGTGGAAAAGGAGCATTTGCAAGACCAGGTACTGGTGTTCAAAAAAGAAGATCTAGCTTGGAAATGGAATTCCACCTAATGACACCAGCAATGGGGCACACTTTCTACCAATGACGCCAACAATCAGGCCCAATGACACCAATGATGGAACACAATTCTTCCCAATGACAACAACGCTAGGGCACAATTCCTCCAACTGACAACAAAGATGGGGAATTGTTTTTTCCCACTGATTTTGAGACCTTTTCTACTCCCAATGGCCATAGACCAAACCCCCCAAAAGTCTGAAAGTCCTTTTTTTAGAAAGTTTGGAAAACTCTGCACTAGCATATAGGTCAAGGCTATGTGTATGCCACTTTTGTTCCCTCACAAAAAAACTTGTCAAACCATATCTTTATGGGCCTAGCTCTGTGCACAGGGGCATAGTCATGCTAAAGCAAGATGGTCATTCCCCAAAGTATTGTCATAAAGTTAAAGAATCACAATAGTATAAAAACACCTTTGTATTCTGTATTATTAACGGAACCCTTCACTGTATACACTGGAAATCAATAATTTGAAGGGGTGTGAACATCATTTTGGCCATATATTAGGTATGATGGTCCAGTATTCCCAAAATTTTAGCTACATAGTGATGTTAACAAAGGTTTAATCTGTTTAGAAGAACAAACTGTTACTTATTTAATTTTCTACTAAACTAAGCCTGTGGAATTAATAAACTACTTAACAGACAGCTGTAGGAGATAGCTGACAGCACAAACTGTCAGTATGTACCGTACTTGACTAAAGGTTTGTGGACACCTAACTATTAGACTAACTGTATAGCCAAAAGTATGTGGACACCCTTCCAATTTATTGAGCAAAGAGAAACCAAAAAAAGTATATATGGAGGAGACAATCTGTCTCAACCCCAATTCCTCTCTGAATTTCTGAATAACATCTCTCTCCCTCAATTATCAAATTCTCATCGTTCTAGCCCTGAGAAAACTTTCTCAGATGAGGAGGTAGCACAGGTGATCAAAAAAATCTCAAAAGAGGCTCTGCTCCGGGCCCAGATGGTCTTTCGAAAAGTTATTACAAATCTTTTGGCCCCCTCCTATCTCCATATCTGACACGTTTCTTTAATTCAATTCGTAAGGGTAAGCCCATTGATAGCGCATCAAATTTAACATCTATTTCAGTCATTCCTAAGCCAGGGAAAGACCCTGCAGAAGTTAGCAATTATAGACCCATTTCCCTGATCAACAACAACCTCAAGATCCTGACAAAAATATTAGCCAACAGAATGTCCACATTTATTAGTTTGTATGTGCATAAAGATTAGGTGGAGTTTATCCCAGGGAGACAAGGTGTGGACCAGATCAAGAGGGCAATAGATGTGATTTCACTCCTGCACTCTCGATGGGATGGTGGTACTCCCCAGGAAGGATTTTTACTTTCTACTGATTTACAGAAGACTTTCGATGCAGTAGAATGGCCATATCTATTTGAAGTTTTACAGAGGTGGGGCTTTGGCTCCAACATTCTGGGGACACTTCACACTCTATACTCAAATCTGTTCGCACAGGTAAGGTTGCAGGGGTGCTACTCGGTAGGGATGGGCCGAACACCCCCCTTTTCGGTTCGCACCAGAATATACCTAACAGGCAAAAA
Organism: Aquarana catesbeiana; assembly: GCF_042186555.1. Classification (NCBI taxonomy): domain Eukaryota; kingdom Metazoa; phylum Chordata; class Amphibia; order Anura; family Ranidae; genus Aquarana; species Aquarana catesbeiana. The sequence continues at coordinate 207,187,949 of NC_133331.1, read as the reverse complement.
ATTTGGCAGTACACACAAACACTGTTAAAGTCTATGGGACACGAACATGAATAATCAAAAGTGATAATTTTAAAGGCTTATATGCAAGTTATTGTCATAAAAAGTGTTTGGGGACCCGGATCCCTCCCCAGGGGACCCGGGTCCCCTGGGGCGGGCAATATAGATAAAACTCATTATATAGCAATATAGATAAAACTCGGCAATATAGATAAAACTCGTTGAATGAAAAAAAGAGCATGGGATCCCCCCCCCCAGTCCATTACCAGGCCTTTTGGGGGAACTAAGGGGAAGCCCGAACCAAAATTTTAAAAAAAATTGCGTGGGGGTTCCCCCAAAATCCATACCAGGCCCTTCAGGTCTGATATGGAAATTAACGGGAACCCTGCACCAAATTTAAAAAAAAATGGCATTGGGGTCCCCCTCAAAATCCATACCAGACCCTTCAGGTCTGGTATGGATTTTAAGGAGAACCCTGCGCCAAAATAAAAAAAAATGGCATAGGGGGTCCCCCTCAAAATCCATACCAAACCCTTATCCGAGCACGCAACCTGGCAGGTCGCAGGATAAAAAGGGGGGCAGAGAGAACGCCCCCTCCTGAACCATACCGGGCCACATGCCCTCAACATAGGGAGGGTGCTTTGGGGTAGCCCCCCAAAGCACCTTGTCCCCATGTTGATGGGGACATGGGCCTCATCCCCACAACCCTTGCCAGGTGGTTGTGGGGGTATGCAGGTGGGGGGCTTATTGGAATCTGGAAGCCCCTTTAACAATCACGGCCTCCCCCCGTGTGAAATGGTAATGGGGTACAAGTACCCCTACCATTTCACAAAAAAAGTGTCAAAATATTAAAAACGATAAGACACAGCTTGGGGACAAGTCCTTTATTGAAAAATAAAAAAATAAAAATGTCCCACGAAGTCCATTCATCTTCTTCTCTCATGCGCCTGGACCGAAAAAGAAACAAAAAAAACCCACAGAGACCGATCCACCTCAATGGGAGGCTCCCATGTTGTGATGCTTCTGTGCTTGTGAAGTTCTTATATAATTGAGGGTGGGGCCACATTGTGACCCCACCCCCTCTGACGCCACGGGGACTTCCCTTTGGCTTCCTGTGGCATCAGAGGGGGGCGAAGTCACCCGTTTACGTAAAAATAAGTAAAAAATAAAATAAAAGTAATAAAAAAGTAAAAATACCTTCATTTGAATTGTTTTGTAGCAAAAGCTCTAAAGACTCTATAGGAATTTTCTAGAAATAGAAAGTAGTCTAAAGAAATAGGAGATTTCAAATCAAACACTTGTAGAAATTATCAATCATAGAAATGAATTGCGGTACATTTCAATTTTTTTTTTCCGTTTTCAGATGATTTCGTAATTATACATAATACCTCTACCTGCAGGCCTAACGCTATCTTGCACCCTCACATGTATATTATGACAAAAATCTTTAAAGTGGATGTAAACCCAATGTCATCCTTTCTAAACTACTGCCATAGGGGTTATCTATAAGGATATACATGCCTCCTGCATGTATCTTTACCTGTCAAATGTCTCCCCTCTGTTATTAGACCCGAAAAACTGCATATTCTGTGGGTGGGTCTGTTGTCTGGAGCTCGGTGGGTGGAGTCGTGATGTCAGTAGACTCCCCGCCCACCTCTACACTCCTAGTCAATATTCATGTTCTCCTGTTTATTTCCAGCACTGAACTTCTGCTATGATCTCTAACATGCAGTGAAAAGACAGGAAAGTAACCACATGACTTCAGCATGCCAAATCATGCTGAGGTGTGGAACAGCCAATCCTTGCAGAGCTGCTGAAGAAAGGAGTGGGGGAGGGAATTAAAAAATAATGCCTGTGTCTTAGGCTGTCACTCACAGCAAGGGGGAGTATTTGACAAAGTTTTTCTCAGTTTGTCAAGATTTATCTCACTGAACAATAAAAGAGGATTGCTCAGAGATGGATTAACTCTGTGTGGCAAGACTGGACTCAAATGATAGGCAATCTTATACTTTACAGTATGATATATAATTTTTTTTTTTTTTTCGGGTTTACATCTACTTTAAGTAGATTAGACTTTTATTGTATATAAAAAGATCTTTTGTACCTATAATCACTAAAGCTGGCCAGAGATGGATCAAAATTCAGCCAGTTCAGCAGGGACTGACTGAATTTCCATTCATTCATGGCTGTTCCTGCTCGACAGAAGTTGATCTAATGCAAATTACTGTGAGATTACTGATCCTAGATCCTTTACCAGTAACCAATATACACTATACTGTCAATATATCTGTATCAATTTAACAGTGTTGCAATTCCTAAAACCATTATCTTGGAATATTCTGGGCCTTAATTCCAAAATCAAAAGAGCATTGATTTTTGATCACATGAAACAATATAAACTGCATAAATGTTAGTACATAGCCCTTTAACAATCTAATATTTATGACTATCATGCTACATATTCTAGCTGCTCCAGAGGGGTCCCCACTCTTGTAACAAAATTCTTAGTTAAACATCTAAATAGGGTTAAAACAGATCCACTTGGAAGATAGGTGATCTTTAACCTACAGTTCATAATATTTAATAGACATGTGCATTCATTTTCGTCCGAATGCATTTTCATCCGAATTTCAGGTATTTTCGTTATCGTTTTAAGAAACGATAACGAAAGTGCAGAGTCCGAAAAACGAAAGATCCGACATAAACAAATGCTTTATTTTCGTTTTCGTTGCTACAACAGTTCGATATAGATAGGAGATTCGACATGATGATGACAATAACAATCTGTGTCCATCAAACCTGTGGTCGAATGTGCCTAACCTTAGCTCTATTGGTCCAAGATTATTCTACATAGAGAGAAAAGATTCGACGTAGAGAGAAAAGATTCGACGTAGAGAGAAAAGATTCGACGTAGGGGAGGAAAGATTCGACGTAGGGGAGAAAAGATTCGACGTAGGGGAGGAAAGATAAATAAAAATAATGATGATGATGAATGTTATTGGCTGATTGTAACCAAAGAGGTGGAGCAGTAAAATAGCTAGAACTAAGTACACACGTACTTTGGCTTATGGTGTCTGTTGAAAGTTCTAAGAAGATTCGACGGAGCAGGTAAACTATATGGCATTGTACAGTTTAGCTGCTCCGTCGAATCTTCTTTGAACATTCGACAGACACCATAAGCCTTCAATGACAGATTCGACCTTAATTTGAAAAACGAAATAAATAAAAACGAATTTCGGGAGTAACTAAATACATTTATTTTTCAGACGAAAACGAAATTCCGAAACGAAATATTTCAGTGTGCACATGTCTATATACCATAGCTCCCAAAGGACCCTGATTTTGAGGGACTGTCGCTGATTTGGAACAAAGTCCCTTTGTCCCTCCTTCCTCCTTATTTGTCCCTCATTTTGGTCTGATCTATATAGTTGTATATAAAATGCACTACTTATCTAACAAAAAGTGTTTTACAATGCTAAACCTTTCATCCAATTTCTAATTTGCTGCATATGAAAATTCCAAAAGCCAATATAAAGGAAAATTTATGGTGAAAAAACACTTGTGGGTTTCACCAATCTTTTTTTGTATAATTCTCCTTTAAGGGGGCATGGCAGGGGATGTGTCCTATGCCTACATGCAGTGCCTTGCAAAATTATTCACCCCCCCTTGGCATTTTTCGTGTTTTGTTGCCTCACAACCTGGAATTAACATGGATTGTTTGAGGATTTGCATCATTTAATTTACAGAACCTGCCTACAACTTTGAAGATGTTTTTTTTTTATTGTGAAGCAAACAACAAATAGGACAAAATAACAGAAAAAGTCAATGTGCATAACTATTCACCCCCCTAAAGTCAATACTTTGTAGAGCCACCTTTTGCAGCTATCACAGCTCCAAATCACTTTGGATAAGTCTCTATGACCTTGCCACATCTTACGACTGGGATTTTTGCCCATTCCTCCTTGCAAAATTGCTCCAGCTTCAAGTTGGATGATTTGCACTTGTGAACAGCAATCTTTTAATCTGGCCACAGATTTTCTATTGGATTGAGGTCTGAGCTTTGACTAGGCCATTCCAACACATTTACATGTTTCCCCTTAAACCACTTAAGTGTTGCTTTAGCAGTGTGTTTGGGGTCATTGTCCCGCTGGAAGGTGAACCTCAGTCCTAGCCACAAATCACACACAGAGTGGTACAGGTTTTGCTCAATAATATACCTGTATTTAGCACCATCCATCTTTCCCTCAACTCCGACCAGTTTCCCAGTCCCAACTGTGAAAAACATCCCCACAGCATGATGCTGCCTCCACCATGTTTCACTGTGGGGATGGTGTTCTTTGGGTGATGTGATGTGTTGGGTTTGAGCCAGACATAGCGTTTTTTTTGATGGGCAAAAAGTTCAATTTTAGTCTCATAAGACCAGAGCACCTTTCTCCATACATTTTGGGAGTCTCCCACATGCCTTTTCGCAAACTCAAAACGTGCCATTTTGTTTTTTCTGAAAGTAATGGCTTTCTTCTGGCCACTCTGCCATAAAGCCCAACTCTATGGAGCGTATCGCTTTTTGTCGTCCTATGTACAGATACACCAGTCTCTGCTGTGGAACTCTGCAGCTCCTCCAGGGTTACCTTAGTTCTCTGTGCTGCCTCTCTGATTAATGCCCTCCTTGCCCTGTCCATGAGTTTTGGTGTGCGTCCGTCTCTTGGCAGGTTTGCTGTTGTGCCATGTTCTTTCCATTTGGTTATAATAGATTTGATGGTGCTCCTAGGGATCATCAAATATTTGGATATTTTTTTATAACCTAACCCTGACTTGTACTTCTCAACAACATTGTCTCTTACTTGTTTGGAGAGTACCTTGGTCTTCATAGCAGTGTCTGGTTAGTGGTGCCTCTTGTTTAGGTGTTGCAGCCTTTGGGGCCTTTCAACAAGGTGTGACTTCTGAAGCTAATTGGTTGCACCAGAGCTTTTTATGGACTTCATAACAAAGGGGGTGAATACATACGCACATGCCAATTATCCATTTTTTATTTCTGAAAAATAGTTTTATGTATACATTTTTCTAATTTTACTTCACCAACTTAGACTATTGTGTTCTGATCCATCACATCTAATTCAGATTAAAAAAACATTGAACTAAAGGCTGTAATGTAACAAAATAGGTAAAAGCCAAGGGTATGAATACTTTTGCAAGGCACTGTACTTTTGCTAATAGGTGTCCCTCATTCCCATCTCAGAAAGTTAGGAGGTATGGAAATACCATAATTAATCTTTATATCCCACAACTTTCAATAGTGTACAGATACTATCAAGACTGCTGTATTACCGATAGCTAAAAGTACTTTCTGCTGGTAGGGGCTTTAAACATTGTCTATGATGCTTATTTAGACAGACGGAGTGGCGCGCCTCAAACTAGAATCCACTTTCCAGATGATACTGTAGATGTGGCAATGAAAAAAAATCTAATATTGAGGCAAACTCTTGCCATTCTGCACATCATTCCTGGCCTAAAATACTGAAGAATGAACTTCATGTAAAGTTAAATCCCCCTATTCCATTTAACCACTTGCCTACTGACCACTTAAACCCCCCCTTCCTGCCCAGGCGAATTTTCCGCCCTTTGAATGACAATTGCGCGGTCAAGCAACACTGTACCCAAATTAAATTTTTATAATTTTTTTCACACAAATAGAGCTTTCTTTTGGTGGTATTTAATCACTATAGGGTTTTTTAATTTTTGCTAAACACACAAAAAAGTCCAAAAATGTAAAAAACAAAACAAAACTGTTTTCATAGTTTTTCATAAAATTTAGCAGACAGGTAATGTTTTTCTCCTTCATTGATGTGTGCTGATGAGCACTGATAGGTGGCACTAATAGGTGGCACTGATAGGTGGTACTGATGGGTGGCACTAATAGGTGGCACTGATGGCTGGCACTGATGGGCATTGATAGGTGGCACTTAAGGGCACTAATAGGTGGCACTGATAGGTGGTACTGATGGGTGGCACTGATGGCCACTGGTAGGTGACACTGATAGGCAGCACTGATTATGAGGCACTGATGTGCGCTGATTGGCAGCACTGATTGGCACTGATAGGTGGCATTGGTAGGTGGCACTGGTGGGCACTAATAGGCAGCACTGATTTGCACTGGTAGATGGCACTGGTGGGTACTGGCAGGTGGCATTGGTGGGCAGAGATGAGGCGGCGGTGGCTCTCCGTGTTCGGGACCGATGTCCCTCTGACCGAAGCCGGTGATCTTTTTTTTTTTTCTCCTTACGCTGACAGCCGATTACCGACTCTGTTTACATTATGTGATCAGCTGTCATTGGCTGACAGCTGATCATGTGGTAAAGGATCGGCCCCTTACTCTGATCTATGATCAGCCGAGTCTCGTGGACTCGCTGATCACAGAGCGTGCTGTGTGTGTCCTGCAGGGGGCGTGCAGGCAGCTCATGCATTGGAGGGCATACATGGATGCCCTCCCTGCAATTCAGGCCCATGCTGTAGCGGTCTTTCAGCTATAGCAGTGGCGCAAAGGGGTTAATGCTACTGGAAAGAAAATACCTCATAATGTCTTTTTTTCCCCACAAATAGAGCTTTCTTTTGGTGGTATTTGATCACCTCTGCGGTTTTTATTGTTTGCACTATAAACAAAAAAAGAGCGACACTTTTGAAATAAAAAACAATATTTTTTACTTTTTTGTTATAATAAATATCCCCAAAAAAAACCCCCAAAAACGAATTTCCTGACAGACTCCATGGCAGCCTACATGTCTGTTAACCCCGCCTCCTCTCCAATGCTATAGGACCCCATTCCCATAAATGAGCACTCACCACTAGATACTGTGTTCCTTTTTTGTCCTCCTCCAATGGACCTACACATGCTGTTCGCGTCCGATCGGATGGATCCAAGATGTTGGCATACCTCATGCGGTGCAGCTCAGAGTCCAACCATGGGCGGGCGAGTAGCTTAAGAGGCTGGAGTAGTACCCCTATGGTGGATGGATGGACGCATCAATGGCTGGCAAGGTCTGCAACGATTTTTGTTCTTCCTCCATGGCAGTTGTCTCTGTGTAGTCTGTTTTTCCCCACTAAAAGTTTTCCAGTTCACTTATTGCCTTATCTGCCCGTTATTTGGCCGCTTTACCCCTCATGGCGGCTGGAGCGCTTGTGCGTTCTAGCTCGCCACGGCACTTCCGGGTTGCGGCCGTCCCCGCTGTTTGCGCATGCGCAGTGGCCTCCTCGGGATCGAGGCTTGGTCCGCGTGTGCACAGAACGGCGGATCGCTTGGTGGCCGCACATGCGCAGTAGGGCCACCGCCCCACAGTGCAGGCGCGAGGTGGGGGTGATGACGTCACGGGCGGGGATTTTAAAAACTGCTCCCAGCTCCTACCTAAATGGGAACTCCCTGGCAGTGAGAGGGAGCAGAGCGGTTTTCCCCAGCCCTGGTCTGTGATTCTGCTCAGGTGAGTGCCTACTAATCATAATAAATACAGAGATATATATATTTTTATGTTTTTTTCTGGAGAATGGATGTTTGCCCTATTTGGGACATGATTTTTTGTTTAACAAAATTAAAAAAAGAGAACAATTCTTCATTTATGTACTAATCTCTAAAAAAAAAAAAAAAAGAATATATATATATATATATATATATATATATATATATATATATATATATATATATATATATATATATATATATATATATATATATATATATAGGTGTATATATATATATATATATATAGGTGTATATATATATATATATATATATATATATAGTACTTAGTATGTGTATGTATATATATATATTTTTTGTTTTTGTTTCAGGGGGCAAGATTGTTTTCTAAATCCCCTCACTGGTGCCTTGACTTTTCAGGCCATTATTGACTGCAGACCACCCGTATTGTGTCGCTCTTTGTCCAGAAATCATGGACTGGTCACCACCTTTAAGTGGCCAGCCCTCACGCACAAGGTATGTGCTTGAAAGCGGTTGAGGTACAGTCGCAAATACTTGCGTTTTCTGATGTCATGTCTCGCCCCTCCCTTCGTTTTCTTTATCCAGCCCTTCTAGATCGGACCCTCAGATCGTGGTCCAGAATGACAGAGACCTTGCCAGGCCACAATAACACTCATCATCTAGATCCAGACGAGACTCCCCATCTGGAACTCACCACCAGAGGAGATGTTCCCATTCTCCCTCCAGACACTGCTCCCACCGCCATGACAGCCGCTCTGATCGAAGAGCCTGCTGGGGATGTGGAACACGAGTTCCGGAGGGTAAGTCACTGTGTGACCGTTGCTATGCCCGTGCGGTTAGGGAAAAAGAGAAAGAAAACCAGCGTTTGGAGTCTCTTGTGAAACGTGTGGTGCAACAATCCCTGAAAGAGATGGATACCCCCCACACATTGAGCCAGTCTACTACTTTGTCTGGCCCTCCAGCTGATGAGGCCCGGGCACTTCCCAGCCCTACATTGCCTCTCTTGACTCTTCGGATGATGAACCTCAAGGAGAAGAGGACATTGGAGGCTTTGACTTCAGTATGGTTTCGCCATTAATCAAGGCAATCAAGGAGGCCCTTAAGTGGGAAGACTCCTCCACCCCCCCCAGCCAAACAGAAAAAGTTCTTTAAACATCTGGGGAAGAAACGCTCAAACTTTCCGCTCCTTTCTGAATTAAAGGACATCATTGATGAGGAATGGAGTAAGACAAGCAAGAAGTCCTCCATGTCAAATAAAACCTCCAGATTATACCCCTTCAAGCCAGAAGAAGTGAATTATCTGGAAAATGCTCCCACTGTGGACGCAGCCTTAATACGTCTGGCCAAACATGTTACTCTCCCTTTGGAAGATGCGGTGTCCTTCAAGGATGGTCTTGAAAGAAGGATAGATCAGGAATTTAAGAAAATTTACGGGCTTGCCGGCATGGCCTGTAAACCGGCCCTGGCACTAGCGGCCATGTCGAAGGCCATGGAGGCCTGGACGGAGAATGTAGATGTTTCGGAGGAGCTGGCCAGAAGTTTAACAGCTGCAGAACTAAAACTAGCAGCAGTCTTCCTGGGGGAGGTGTCTATTGATTTGATCCGCCTACTGGCACGAATCATGTTATCATCAGTCACGGCCAAGCGGGCTTTATGGTTTATCCTTGGCTCGCCGACCCGGTCTCCAAGCAAGCCCGGTGTAAAATCCCCTTTGTGGGGTCCTCACTGTTTGGCAACAAATTAGATGATAGCCCATAGCCCATAACACAGGCTACGGGCGGTAAGTCAGGCTTCCTCCCCCAGGACTGGCGTCTGCTTGGACGGAAGAAACCCCAGTATAGAAGACGCAGCCTGGAGTGATCCAGAGAAGCACGCTCATACAAGCCTGGCCGGGACTTCAGGAAAAATTGGAGCAGAGGGCAGGCATCCTTTCATAAGCCCGCTAAAGACCAGACATCCAGTGGATGTGAGCAGGCCAAGTCCTTTTGAGATTGTGCCCGCCCCGGCGGGTCGGGTGGGGGCTCGTCTGCTCCTCTTCCGGAACGTCTGGGTGGCCTCAATCTCGGACTGGGTTGTAAGGACAGTCACGTCAGGACACAGATGGGCCTTCTCTTCCCAGATTCGTTCCCATTCTACTTCCTTGTTCAGAGGAACAGAAACAAGTGTTACTGTCCTACGTGGACTTGCTGAAGACTCAGGGAGCAGTTGTACAAGTCCCAAAGGACGAATGATTCCAGGGTATATACTCCCCTCTCTTCCTGGTTCAAAAGAAGAGTGGCTCTTGGCGCCCAGTCATAGACCTGACCTACCTCAACAAATTCATAGAGCACAGAAAGTTCAAAATGGAAACCCTGTCAACCATCCAGCAATTCATACAGCCAGGTGATTGGATGATTTCAATCGACTTAAAAGACGCTTATTTCCATGTCCCGGTGGAAAAAGAATTTCACAAATATCTCAGATTCCAAGTCGGGCAAGATCACCTACAATTTATCTGCCTCCCCTTCGGGCTGACAACGTCCCCCCGGGCCTTTTCAAAGGTTCTCCTGGCCACAGTGGCTTTCATCAACTAAAAGGGGTACATCTTTACCATTACCTCGACGACCTCCTAGTGTTGTCTCAAAACAGAGAGCAGTTGCTGGTCCATCGGGAGCAAGTGATCTCCACCCTGTCCAGCTTCGGGTGGCTTTTGAACCTGGGAAAAAGTTATCTAGATCCAGTTCAACGTCTAATATACTTAGGGGATCAGTTCGACACAGTGGAAAACACCATCTTCCTTCCAATAGAGAAGATCCCGACTGTTCGAGACAGAATTTCTCGGGCCCTATACACCCCACGTCTGAAAGCCTGCCAGTGCCTGGAGATTGTCGACACAATGGTCTCCACGACTCCCATGATCAAATGGGCCTTGTGGAGGTTACGCCCTTTCCAGTCAGGTTTCCTCAGGCAATGGAAGTTGAGAGACAAGAATCAAATCATCCACATAACTACGATGATGAGGAACAGCCTCTTCTGGTGGCTTCAATGCAAGAAACTTCTGAATTGCCACTCCATCGCTCCCATCTCCTGGGTCACGGTCATGACCGACACCAGCTGTACTGGTTGGGGAACCCTCTGTGGATCGAACCTCGCGCAGGGCAAGTGGGACAATCACCTCCCCGATCCGGGCTCGAACATCCTGGAACTTCGAGCGGCCTGGTGTGCTCTCCAGTCCTTCTCTCACCTTCTGAAAGGGGAGTCGGTGTTATTAAGGATGGACAACACCACGGCGGTCTCCTATGTGAAAAGGCAATGGGGTACTCGGGGCTCCACACTCCTTCGAGAAGTCGAACCCATTCTATCATGGGCACAGCAGAATCTATCCAACATCTCAGCAGTCTTCATCCCAGGAGTCCAGAACACTCAAGCGGACTTCCTATCATGTACTCAGTTGGACAACAACGAGTGGTCCCTTCATGCACAGACATTCAAGTGTATCCTGTCACTGGGAATTGATCCCGAAGTAGATCTGTTCACTTCCCCCTGCAACTTCAAGGTGAAGAAATTCTACACCCGAGGCCGTTGCAGCCAGGCCTTGACGGATCAGTGGAGGTTCAGGAGGGCGTATGCCTTTCCCCCACTTCCAGTTACTTATCCAACTCAGTTTCCGGGACCCGGTGCCTCTCCCTCTCAGGCCGGACCTTCTTTCTCAGGGGACAGTCCTACACCCTTGTCTGGCAGTACTGAGACTGATGGTCTGGTGGTCTGGTTCTTGAGAGGGAGAGGCTAGAATCCCTTGGCTGTGCCTCAAGAGTGATCTCCACCCTTATGAGCTCAAGAAGATCAAGCACAAATAAGGTGTATGGGAGAATCTGGACCAAATTTGTGGAATTTTGCTCTTCCATGCATATGTTTTTCAGACATCCGGAAGTCCAGGATTTTCTCAGCTTCCTTCATACTGGTCTAGATCTACCCTTATCTATCAGCTCTCTTAGGGTCCAAGTGTCTGCTTTGTCGGCCTTCTCCGGTACTTCATGGGCGGTTCATCCCTTAATTTGGCAATTTTTCCGTGGAGCTTCAAGGCTCAAGCCCCAAAGAAAACCAAGGTTTCCTAAGTGGGACCTTCCACTTGTCCTCGACTCAATCTCTGGACTCAGTACCATGGGGCCCTCCCCGCTCTTCATCAAGGACTTTTCAGCAAAAGTAGCCTTTTAAGTAGCCGTCACCGTCTAGTAGCCGTCATGAAGAACCCTTCTTGACATTTTTCCCGGTTCTCATCCCCATGCTGGGTTCAAACCCGAAAGTTTCTTCGGTGTTCCACGAGAATCAGTAGATCGTCTTACCTACATTCAGGTCCCGGGGTCCACTGAAACTCACCCCCTGGATGTAGGTGAAGCTATAAAGGAATATCTATGAATTACTTCTCCCTTTAGACGTTCTGATCACCTCTTTATCACCTCTTTATCTTGCATTCTGGTAGCAATAAAGGGAAGAAAGCCTCAACGAGGACACTTGCGACCTGGATCGTGCAGACCATCCAACAAGCATACAGGGCTAAGGGCTTGGCTCCTCCAGAGGCAGTGACAGCTCACTCCACCAGGGGAATGGCAGCCTCGTGGGCGGCGGCCCGACATGTGGCTCCAGACACCATTTGCAAAGCGGCCTCCTGGACCTCTATTAATACATTCATGTCTCATTACTGCATAGAGCCTGCTTCACTGTCTTCTGTAAACTTTGGTTTGAAAATCCTATCGGTTGATAGGACAAATTAAAATTATGTTTTGTTCAGCATACCCCCCCTGTGTGGTTGGCTAGTTATTTCCCACACGTAGGCTGCCATAGAGTCTGTCAGGAAAAAGGAAAATTTATTATCAAATACTTACCCTAATTTTCCTTTCCTGATGGACTCCATGGCAGACGGAGTTCCCACCCATCGGTCAAAGAGTAAGCTAGTTACGGAACACAGTATCTAGTGGTGAGTGCTCATTTATGGGAATGGGGTCCTATAGCATTGGAGAGGGGATTAACCCACACATAGGCTGCCATGGAGTCCATCAGGAAAGGAAAATTCCGGTAAGTATTTGATAATAAATTTTCCTTTTTTGGCATCAGTTTAGGCCAATATGTATTCATCTACATATTTTTGGTAAAAAAATCGCAATAAGCGTATATTGATTGGTTTGCACAAAAGTTATAGTGTCTACAAAATAGGGGATAGATTTATGGCATTTTTTTTCTTTTTACTAATAATGGCAGTGATCAGTGATTTTTAGCGGGACTGCGACATTGCGGCAGACAGATTGGACACATTTGACACTTTTTTGGGACCAGTGACATTTATACATCCATCAGTGCTATAAAAATGCACTGATTACTGTATAAATGACACTGGCAGGGAAGGGGTTAACACTAGTGGTGATCAAGGGGTTAAATGTGTTCCCTGGGAGGTGTTTCTAACTGTGGGGGGAGTGTACTGACTGGAAGAGGAGAGAGATCGCTGTTCCTGATCACTAAAAACAGAGGCTCTCTCTCTACTCCCTTGTCAGAATGGAAATCATTGACAGATCCCCATTCTGGCTCTCTGTGGAGCGATCACGGGTGTCAATATACTGCGGCAGGTAGCAGGGGGAGCTGATGCGCTTGGCCGGCAGCCACAATGTCTGCTGACCACGTGCGATTCAAAAAGTTCTCCAGGCTGCAGCAGATAAGGGTCTGCCTTATGATGTGCAGCTTATGGATCATTTTCTTTGACATTGCTGCAGTTTGGAGCTAGGACGAGCTCCCTGTCTCTGCCTCACTCACAGCAGTCTAGCTGGACTTTGGCAGGCCATACATGGGTTGAATTTTGAAAGAATTTTTCTTTTTAAAATCTTATCTAAGTATTTTCGTTTGAATTTCGCACCATTAGTGGGCTGCAGCAACAGCCAATTTTCGTGCAGTGATCAAATTTGAGTAATCGGGCATGTTGGAAATTTTTTGAAAAATAATCGATTTTCTAATCAACGATGGGATAATCGTGCGAAAAATGTAATCGAATAAGAAGAGCGCATGAGTGCAAGAAAATAAAATTCCCAGAAAGAAAAGAAGATTCCCAGCCATGAAAATTCTTTCCTGTAGCAACAGGAATTGAAATTGAAGGCTTGGTTGAATTTTGAAATCAATGGTGGCACCATCGGATCACAAAATGCACAAAATTTCAGATTTTTAAAAGAAAATTCTTTCGAAATTTGACCATGCACAAAATTTCTGATTTTCAAAAGAAAACTCTTTTGAAATTCGACCATGGAGATTTAAATTGTCACTGACCACCAATGACTGTGGGATTGGTTTGGAGGGTTCAAAATGCCACTGATCATCAATGTTTTGTGATGGTTGTTGGGAGGGCGGTTTACGTTGCACTGACTGCCAATGATGGTGGTGTGTGTGGGGGGGGGTTGGTTAAAAGCTCTAACCAACAAAGGTTGTGGGATTGTTTTAGGATGTATTAAAGTGTCACTGACCACCAGTGACTATTGGATAGTTTGGGGGGTGGCTCTAAACCAATTTTTTCATTTTCACACATTGCCATGAAATTACTTCAAACCTCCAGAACAATATTGATTCTCTGAAATCAAAGACCCTGTAAAATAAAAAGATAATTTTTAAAAAATTGTTTATGTTTCAAGATATTTGCACAAACTATAATAAAATGAGTTTTAGTGCAAACACACACAATGTAAAATAAACAAGATGTGATTGTGTTGAGTAAACGGATGCCTAATATATCAAATCTTCAACTTCAATACAGGGCACATGCACCGCCTTCCCGTCCAGGCCAATTTTCAGCTTTCAACATTGTCACACTTTGAATGCCAATTGCAGGGTCAGATAACACTGTACCCATATGAAATTGTTATAATTTTTTTCACACAAATAGAGCTTTCACTAATCACCACTGGGTTTTTTTTTCATTTTTTGAAAATGTGAAAAAAAAAGGTTTTCTTTGTTTCTGTTTTAAATAATCTTTACTCATAGATTTAGGCCAAACTGTATTCTGCTACATTTCTTTGGTGAAAATAACCCAAATCAGTGTTTATTATTAAGTCTGTAGGAAATCCCCTTTTGACTCCTTTTTGGAAATTAATATTTCGTAAGAGTGAGTTTTTTTTATTATAATTTTTGTCACTTTTTTTGGAAAATGAAGAAATTTTAAAAAATTGTTTTTTTTCACAATTTTTTGTTACATACTGTCACATGTGCAGTATATGCGTCTTCATATAATGAGTGTGGTAGTGATCACATACACTGACTGGTGACAGTATGTAAAAAAATAAAATAAATACTTGTTTAAAATGTTTAGCATTTTCTTTCTTTTTTATTACTTTTGTTTCTTTGTTATTTTTTTTAAAACAGTGTGAGCGGAGCAATACAGGGTTACCATAGTAACATTGTACTACTCTGGGGAAGTGATCAGGATTTTTTTTTACACACTATGACTGCTTATACCAGTGAGTTGCACTGGTATAAGCAACCATTTTTACTGAATGAAATTGATTCATTACATAGTTATGCCGTGCACACACGGTCGGATTTTCCGACAATAAATGTTCGAAGGGAGCTTGTTGTCAGAAATTCCGACCGTGTGTAGGCTCCATCGGACATTTTCCGTCGGAATTTCCGACAAACCACATTTGAGATCTGGATCTCAAATTTTCCGACAGCAAAATTTGTTCTCGTAAATTCCGATCGTGTGTACACAATTCCAACACACAAAGTTCCACGCATGCTCTGAATCAATTACGAGACGGAAGCGCTCGGTTTGGTAAAACTAGCGTTTGTAATGGAGATAGCACATTCGTCACGCTGCAAATTTGAAAATCTTTTAATGCAGCGCATTCTCTTCTTCTTTATAATGCTAGAATAATGAAGTCGTTTTGCTGCTGACAACCTGATTTCTTTATTATTTCTCGAGATCTCATGAATAATTTTTTTTTTATCCAGATGTCCTGTTTTTTTTGTTTTTTTTTATATTGATCTCCATATTTTTTTCTTTCATTTTGTGTCAAGTTACCACAACACCAGTATTATCTTGTATTTTTTAACCTCAAGGAGGTTGGTGTTGGTGTCCCTTGTTAACCTGACACTGTATTTTTGAGATGTACCTGCCTACTCACAAACAAACTATCCTTTTTTAATTAAAACGTATTTATTGTGAAAAATAAATAGCCATTTATTATGGGTCATAACAAAATAAAGAGGAAGGCAACACTGGAGAAGCTGGTGAAATTTGCAAAGCCTTTGCCCCCCAGGACAAACATCAATTATTTTACAGTCAAAATTGTTGGCCTGAGGAGTCCTTATAATAGTGAGCACAATCCGATCCAGGGCTACAAAAGATCAGGAACAGCAGCAGATGACATATCTGTCCCCAGGCTGTGGTCTTACCACAGCCTGCGTCTTTTGTCATATCAGACTGAACCCAGGCCATCACTTTCTTGTCTTCCTTCCACGCTTCCTTCCACGCTTGCTTCCAGGCTGTGGCTCTGGTGTTGTAGTTGTGGCAGGAGGTGGAGGAGGAGGACCATGGTTGAACTCACAAACGTGGCTTTGGCTTGTGGGTTCGCCCCTCAACCCCTTATTTAGGGCTTGTAATATAACTTCCTCACATAAGAGGCATTGACCCTCCTTCATTTCCTGCATTTTGCGGGCTGCCATGTAGGCATAGTCATCTTGATTATTGGGGCGCAGTAGCCTTCCGAAATAGGTCAAGTGCTGCCTCCTCCAGGTTACTCCTCTTCCTGGGACTTTTTTTTGGAAGGCTGCGGGGAGGGACCTGGGATTCTGGCAGGCTACTGGGCCCGTCCACCTCCTGGCTGCCACTTACCCCTGCCACCTCCTGGCTCCCACTTACCCCCGCCACCTCCTGGCTGCCACTTTCCACGGCCTCCTCCTGGCTGAGACTTTCCTGTGTATGAAAAAGGGACATAGTTCTAGTTTTTGGTTCATCAGTCACACACAATTTTCAGCTCATGACTGTTGCAAATTAAATGTCTATTTACCACTACTGTCTATTGATATGTAAAACACTTAGTAAAATCATAAATTACTGATCAATAATAACATCTAGTAACCTCATTAATGATTTGATTAGAAATTTGTTGAACAATGCTATACCTGGCTCAAGCTGGGCTCCTCCACTTCTTCCTGGGTGGAAGGCCCAGGTTGGACGTCGGAAGGCTCAGCTAAGGTGAAAGGAAGCCTTGAAGGATGACTGGAGAGTGCTGGCCTGGGTTCAGTCTGGCCTGCCAGAAAATGCAGTCTGTCATAGTACCACAGCCTAGGTACATAAATATCATCTGCTGCAGCTCTTGATCTCTGGGAATCCTGGACCTTCTTGTGCTCCCTTTTATTAGTGCTCCTCATGCCACCAATTAGGTCCTTCAAATAGGGGATGTCTGCCGTGGGGATCACCGGCTTCACAAATTCCAGCAATTGATTCAGCGCTGCCTTGCTCTTTGGTTTATTGTTATAAAAGGGGTGGTTTATCTGCCACAGACAGGGCAGCTCCCTGTACATATCAAGGAATATGTGGATAAAGTCCTCATCATCAATAGATCCATTTTCTCTGCAAGACACAAGACAAACCCTAATGTCAGGCTAAACTCTCCTAATCTTGTCCCAATATAGGCCTCAATCTAGAAGCAGTATAGGCCACTGATGCACCAAGTTAAACTTGTACCTTCGTTAGAACGATTGGCTCTTCAACTACACCTTCCTCCTCTTACAGATTGTATGTACGACGCACGCGTGTTACGCTTTATATACACTGCGAATGCGTGAAACTCCGCCTGCCCGTGACGTTCTTTCTAGTCTATTCCCTGCCCCTTGTCTTTCGGCGCAGTGGGAGAGCACATGGCGGAGAAAGAGCAAGTGCATTCAGACAGCAGCAGCAATGAAAGGCCAGAGCCACGAACGTCCCAATCCCGGTGGAGATTTAAGGCCTCAAATATGTCCTTTATAGAAATGGTGGGGATGGTGGACATCTTGAAGAGGGCCGACTATGATGGAAAGCATGGACCTTACCCAAATCCAAATGTTAGAAAGGCCAAGATCATGACTAAAGTTATGAAAAGTCTGCACAGGAATTTTGGGGTACGACGATCCAAGGATCAATTGAGGAAACGCTGGTCGGACCTGAAATTGAGGGAGCAGGATCACAACAGAAAGATCAAGAGAGTTCTTCAAAAAAGTAGTTGTCGTGTGTTCCTATTATTATTATTACTTGCATGCTGCTCCATGTGCTTTTCTTTACTGTTGTACAGTTTAAAATGGCAACTTTCAGGTTCGTGGGCACAGTAATCGTTCGTAGTAAACATTGCTCGTTCACCCACTAATACAATGTTTTTGGCAGATCCAGGTTAACTACTTTTGTTCAGGTCTATTTATATGAAAAGAAGTTTATGACATTGTTGTCTAGATGGGTTTGTACTAGAATGAAATGCCAACTTGATTCAGTGTAAGGAGAGGACACTCAGCAGCTGTTTACACATCTGGATGCAGAAGCACTAGTGTGGGACACCAGAACAAACTTTTTAGGGTGGCCCACACAGGTGCTCCAGTGGATACAAGGGGTGTCTCCATGTGTGAAAATTGTACAAAAAAGGTAAGTATTCCAGCTTTAGAAAGGGAAAAAAAAATGTCTTCAGCTTGTAACTCTGCCAAAAAAAGACAATTGTAAGACACTTCCAAGCAATGTTTCATATTACTATTTCTCGCCTCAGATATCTGTGTGCTAAGTATACCTTTTTTTTATTCATATAGGGGAGAAAAGACTCGGGACATCTGAGGACACCAGGGACCCCAACCTCCTAAAGAAAAGCAAATCCCCACACCACAAGCAGAAGATGTGGAGGAAGGAGAGGTGTATGAATTGGGTGAAATAGTGACCACAACAGGTGAGTGTCTGAGACCACAGCTTCAGGTAATAGATGGATGCCTGCATATTTCTAATACATGGTGTGTTTTTTTATTTTAGGTGATGTGGATGTTTTGGAAGAAGAATCTCAATTCACAAGTGCAAGTGCAAGTGCACACATCCTCATCGGGGAGATCATGGCGTGCAATTGTGATTTACAGAAGATCAAGGAAGACATCAATGATGTGGAAAAAAGACTCAAAAACATCATTGATGTTTTAGGCATAATCTAAAACACCCCAAAATTCTTCTAGTTTGTTTGGATTTTTATTATTTTCACACATTTTAAATATTTTTTAGAAAGCCAAATTTTGAAGATGCACACAGTGTGTCAACGTGTGCTATCTGCCATCACGGGATATCAAGGTACGCGTTTTGGGGTTGCAACCCCTTCCTCGCAACTAAAGTAGATGAGAGGAAGGGGTTGCACCCCCGAAACACGTCCATTGATCCCCCATGATGGGAGCTTGCACATGTTGACATTAGGCATGGGATCAGGAGGGAAATCCCCATTTTGACTCTCAATTTATGTGCATCTTCAAAATTTGGCTTTCCCAGGGGTGACATAACCCCATCTGTTGAAGGCAATATTAACACAGTTTGCACATACTAATGTCTGATATTGCCTTCACTTTGTCAAAGTTGAACTTTATAAGTTCCTGAGTTGTGTATTGTTTTATGGTTTTAAACATGCCCGTTTTAACACAAAAAAGGCTATTTGTACTGTCAAAAACAACAATGTTATTACTAAAATATGTTGGTTTGTTCAAAAACCCTTTTCAAGCACAAAAGTAAAGAGTTTTCTACTCAACAATGTGTGGCTTCTTCTTTCGATGCTCAATATCATTTTTTGGACTAAGTTGTTGGTTGCTAAAGACAAAACTGAAGGGAAAATGCCCCAAGAACAAGCAGGAACTGAAGACAGTTGCAGTAGAGGCCAGGCAGAGCATCACCAGGGATGAAACCCAGCGTCTGGTGATGTCTATGCGTTCCAGACTTCAGGCTGTAATTGACTGCAAAGGATTTGCAACCAAGTATTAAAAAGTGAAAGTTTGATGGATGATTGTTAATCTGTCCTATTACTTTTGGTCCCTTAAAAAGTGTGAGGCACATATACAAACTGTTGTAATTCCTACACCGTTTACCTGATTTGGATGTAAATACCCTCAAATTAAAGCTGAAAGTCTGCAGTTAAAGCACATCTTGTTTGTTTCATTTCAAATCCATTGTGGTAGTGTATAGAGCCAAAAAGATTAGAATTGTGTCGATGTCCCAATATTTATGGACCTGACTGTATTTTATACGGACCTCTCATGCACTTTGAGGGGGGGCAAGCACTGAAAACCAGATACAAACCCACAAGCACAAACTGAAGAGCAGTAACTATCGGAAAAGCACGAGGCTGAAAAGCGCGAATTGTCTCTCACCAAACTTCTACTAACACAAGATTAGCAGAAGGAGCCCAAAGGGTGGTGCACTGGCTACTGAACTTCCCTTTTCTAGTGCCGTCATACGTGTTGTACGTCACCGTGTTCTTGACGTTCGGAAGTTCTGACAAGATTTGTGTGACCGTGTGTATGCAAGACAAGTTTGAGCCAGCATCCATCGGAAGAAAACATGGATTTTGTTGTCGGAATGTGCGATCGTGTGTACGCGGCATAAGTCAGGTTGAAAAAAGACACAAGTCCATCTAGTTCAACCATAAAAAAATATAAATAAATAAATAAAATAAAAAATATCATACAATCCCATATACCCAATCCTATATCTGCAGTTGATCCAGAGGAAGGCGAAAAAAAAACCCCAGAAAAGCAGGATCCAGTTTGCTACAGCAGGGGAAAAAATTCCTTCCTGATCCCGGAAAGGCAATCAGATTTTCCCTGGATCAACTTTGCCTATGAAGGAATGGCGCTCCCCCATGCTCCAGTGGTGAACTATCCTTTGGCATCATCACATCCAATGCAGGCCTATGGTCTTGAGGTTCTAGTGCGGAGGATTTGCAGACTTACTGGTTGGATCACCAGATGAAAATGAAAGAAAGATAAAAAAAGAAAACAAATGCAGCCATCACATCTAAGAATTGGTCTATTTGGAGTCCTTGCTGTATCCTTCGGTTCATGCTGTAGGCGGTCCAGAGCGCCAGTTGGATCCCTCACACCGTTATTGAACACAAGCTGTTGTTGTTTTGCCTTGCGGTAAGCGCATTATTTGCCTGGTGGTGGATCACGGAGTGTGGTGTGGTATATTGATACTGAACACAAACTGTTGTTGGCTTGCCTTGTGGTAAGCGCATTATTTGCATGGAGTGTGGTGTCTCATCTTCACTACAGAGTGTGACAGCGTTCACTTTAGGGTCTTTCCTTTTGCTATATTCTTATGCACTTGTGTAAGTTTTCTACCTTCTTCTACTCTAACCAGTTTTGGCAGTATTACACTATGGCCAGTTTCTTTTTATTTACATGTCTATGAGATGGAAGTCTGGTGTCCTTAATACATCCTTTCAGCCATGGTGTATGCAGCTTAAGTGTACCATCTGGATTGTTTATACCAAGACGTGATACAGGCTGGTGTTCGCTTGCCTTGTGGTAAGCGCAATTATTGTGTGTTTGCGGATACTGTATGGGGTGTCACACACATATTTTTCATCATTGACTCTGGTTGGGATCACCCAAGGGTCTCTTTTGGACTGATTTCAGATTATCACCTTACTACTTATTTACATCTAATATATATGGACACTTATTTAGATTCACAGATATTATATATGGACACTCGTGTTTGATCTATAGATACATGTGTAAACCCATATATTTTTCCACATTTTAATTTTCAATATTTTTTTATATTTTTGCATTTATATATGTACTTCCTAACAGAAGCTCTCAAGTTCACTTCATGTGGTTTACTAGTGATTCAGCACGGTTATTTCTTTTTTATTATTTTTTTTGCCTATGTAGCGCCCACTTACTTAGGTGTGTACTAACTAGTTAGTGAGGGTTAGTGTTAGGTAAAATGTCCAGTGCATTGCCCTGTTGGTTTAAGCCTGGTTGGGTTAGATTTGGTTGGGAGAAGTGACAGAGTAGAACTGGGGGTGTGATCACCTGTATTCTGTTATAAGTGATGCCCTGTTCTTCCAGTGAGAGGTGCTGGAGGGAAGGTGGTTTGGAAACAGGATGCAGTTAGTTTGTATGGGCTACCCTGAACCAATCATTAATTTGAGTGGGCAGGGGCTATTAAGCCTATATAAACTGGGGATCACATGCTCCAAGGGGGGTGGAGATTTGCAGAGGAAGACAGCATGTAGAAGTTGGTCCAGCTCAGGGGTCTCTCCCCTCGGGGGGAGTGGAACGTGCCATGCGGGAAAGGAGATGGCTGAAGATGGGAATGCAATCCAGAGAAGTAGGAGGAATGTGAACCTTAGGGGTCCAGGCTTGAAGGCCTGGGGATGTAATGCTCCCAGTGCTGGATAGCACCAGATCATGAACCTGAAGGCCTGAGGGTTCAGAGACCTCGGCGCTGGATGTTTCATTTGCTAAAGACACTTAAAGAATCTCCAGGAGTCATGGATCAGACATTACCATATGGGATGGTTCTGAACATGCAGAGCAGGAAGTGACTGTCAAGAGGATGCGGTAGATCGGGGTGATCTCTGACTTTTCCTGAACCGACCAGGGAGGATTGCGGGAGTCAAGATGGGCAGGTGAGGCCTGGCACTTCTTAAAAATCTGAGTCCCAAGATGTCTTACAGAGGGGCACTGTCAGTTCATTTAGAGAAAAGGATTTAACTACCATTACAGGAACCAAAGATTATAGAGGCAGCTCATACTTCCTGAGGATACAGACTGTACATATTGCACATTCTTTTCTGCTATGCACCAAGGGAAAAGAATAAAGTTCATGTTTAACTGTTCTGGACTGTCTGCTGTGTCATTAGCTCAAGGAAGGGGGGTAACAGAACCACACTAGCGAAAAGGAATGAACTACCCAGCAGCTCCTACGGGGGTAGTGCGATACACCTATAAATGTTAGTACCCAGTTATATTATGTACATTTAGGAAAGAATCCAGGCCTTTCTTAAAGCAATCTACTGAGCTGGCCAGAACCACCTCTGGAGGGAGTCTATTCCACATTTTCACAGCTCTTACTGTGAAGAAACCTTTCCATACTTGGAGATGAAATCTCTTTTCCTCTAGACGTAAAGCGTGCCCCCTTGTCCTCAGTGTTGACCGTAAAGTGAATAACTCAACACCAAGTTCACTATATGGACCCCTTATATATTTATACATGGTGATCATATCCCCCCTTAATCTCCTCTTCTCAAGAGTGAATAAATTCAGTTCCTCTAATCTTTCCTCATAGCTGAGGAAATGGTAAACCCCCATATATACCCATTGAAGTGAACAGCCTCTGATGATACACAGGGATGAAACAATTCTCCCTACATACATTTTACATGCATATCTGCTGTGTTTAGCTTGCTATATTCTTTAGAATTTTTACATCGGGTTAGAATTTTCACCTCCTTATTCAGCAGTAGCACTGTAGTCTTGGCTTACACTGGGAGATTGGAGGAAAGGCACACCCCCCCCCCCCCCCCCTCACATTGGCAGAAGAACAAAGATACTTTCAGAGCTGTGCTGTGAAAAGACAGGCTCTCTGCTAATCTATTTATAGCAACCTCCCTTAACACAAAATTTCAGCTGCTTTAATCTCCCATCTCAGAGAACTTGTCAGAAGTTACCATGCTGATAACAAAAAACAGAGTAGCATAAAGACACGGGACTTAGGGCTTTGGACAGAGATAAGAAAACACTACAGATATATGTGCCCAGGTCAAATTTCATAATTCGGGTTTACATCCACCTTAACCTGTTCTGGATCGCCCACCATACATATACTGCGGCAGGGCGACCCGACTGCGCGAAACATACTGGTATGTTGTGTGTGTACGGGCGTGCCCCCCCGCCCCCGCAACGGTCGGATTCATTTCAGAACTGATCAGTCTACAGGCCCAGCCCAATGATTTCTGGCCTGGACCTGCTGATCGGTTCTGGCGAATGACAGACTGTCCTCTGCTTCTGTAATCTAAACACAGCAGGGGAAGTGATGTCATCTTCCCTCATTAAGCCCTTTTTGGGTTCCAGCAAGCAGAGAAAAGACATCTACAGTAAGTACACCAAGCACTACACTAACACTAGTACACATAGGGACACTTTTCACCCCCTAATCACCCCCTGAACGCCCCCCCAGTTAACCCTTTTACTCCTGTCACTGTGTCACTAAGTGCAGTTTTAAGATTTTTCACTGATCACTGCATTGGTGACACTAAACATTGTTAGGGCAGTTAGTGGCAGTTAGTGGTAGACCCAGGTAGGTTTAGGGTACCCCCCATATATTTATATAAGAAATATTTTGCGCTGACACCCAAATAGACAGCAGCCAGCACAGCAGCAGACAAAATGCAAAACTAGTGATTATAACAATTGTGCAGCGCTTGTGAGAAAAATTCTGCAAGGCTACAGAATTAAAAAAATATATTAATAACTGTTAGTGCTCATATTATATAAATCAATGAACAGAAATAATGATCATATATATAGTAATAATGTTAAAAAAAGTTGTGATCATATATGGTAAGACTGCATCTAATGAGAAAATTGTAGTTCTTTAAGACATAAATAGATGTGAAAGACAACCGCCGATTGCAGGAAGGCTTACCGGAACAAATGGATGCCCAATAAGTCGCCAAGGCTTGTGGTGTAAACACCAGAGGATGAGTCATCCGCACGTATGGTTTATGCCAAGATGGGAGATGCTTCCATATACTGAAAAGGGTTTGGACAGCGCCTGAATGCAAGCTTGTCAAAGCTGTTGGCTCTCCAACTTCTGCCTTTCAGCCTGGAGGATTCTGCCCCCTTCCGTGAATTCGCACAATGTGCTGTACCACAATGGCAGGATCCCAGTCGATACTACTTTTCACGTAAGGCCATTCCATCTCTCTACCATCACGTGGAAGGGAATGTTCTGGCATCGTTGGGCAAGGCAGTCAGCCGTAAAATCCACCTTACTGCTGACACGTGGTCCAGCAAGCATGGGCAGGGACGATACATTTCGTTCACAGCACTAGGTAACGCTGCTTGCAACTCGAAAGGATGCAGGACAGGGCTCAGTGCTGCAGCTTGTTGTGCCCCCACGCCTCCATACAGATACAGCTGGTGGTGATGATGCCAGACCTGTGAGCTCTACCCCCTCCTCCTCCTCCTCAATCACCTCCATGCCCTCCTCTGCAGAATTGTCCTATGAACATCAGGTACCCCCTAAGCGTTCAAAGGGCTTTTCCCAGAGGCAGGCTAAAAGGTGCCATGCATTGCTTCAGCTGGTGTGTTTAGGGGACAGGAACCACACCAGAGCAGAGATTCTTGCAGCTCTGCAAGGACAGGCCCAGAGGTGGTTCACACCACGCCAGCTGGAGCCAGGAATGGTGGTGTCCGATAATGGCTCAAACCTCCTGTCCGCCCTTAGACAGGGAAAGTTGACACATGTGGCATGCCTGGCACATGTCCTCAATTTGGTGGCGCAGCGTTTCCTAAGTACATACCCAGGGTTGCAAGATGTACTAAAGCAGGCCAGTAGAGTCTTTAGCCATTTCAGGCGGTCATACACAGCCAGTGCTTGGTTGGCTGAAATTCAGCAGGAATTCCACCTGCCCGTAAACTGCCTGATTTGTGACATGCCCACCAGGTGGCATTCAACTTTGGGAGTGCTGCAGCGACTATACATGCAGCAGAGGGCTGTCAACGAGTACTTGTGTCAGTACTGCACGACAACAGGCTCAGGCCGCCTCTGCTTTTTTTCCCCACGCCAGTGGCTGATCATTAAGGATGCATGCACTGTATTGTCACCATTTGAGGAGGCCACAAGGATGGTGAGCAGTGACAGTGCATGCATCAGTGACACAATCCCTGTTGTGTTCCTGCTGGAGCAGACTCTACGTGCCATTTTGGACAGGGCACTGGAGGCAGAGCAGCAGGAGGAGGAGGAGGACTTCCTTTCCTCTCAAGGCTCACTTTATGCAGACACCATCATTCCTGTGTCACAGAACACACAGGAGGAGAGAGGGGAGGAGGATGAGGAGGAAGATTCTGGCACTTTCATAAGCTTTGAAGAAGAGGAAGACATGCGTCAATCTGTGAGCGATGGCTTTCCAACCCCAGGACCCTTGGGAGTAGTACATGGCTGGGAGGAGGAAGTTCCAGATGCTGTCATCCTGAGTGACCCCGAGGAGTCTGCTTCTCAAGCCTCTGCAAATTTGAGGCACATGGGCAACCTCATGCTTCAAAGCCTGCGAAAGGACCCAAGAATACGTGGCATAAAGGAGAGGGGTGATTACTGGTTGGCAACCCTCCTTGACCACCGTTATAAGGGGAAGGTCTCTGAACTCATCCCGTCCCCACAGAGAGTGCAGAGGAAAAAATCTCTTGAGGACACATTAAAGAGGATTTTATTGAATGTTTTTCCTGACTCTAGTAGGTTACAGTGTGGTGGAAAACGTTGTTTTGAGTCTCCCGTTGGTCAAGAAAGGAGCATTGGAGAAGGCATCCGCCTATATGAGGCATTTTGGATTTTTTTAGTCCTCGCCGCCCAGGGCTGTCAGCTTCCACATCCCATCGGCAGCGTCTGCATCACATGGTGGACGATTACCTCGGGGCCAAAACAGAGATGGAGAGCTTTCCAGCTGAATGTCCACTGGCTTACTGGGTCATGAGAATAGACCATTGGCCAGAACTTGCCCAGTATGCTACTAAGTTGTTGGGCTGCCCTGCATCCAGTGTGCTTTCAGAAGAGGCATTTAGCGCTTCAGGAGATTTCGTTACTGATCATAGAATGCGTCTGTCCACAGACTCCGTAGACCGTTTGACTTTTATAAAAATTAATCAGTCCTGGATTACAAGCTATGAAGCCCCTGATGTCGATATCACTGATTAAGTCTTTTTGGGATGTGGAATCTCTGCAGGACTTCGAGGCTGCCTAGCTTTGAGGGTGTTCAATCATTTTATCTGGAAGAATGTTTTTGGTATCGGTTTCATGGGCACAATTAACACCCAAAGACCAATTTTTCCTGCACCTGTCTGACTGGTGCATATCATTACAATTTTTTACAGCAAGACAAATTCTTGCTTACATCAAGAGTACCTCTATACGGTGGGAAGGCGCCACCGACACCCAAAGACCAATTTTTCAGCACCTGTTTGGCAGGTGCATATCATTGCAATTTTTTACAGCAAGGCAAATTCTTACTTTCATCAAGATTATCTCTATAGGGTTACGGTGGGAAGGCGCCAGCGACACCCAAAGACCAATTTTTCAGCACCTGTTTGACAGGTACATATCATTGCAATTTTTTACAGCAAGGCAAATTCTTGCTTTCATCAAGATTATCTCTATAGGGTTACGGTGGGAAGGCGCCACGACACCCAAAGACCAATTTTAACGCACCCGTTACTTCTATCCAAAGTCAAAATGACACCGGAATGTATCCAAAAAATCTCTAATCTTGTTCCCAGTGCACTACATTGTGGCCTCATCATACACACTGGCTCCCCAGCTGTTGCTGAGCAAAATAAATGCAGCTTGCAGGAAAAATTTCTTTTTTTTTGGCTTTATAAATTAAATTATTGCTGCAGCAGATTCTAGACATGGTACAGATCTGCCACTTTACAGTTATAGGGCGTACACACGGTCGGACTTTGTTTGGACATTCCGACAACAAAATCCTAGGATTTTTTCCGACGGATGTTGGCTCAAACTTGTTTTGCCTACACACGGTCGCACAAAGTTGTCGGAATTTCCGATCGACAACCACGCGGTCACGTACACCACGTACGACGAGACTAGAAAAGGCCGGTTCAGAACCAAGCGCGGCACCCTTTGGGCTCCTTTTGCTAATCTCGTGTTAGTAAAAGTTTGGTGAGAGACGATTCGTGCTTTTTCAGACTTGTGGCTTTCAGATCGTTTTCTGCCGTTCAGTTTGTGCTTGTGGGTTTGTATCTGCTCTTCAGTGCGTGCAAGCAAGTTCCGCGTGACTTTAGGTAGTCATTGTATTCTTGTTCGTTCGTTACTGGTTTTCAGGTCGCTCTTCACAGGCCTTGCTGTTCTTCAGTGCGTTCTGTTACTTCATTCTGAGCAGCCGACCGTTTTCTAGCCATGTTTCGTATGCGTACTCCTCGTGGAGTTCGTGCTGTGCGGGGGCTTGGTGTTGGGGTCCTGACCTTGACACAAGTCCAGTCCATGAACAGGGTGGGGAGGAGTTCATGGACCAAGAATTGGTTGCTTCAGCATGACCAGTTCTGTCATATGCCTTTGCTCCGTGAGATCCGTGAGAATAATCCTGATGATTTCAGGAACTTTCTCAGGATGACGGACCCCGTGTTTCGCCGTCTGTTGGCTTCGCTGACCCCCTATATCAGCAGGCAGGATACCTGCATGAGGCAAGTCATCACTCCGGAGCAGAGGTTGGTCGCTACCATTCGGTATTTGGCCACAGGGAGAAGCCTGCAGGACCTCAAGTTCTCGACAGGCATCTCCCCCCAGGCTCTGGGGATCATTATCCTAGAGACCTGTTCTGCCATCATCCAGGTCCTGCAGAAGGAGTATATGAAGGTAAGATTTTTATCCTTTAATATCACATTTTATTGTATTTAATGTTTGATAATATATTGTATTTCTTTCCTCATTCCCTAATTACCATGATTGTAATAGGCTGTGAATGTCCCCTTTGTCCTCATGCATGCTGGATTGTTATGTAATTATTATTTTAGGTCCTTCATACATATTTGCCCTTCAATAACCTCTCCAGCATGGTGTCTCCTGCCCTATATTCACCTCATGTAGTCACTTAACAATGTATTTTATCAGCTCTATAGTAGTGCTTTACCCCAAACACCCCCTAAAATGTTTTGAAATGTTATTTTTTATTTAAATTCAGGCAGAGTGCCAGAGGGTTTTTTTTGTGGTGTCCCCAAATTTTTTGTAACCCTCCCTCCCCCAACTGCTAAGTCAGCTGATCCCAATTCTCTATCCTCAATCATCTATCTGCTGACTTTGCCAAACCCATACACACTATACCCACCTCTTTTGTGGTCAGATGTATGGATGAATTCCCCAAAGCATGTAGTGCAAGGGCCTGCCTGTATACTTTCCAATGGTACTGTTTCAAGTTTTTGTATCCTATTATTATCTTGATAGGTAATAGCAGAATGTCCAAATGTGCTCAAATGTGTACAGTGTGTATTTATATCTTTGTATTATGACACTTCTTACCTATCCAGTGGTCTGCCAATAGTGTAACTAAGGAGGGTATGTTCCAAGTAATACCCTGTATTTAGGCATTGCATCTCTCAATGAAGTGAAGAGGGTTACCTGTCCAAGAGTACCCCCCCTATAATGTTAGAAATGGCCCATGAGGGGGGGGAGGGGGGAATATGATAGGTGTACCTTATACTTTGTTGTTGTTAAATTCCCCTTACTAAATGCTATCTGGAGGTTGCCCCATAATGTTTGTGTCTAATCTGCTTGCCATGTTTCTGTGAAAAAATAGTAATGTTTATTGTTTTTTCCTCAACAGTTTCCTTCAACGCCACAGGAATGGCAGACTGTGGCCTCCCACTTTGCCCAGCGGTGGGACTTTCCTAACTGCGGAGGGGCAATTGATGGGAAACACGTCCACATCGTCCCACCACCCAACTCGGGGTCGTACTATTATAATTACAAGGGGTTTAATAGTATAGTGATGTTGGAGGTGGTGTCGGCTAATTATGAGTTCTTGTATGTGGACGTGGGGAAGAATGGCCGGATGTCCGATGGTGGAGTGATCGCCCAGACGGAGTTCTACAGGCATCTCCAGAATGGCAGCTTGGACTTGCCACCTCCAGAGGACAATGTTGAAGGTCTCCCATTTGTGTTCGTTGCTGATGAAGCATTTGCGCTGGGGGACCACCTGATGCGGCCATTCCCGATGAGGACCCTCACCTCAACAGAGGGTTTTTAATTACCGGCTGGCCAGAGCCCGAAGAGTGGTGGAGAACACATTTGGAATCCTGGCCAGCCGATTCTGATTATTTCTGACACCCATCTATGGCGGAGTATAAACTGAACCATATAATACTTGCCTACTGTGTTCTCCATAATTTTTTAAGGAAACATTCAGCCAACTATGCTGGCTCAGTTGGGCCTGAGGCCGGAATCCCAAATCCATCAACACTGACGGCGCTTGAAAGTGGCCATCCTGGCTTGCCCTCCCTGAGTGCCCGTGATGTCCGGTTACGCTACCTGGAGTTCTTTGCGGGTAGGGGGGCTATCAATATGCCAGACAATCTGTGAAACCTTTTTCAAATAAAAAACAACCAAAAGAAATTCTTTGTGGACATTTACTGCTTGTGTTTGTTTTAGCTGACCCTGACAGAAATGTGTTGAGTGCAGAAAATGTCGTGATTGGGTAACCTTATAAAAAACAGTGTTGGCTGGTACTTCCTAAATGCAAAAACACATTTCACTACAAGTGCACTTGCAACTGCACTGAACCTGCACTTGTAGTGCAAAGTGTATTTGCCCTTAGGAAATAACCCCCATTTTTGCATAAAACAGCAATTACATCACCCCAAAAGTGTTGTAGTGTTGAGACAATAATCCACACATTCTTGAGTAAGGCACTTTTTTATACCTGCACAATCACATGTGCATTTACGAAAGGTTTTTAAAACAAACCAACATGTTTGTTGTATAACAATTTTTGCAGTAGCATTATCAAAAATCGAAATATCCATTTCAGATAAAACAGGCCTGTGTAAAACCAACAAGAAAGCCAAAAAACTTGAACTTACAAAGTTCACATTATGTAAAACCTGAAGGCTATATCAGACATCAGTATTTAGGAACTGTGTTTGATATAGCGTTCAGATGGGGGGAAATCACCCCTGGAAAAGCCAAATTTGGAAGATGCTCACCAATTTACGAATGTCAACATGTGCTATCTGCCATCAGGGGGGATCAAGGGACGTGTTTTGGGGGAGCAAGCCCTTCCTCAACGCGACTTTATAATTGAGGAAGGGGTTGCAACCCCAAAAGGCGTCCATTGATCTCCCGTGATGGCAGATAGCACATGTTGGCACACTGTGTGCATCCTCCAAATTTGGCTTTTCTAAACATTGAAAAAATTTTTGGAAAATTGGACCACAATAAAACAGGTGATTTTGTGGGGTTTAAATTCGCCCCAAAACATCAATGATGTTATTATTTTTTTTAATAACATCATTGATTTTTTGCTGGATGTTTTGCAGTTCGGCATTACACCCCATGATCTCCCCGATCAGGATCTGGGCACTTTCAGAAGTAAAGCGTTCTCTATCCCTCACATCACGATCACCTAAAAAGAGATAAAGAACAAAAAAAAAGGTCTCAAAAATCTGCCACCATCCATCTCTTTTACCTGAGCCTGTGGTCGCAGACACTCACCTGTTGTGGTGCCAATCTCCACCACGTCTTCTTCTTCCTCCTGCTCAGCATCTTGTGTTTGCGGTATTTCCCCTTCTTCCAGAGGGGGGGGGGCTCTGGTCTCCTCGGATGAGGGCTGTCCTCCGAGTCTTTTCTCCCCTATGTAAAACAAAAATGGTATACTTAGCACACAGATATTTGATGGCAGAACTAGAAATAGGAAACATTGCTTGGAAGTGGGGTACAATTGTCAATTTTGGCAGAGTTCCAAGATGTATATTTTTTAGTGTCCTTTGTCAAGCTGCAATACTTTACCTGTTTGGTACAAGCTTCACAGATGTAGCCCCCCTATAGTATACACTGGAGCACCTGTGTGCCCCCCCTAATAAAAATGGTGTTCTTGTGTCCCACAATAGTGCTCCAGTGTCCAGATGTGAAAACAGCTGCTCAGTGTCCTCTCCTTACACACAATCTAGTTGGCATTTCATTCTAGTAACAAACCCATCTACACAAACAAATATTTGGCATCCAAGTAGGCCCCAAAAAATGTGTGAAAATGCATATGGCCTAAACAATGGTGTTCTAGAGGCCGAAAGAAAAATGTTTGATACGAACGAATAATGGGCCCATGAACATTAAAGTTGCCCTTTTAAACGTTACAATTAATAAAAGCATATGGAGCAGAACGAACGGAATAAAGACAGAAAGAATAGGAACACAGCACAACTACTTACTTTTTTGCAGCACTCTCCGGATCTTTCGGTACTGCTCTGGCTCTCTCAACTTCAGGTCCGACCACCGCTTCCTGAGCTGATCTTTAGATCTTCGTACCCCGAAATTCCTCTCAAGACTCCTGACCACTTTCACCATGATCTTGGCCTTTCGGATGTTCGGGTTGGGGTAAGGCCCATATTTTCCGTCATAGTCGGACTTCCTCATGATGTCGACCATCTCCAACATCTCCCCAAACGACATATTTGTGGCCTTAAAACATCTCCTTCTGGATCGGGACGTGCCTGGATCCGGCCTTTCCTCCTCCTCGTTGCTAGAATTAGCATGCACCTGCTGTAACTCCGCCATCATGCTCTTCACCCACTGCGCCGAACGAAAAGGGGCGGGGAATAGACTAGAAAGAACGTCAGGGGCGGGCGGAGTTACACGCATGCGCAGTGTGTATAAAGCGTAACACGCGTGCGTATTACGTATGATCTGTGAGCGGAGGAAGGAGCATTGGACGCGCCGATCGTAAGAACGAAGGTAAGAGACAAACTTGTGCCTATACTGCTTCTAGATTGAGGCCTATATTGTAACAAGATTAGGAGAGTTTTGTCTGACATTAGGCTTTGTCTTGTGTTGTGTCTTGCAGTGAACATGGATATCTTAATGAAAGACAATGACTTCATGTCAGTATTCGTAGAGATGCTAAGTGAGCTGCCCTGTCTGTGGGAGATTACCCACCCCCATTTCAAGAACCAAGCAAAGAGGAAGGCAGCACTGGAGCAATTGTGTGAAATTGTGAAGCAGGTAATCCCCACGGCAGACATCACTTATTTAAAGATTTTCATTGGTGGCCTGAGGAGCACATATCTGAGGGAGCGCAAGAAAGTCCTGGATTCGCAGAGATACGGAGCAGCAGATGACATCTATGTCCCCAGGATGTTGTACTACGACAGGCTGCACTTTCTGGCAGGCCAGACTGAACCCAGGCCATCCCTCTCCAGTCTTCCTTCCACGCTTCCTTCCCCCCTGGCTGAGGCTTCTGACGCCCAACCTGGGCCTTCCAGGCCACATGTGGAGGAGCCCAGATTGAGCCAGGTATAGCATTCCTCTAAATATTTCTGCTTGTCCAATCAATGATGTTAACTAGATGTTAGTTGGGAGTACTAATTTAGGATTGTGATTGATGATGCAAAACATTACAACTATGTCCCTTTTTCATACACAGGGATGTCTCAGCCAGGAGGTGGCCGGGCCGAGCCGGCTGGCTGGTCCCTCCACCCCCCCTGAAAATAGAAAGTGGCAGTAGGAGGAGCACCCTAGAGGAGGCTGCTATAGCATTCTTTTGGAGGGCTACAGAGGTCCTGGGAGCACCCCACACCATGGAGGAGAACATTGCTGCCTTCATAGCCTATAAAATGCAGAGGATGGAGGAGGGCCAAAAAGTCTTGTGTGAGGCCCTCATATCGGAGGCTCTGGAGAAAGGTATGAGGGGCCAAATTACACCTCACACACATCTTGGGGATGGTCCTCCTCCTCCTCCTCCTCCCTCTCCTCCAGGTCCCCCCAGTCCTCCTCCAGGTCCCCCCAGTCCTCCTCCTCCTCCAGGTCCTACTCCTCCTCCTGCCACATCTCCAACTGCACAGCCACAGCCCGGAAGGAAGCGTGGAAGGAAGACCAGACAGTGATTGCCCTGGGTTCAGTCTGGTCGGCCAAAAGATGCAGCCTCTTGTGGTTCCACAGCCTGGGGACACAGATGTCATCTGCTGCTATCCGGATCTCTGCGAATCCCGGACCAGACTGCCCTCCCTTACATATGGACTCCTCAGGCCACCAATTTTGATGTTCAAGAATTGATGTCTGCCGTGGGGGTCCCAGGCTTCGCTAATTTCTCCTGTTGATCCAGTGTTGCCTTCCTCTTTGTTTGGTTCTGATCCCTTAATAAAGGATTTTTGTTGTGAATTATACTCTCCTATGTGTTTTACTTCAAAAAGGACAGTTGGTTTGTGAGGATTCAGGTACATTTCAAATATACAATGTGAAATGAACAAGGGACACCAACAACAAACAATCTCCTGGAGATTAAATAATACAAGATATCAATGGTGTTGGGGTAACTTGATACACAAAACACAGACAAAAATATTCGGGAGTAAAAATAAAAATAACATTGAACAAAGATCAGCCTTGGCAAAAATCCAAACATTAAAGAAAAAAAAAGGCTGAAAATCCAAAAAATAAAAAATAAAAAAAATATAAAACTGTCAGATGTGACAACTAATAACAATATATTCAGGGAATCCCACTAAAAAAACACAAATAAAAGTTTGTGAGAAGTGTGTGTGAATATGAGCAGCAAAACTACTTAATTCTTGTAACATTATGAAGAAGAAGAGAGTGCGCTGTATTAAACCATTTTTAACATTGCAGCGTGACGAAAGTGCTGTATCCATTGCGAACGCTAAGTTTACCAGAACGAGCTGTCCCGTGTCGGAATTTCTTCTGAGCATGCGTGGCACTTTGTGCATCGGAACAGGCCACACACGGTCGGAATTGACGCGATCGGATTTTGTTGTCGGAAAATTTTATCTCCTGCTCTCCAACTTTGTGTGTCGGAAAATCCGATGGAAAATGTCCGATAGCGCCCACACATGGTCGGAATTTCCGACAACACGCTCCGATCGGACATTGTCCATCGGAAAATCCGACTGTGTGTACGGGGCATTAGACTAAGGGGACCCCACAGGCACTATATTGGAAGGAATTTTTCATTTTTAGGCTTTCCCTTTAAAAATCAAAAAAACACTGCTCATTTAAAAATTATGTTTTTCACGAACATTTTTTTATTGATACATGTCCCCGAGGGCAGGACCCGGACCCCTATAACCATTGTATGCCTAATTACTTGCATTTAAGCCTTCAAAATGGGCATTTTTGATATTTGACGTTCGGGTCCCATTGACTTTAATGGGGTTCGTTATTCAGGTCCAAACTTTCGCGATGTTCGAAAGTTCTGGTCCGAACCGAACAGGGGTCCGTTCGGCCCATCCCTAGTGAAGAGGCCTACAGGATGCTGAGCATGACAGATGAGAGCGCAGGGAAAGCTGTTCTTCTGTTGCTGAGGTGCAACAAAAGCATGGTTCTCGTATGCAGCAGAGAGCCATTACTAATGCGGCTCAACCTTCTGGTGAACTGGCAAGCACCAGCAGGCCTAGTACACCCTGGTCGTAGACAAACCAGCACTGCAGTATCACTTGGTGACGTGGCAAGTCCCATAAGTGCAGCTCAAGCTGATGCAGTGGCTAGCACAAGTAGTGCCTCGCAGCCACCAAGAATTCAAAGACAAGCCTGTAGAGCCCATAGTGCCCTTCCTGATGCGTTTGCAAATACTGATTGGCAGCCCACCACTTCTGCAGTACCCATACTTCCCCCATTCACTGGCCAACCCGCAATTCAGGTGGAAACAGCGGATTTTACTTCCCTTGACTTTTACAAGCTATTTTTTCACGGAAGATCTGTACAGATCTATTGTTGACCAAAGCAATTTATATGCTGGACAATTTATCGCCGCAAATCCAAATTTGACCCTTGCCAGAGAATTTGGCTGGAATCCTATAACGGTTCCCAAATTTAAGACCTTTCTGGGCCTATCTCTCCTCATGGGCATTGCTAAAAGAGTAAGTTGTGGTTATATTGGTCCACTGACCCAATTCACCATATGCTCGTGTTCTCTGCTGCCAGGACTCGATACAAGCAAATCTTGCGGTTCATGCACTTCAATGACAATGAACTCTGTCGTCCTCGGGGTGACCCTGAATATGAATGGCTCCACAAAATTTGACCCCTCGTAAACCACCTCAACCAACAATTTGCAGCTTTGTTTATTCCAGATCAAGATGTATGCGTTGACAAGTTCCTGATTAAATTTTATGGCCGCCTTGTGTTCAAACAGTTTCTCCCCAGCAAGCGTGCCAGATATGAGGTCAAGATGTATAAGCTCTGTGACAGGGCAACAGGCTATACATATAATTTTCTGGTTTATGAGGGAAAAGATAGGAGTGTGGAGCTCCCCAGCTGCGCAGACTACATAGGGTACAGGGCAAGATTGTTTGGGACGTGGTGTCACCCTTGTTCAGAAAGGGGTACCATTTATATGTGGACAATTTTTATACAAGCGTGCCACTTTTTAGACACATCTTTCGATTAGGTATTGGCGCATGTGGCAATGTGTGATCTAATCGCCGGGGCTTGTAGATGCCTGACTTAGTCTGGGGGAGAGAGCCTGCTTGAGGTCGAATGAATTGCTTGCTGTGAGATGGAAGGACAAATGGAACGTTTTTTTTTATTATTATTATTATTATTATTATACACGATTTATATAGCGCCAATAGTTTACGCAGTGCTTTACAATGTAGAGAGGGGGTACACAATTACAGTACAGTTCAATACAAAAGGTACAGGAGGGCTCTGCTCGTAAAGCTTACATTCTAAAGGGAGGGGGTGGTGGTACAAAAGGTAATAGCTGCAGAGAATGATTTGATGGGGGTGGCTCGTGGGCAGTTGTTAGGTGGGTGTGGGATAGGCTTTCCTGAATAAATGAGTTTTCAGGGATCTACTAAAGGTGGACAGGGTGGGGGCTGATCGGACATACTGGAGCAGGGAGTTCCAGAGGATGGGAGAGGCTCTGGAGAAGTCCTGAAGGCGAGCATGGGAGGAGGTAACAAGGGAGCTAGAGAGCAGGAGGTCCTGGGATGAGCGGACGATTTGGGCGATATCTGCAGATGAGGTTGGTGCTGTAGATGGGGGCAATATTGTGAATGGCCTTGTATGTTATGGTTAGCATTTTGAATTTTACACGGTGGGGTCCGGGAAGCCAGTGAAGGATTTGGCAGAGAGGAGCAGCAGTCATGGATCGGTTAGTGAGGTGTATTAGTCTAGCAGCAGAATTCATAATAGACTGAATGGGGGATAGCTTGCTTAACCACTTCAATACCAGGCACTTAGACACCTTCCCGCCCAGACCAATTTTCAGCTTTCAGCGCTGTCGCAATTTGAATGACAATTGCGCGGTCATACTACACTGTACCCAAACAAATTTTTTATCATTTTGTTCCCACAAATAGAGCTTTCTTTTGGTGGTATTTGATCACCTCTGCGGTTTTTATTTTTTGCGCAACAAATAAAAAAAGACCGAAAATTTTGAAAAAAAACAAGTTTTTCTTTGTTTCTATTAAAATTTTTTGTAAATAAGTACGTTTTCTTCTTCAATGACGGGCACTGATATGGCTGCACTGACGGGCACTGACTGGCACTGATACGGCGGCACTGATGGGCACCGATGAGGTGGCACCAATGAGGTGGCACTGATGAGGTGGCACTGACGGGCACTGATGATGGGCACTGATAGGCGGCACTGATGGGCACTGATAGGCGGCACTGATGGGCACTGATAGGTGGCACTGGTAAGCGGCACTGATGGGCACTCATAGGTGGCACAGATGGGCACTTATAGGCGGCACTGATGGGTTCTCATAGGTGGCATTGATGGGCACTCATAGGTGGCATTGATGGTTACTTATGGGTGGCACTGATAGTTGGCACAGATGGGCATGGATGGGCACTGATAGATGGGCACTGATGGGCACGGATGGGCACTGACAGGTGGCATGAATGGACACTGATGGGTGGCACTGACGGCACTGGTTGTTTGCAGTGATGCCCCTAAGGGTGGCATTGTTGGGCATCACTGCAACATAATGGTGCCAATCAGTGCCCATTTGTGGGCACTGATTGGCACTGACTGGGCACACTGGGCACATGTGGATGGCCATGGGGTACATACCTGGCCATCCACATGCTGCCCCTTCCCTGGTGGTCCTAGTGGCGATCCCTGGTGGTCCAGTGTGGTGATCTGAGGGGGGGCTGCGCTGATAAACAATCAGCACAGACCCCCCCTGCCAGGAGAGCCGCCGATCGGCTCTCCTCTAATCGCGTCTGTCAGACGCGAGTGAGGAAGAGCCGATCAACGGCTCTTCCTATTGACAGCGTGATCAGCCGTGATTGGACACGGCTGATCACGTGGTAAAGAGCCTCCGCCGGAGGCTTTTTACCAAGATCAGTGTAGCGGTGTGTCAGACTGACACACCGCTCCACCGATCGCCGCGATGCGCGCCCCCGGGGGCGCGCTGCGGCATGTTATCCTGCTGGACGTCATATGACGTCCAGTCAGGATAACACAACCACTTCCCGGACGTCAATCCGCTATAGGGCGGGCGGGAAGTGGTTAAGGGTAGGCCATTAAGGAGAGAGTTGCAGTAGTCAAGGTGGAAAATAATCAAGGAGTAAATAAGTTGCTTTGTGGTGTCATTAGCCAGGAAGGGTCAAATTCTGGAGATGTTGCGGAGTTTGCGGAGGTTAAGGCGGCAGGATTTAGCCAGTGATTGGATATGGAGGCTGAAGGAGAGGTCAGAGTCAAGGATTACACCCAGGACCCTGGCATGTGTGGAGGGACCAATGGTTTTGTTGTTGATATTAATGGTGAAGTCATGGGGGGGGGGCGTGAAGGAGGAAATATAACAAGCTCAGTTTTAGAAAGATTGAGTTTGAGGAAGTGGTGTGACATCCATATCAATATGTCATTCAGTAAGTTTGAGATCCGTGAGGAGATCGAGGGGGTGAGTAAGATCTGAGGAGATCGAGTGGAGAGATAGATCTGGGTGTCGTCAGCAGAGAGGTGGTATTGGAAGCCATGGGGGGTTATCAACTGGCCCAGGGAAGAGGTATATAGAATAGGAGAGGCCCAAGGATGGAGCCTTGGGGTACCCCAACAGAAAGAGGAAGGGGAGTGGAGGAGATGGAGTTGTAAGTAACACTGAAAGTGCGCTGAGATAGGTAAGAGGAGAACCAGGATAAAGCAGAATCACGGAGGCCAAGGGAGTATAATTTGCTGAGGAGGAGCAGATGGTTAACTGTGTCAAAGGCAGCAGAGAGGTCTAAAAGTATGAGTATGGAGTAATGCCCATTGGTTTTAGCAGTTAGTAGGTCATTGGTGAGTTTTAGTAGGACAGTTTCAGTAGAATGTTGTGGGCGGAAGCCAGACTGTAGGTGGTCGAGAAGGTTGTTGTCCATGAGGTAGCGACTCATTCAGTCATGGACAAGGTGTTCGATGAGCTTGGAGGCAAAAGGGAGCAGGGAGATGGGTCTTAAGTTATTCAAACAGGTGGGGTCTAGTGAGGGTTTTTTGAGTATGTGGATAACCAATGCATGTTTGAGTGGGGAAGGAGAGGGAGAGGTTGAAGATGTGGGTTAGGGAGTCTAGGATAGAGTGGGAAGGTGGTCACAGTAATTGAGAGGGGACAGGGTCCAGGGGACAGGTAGTGAGGTGGGCCATGGAGAGGAGTTTATCAACTTCATCTGTGGTAACTGGGCAAAAGGAGGAGAGTATTGAGTGTGGTGTTGGACCCGATGTGTTGGGTAGGGGAGGAATTTGAATGCTGGATATCTCCTTGCGAATTGTGTCGATTTTGCTATTGAAATGGTTGTCAATCTGTTGAGCGGCATTCATGCAGACATGGCAGTCCAAATTACTACGGCGACTGGTGTTGTTGAGAAGCCCCTCTGTGTCCACAAATACAACCTTAAAATGGGAGGGGTGGACTGCAACGACTAGATGATGGGGCCATACTTAATTGGCTGTAAGGCCAGACGCTGGTACAAAAAATTGTCTGTATACTTATTCCAATTGGCTCTGTACAACGCTTATGTGTTATACAAAGTGTCTGGACGAACTGGATCCTTCCTAAAATTCCAGGAAGAAATCATCACAGTCCTTCTGTATCCCGGAGGTGCTGTGCCCCAATTTCCCAATACAAATGCAGTGGGCCGGCTGCATGAGAGACATTTTTCAGATGTCCTCCCTGGTACCCCTACCCAATGATCACCACAATGAAGATGTCGTGTCTGTGGAAAACGCAGACATAGGCGTGACACAAGCAATTTTTGTTCCTCCTGTCTTGGACAACCTGGTCTCTGCATCTTGGACTGTTTCCATCCCTACCGCACACTAGTGGAGTATTAGCATAGGGTACAGCGGGCACAGTCCTAGGGCACACGCATCACACAGGGTCTCGAAAGATGAGATGGCCATAACATTTTGAGAGACCCTAACCAGAAACACTTACAGTTATAAATAAAAGTATAAAAAAATGAATAAAGGGGGGGCAGGAGGCGGAGCCTAGCGGAGCAGACATGCATTGTTAGAGCTCCACACCGCTGAGGAGAGAAGAGAAGGACAAAGCGGAGCCTGCAGACTCAAAAGGTATCCATTTGAACCTTTTTGCCCCTGGGAACAAACTGTGAAAGTTTGGGCAGGAAATATGGTACTGGGAGGAAACCGTGGCAGAAATAAAAATCACCTCACAAAGAGCTCACAGGCACTCACTGCAGCTGAAGCAGCTCCAGTCACCTCACAAGATACAGCATCAGGGCGCTCTCACAGACAGAAAATGTCACAGCAAGACTCTCCATTTGAGTCAGATACAGAACAAATCCTCTCACAAACTTCTCCACAAGCCTCCTCAGTATCCCCAGTAATATTATTACAATTTGAAAAGATGCTTCATAAGGCTTTAAAACAAACCTCAGACCAAATAACAAAAAGCCTAACCAAAGAAATAAGAGAGCTGGGAAACCGCACCGCAGCCTTAGAAATAAAAATGGATGAAATTGAAATTACAACCCAAGAAAATATAACAGAAGTGGAACAATTAAAAAAAGAGAATTTAATACTTCAAACTAAGCTCGAAGATTACGAAAATAGAGCCAGACGTTCAAACTTGCGCATAAGGGGAATACCTGAAACTGTGACAGACCTGCAATCTACTATTACTGCTCTATTACAAGAACTAAAGCCAGATATCCCTATTGAACGTTTAGAACTGGACAGAGTACACAGAGCCCTCACAGCCAAAAAGAAAGATGGACCCCCACGTGATATAATCACAAAATTTCATTATTACAGAACGAAAGAACAAATACTAATTGCTGCAAGAGAAAAAAAGGAACTTAATTTTCATGGACACAATTATCAAATTTTTGCTGACCTATCCCAACTTACTATTACTAAAAGACGATCCATGAAACCCCAACTAATGGAACTGCAACGCCACAACATTATGTATCAATGGGGCTTCCCCTTTTCAGTCAGATTTAACTACCAAGGTACAATTTACAGAAGCAGATCAGCAGATGAACTACAACAAACCCTTTTAAAATTAAATCTGACAGAACCCACAAGCAGCAACACTTCCACACGCAGAAAAATGGCATCATCTTCACCTTCAGGCAGCACCCAGAAAATTTCAGAACAAAATGGGAATCATCATTCTCACAAAAGAGGCCGTTATGCCACATCATCCATGGACCAAGAAGATTCAATGGACTGACATCCTAATTCCTGATATCTCTTCATTTATTATACTAAGAGATGGTTCTCTATAAAAAACCTGTATTTATAACTGAATGTAACTGCATTCTGATAGTCACACACTTTGTGGGATCATGTTACATTCCAGTTATATTTTTTATTACTTCTGATTCATATAGCCTTAGAATATATAAGTGAAATAAGGAAATTCTTGTTCAGTTATATATTATCAGGTAATAATAATAGATTTATTACTTTTTAGGACAAATATGTTCAATAATCCAGAAGTAATGGAAGCTTTTTCTTTCTTTTCTTAAAACAAATATATTATTACCTAACTAGTTCCTAGAATTATGTTTTTGTTTATTCTAATCTGAAGCAATACAACCTCAATTTTATGAGTTAACATATCTAAACAGTTACATATGAATAAAATATGTAATTGTTTACTCTAAAAGGGTTAAAATCCCAAAATAATTCAAACTATCTTCATCAATACCAAAGTTATTAACAGTACCTTATTAACTGAATTATTTAGCCTAGGGCAAGACTAACCATATACAACCACCCTGGAATAAATAATTTCAACAAAAACTATATTCTGCACTCCAATTAATGAAACATCATTTTGATGTCTTTTGACATAGCACTTCTCTCCTGTAAGCGGAAGATCCGTGTACCCCCATTAGCCCTCCTCATTCTCCCAACCATATTATGTGGGAGTGTGACGAAGGTACTTATTCCCCTGAGAGAGATATTTATTCTCTTTCACGGGTAAATTGTGATTACTTGCAAAAAATAATTTATACAACGTATCATCTAATCTCATATGTTTTTTGTTTACTCTTTACTCCAGAATTCACTGGTTTCTTTTCTATCTATTCATCTCTTCAGTCCACACAGGTTGATCTGCGCAGTCAGCTCTGCATAACAAAAAGTAAGTCAAAACTATTTGATCTATTGCCATGGCACCACTGAATATACTTTCCCTGAATGTTCAGGGAATAAATGTCCCTCAAAAAAGGACCAAAGCCTTCCGTACTTTCCATAACAAGAAGGCTCACATAGTATGCCTCCAAGAAACACACTTCACCAAAGATTCTACTCCAAAATATATTTCTCCTTTTATCAACAAATTTACACTGCTTCTGCCTGTACCAAGCAAAGGGGAACTCTAATTGCATTTCACCGATCCACACCATTCACCTTATCATCAGAAATTAAAGACCCAGAAGGTAGATACCTGATACTCATGGGTTATATAATGGATACAGCAATCACTGTGATTTCCTACTACGCTCCTAACAAACAACCTACACCATTCCTCTCACATATATTACAAGTGATTAATACACACAAAATAGGAACAGTGATAATGTGTGGGGATTCGAACCAGGTCCTCCTCCCATTTCTAGATAAATCACCTTTTACGCCATCCAAAATAACCTCTAGATTACCTTTTTCTCAACTTCTTTCCAAATACAATCTGGTAGATTCATGGAGAGAAAGTAACCCAATGAAAAAGAAATTCACTTATTTCTCGCACCCTCATCAAACCTTCACCAGAATAGATCATATTTTTCTAACAATAGGAATGATACCAGAAATTATTGCATCAGATATAATTCCGATTCCGTGGTCTGACCATAATGCAGTATACACTACTATAGCCTCAGCTATACCAAAAGCGCATGACCCAACGTGGTACTTACCAGACATAATGCTCAAACACCCACTACATCAGATGGCCATTGAACAAGCTTTAAAGGAATACATATCAATTAATAATACAACAGACATCTCCCCAATAACACTGTGGGAAGCTCATAAGCCTGTCTTGCGTGGTACAATACAAAGACAAATGGCACTATTTAAACGGGAACGCAAAAATCTAGCAAAAAAACTAGAACTCAATTTTAATGCAGCCTACATATCATTTCAAGATAATCCATCTCAGAGTACAAAATCTCATCTGGAAAAATCTAGATTGGAATACGATCTATTTCTCACTGAGTCAGTTGATAAATCCCTCAAACGCTCCAAACACAATTTCTACATGAATACAAACAAACCAGGTACATATTTGGCTCGGGCATTAAATTCAACTAACAAATCTTTCAAACCAATACGTTTGAAATTATCAAAAAATGTTTACACTTGTAATCCAGTTAAAATAGTCCATAAATTTCACTCACATCTCGCAACTTTATACAAGACAAACAATGAATTTAATCCTACAGAGGCTGAATCCTTCTTCTCAAA
The DNA here is from genome assembly GCF_042186555.1 of Aquarana catesbeiana. Lineage (NCBI taxonomy): Eukaryota > Metazoa > Chordata > Amphibia > Anura > Ranidae > Aquarana > Aquarana catesbeiana. The sequence goes on along the minus strand of NC_133331.1, from coordinate 207,144,641 downwards.
AATAACCTTACCTGAGTTATCTCAGAATCAAAAAAGCAGTTTGGATGAGCCTATAACTATAGATGAAGTTGCTAACGCCATAAAAGACCTAAAACTTAACAAAAGACCAGGCCCAGACGGCTACTCGGCTTTATACTATAAAACCTTCTCAGAAATACTCTCTCCCATTCTCACTAAAACTTTTAACAAACTTCTAGATGGACATTCTTTTCGGCAAGAAACACTAATGGCAATTGTTTGTATGATCCCAAAACCCCTTTCTGATGATACTTCCTGTGTGAATTATCGGCCTATCTCTCTGTTAAACCTCGATATTAAATTATTAGCAAAAATAATAGCAAAACGCCTCAATAGCATTATAGGAAAGTTAATACATAGAGATCAAGTAGGCTTCATGCCAAATAGACAGGCAGGCGATAATATACGCAGGGCAGTGTTATTGGCACATATTGCTAAAAAACGGAAAATCCCTTTATGTTTTCTATCTCTCGATATTAAGAGGGCATTTGACACAGTATCCTGGCAATATATGCAATATTCATTACAAAAATGGGGTTTTGGACCCCACTTTTTAACATGGATCAAAGCATTATATAATAAACCCAAAGCCTATATAAAATATGCTGGATACAAATCTGAAGTCTTTAATATCGAAAGAGGTACCCGACAGGGTTGCCCATTATCTCCCTTATTATTTGCCCTTATACTCGAACCCATGGCCCAATACATCAGAACAAACCAAACTATAACTGGTATTGAAGTAGGAGGTATTACACACAAATTATGTATATTTGCAGACGATATATTACTTTTTCTATCATCACCACAGGTCTCTGGTCCTAACTTAATACCAGCTCTTGATGGATTTGCAGCCCTATCCGGCCTTATGATTAATCCTAAGAAATGCCTAGTGCTTAATATTTCACTCACAAACATGGAATTGATCCCGGCTAGGGCTGCACTCCCATTCACATGGGCAGAAAAATCAATCCCATATCTTGGAATTCATTTAACAGCATCTCATTCTGACTTATTCTCAACCAATTATCCTCCTGTATTAAGACAGATCACAAATCTAATAAAACAATGGTCGCAACTTCCTTTATCCTGGATGGGGAAGATTAATGCAATCAAAATGACTATTCTACCCAAATTGCTTTATCTATTCAGAGTCCTCCCTATTCCAATTCCTTCCTATTTTTTGAGAATAGTACAAAAAAGAGCAACTTCATTTATATGGGGCTCTTCTAAACCACGTATACCTATACACACACTACATCTTCCCAAAAATAAAGGAGGCCTGGGATACCCTAATTTTACTAACTACTACAGAGCAGCACATTTGGCCAGTCTGTCCAAATACCATGCAAAACAGGAAATCCCATTATGGGTATTTATAGAGGCTTCAGAAAATGACCCTCTATTAATATCAAATTTATTATGGCTTGATCCTAAAGACCGCTTTAAAATTCATAATCCCATAACTAAACACTTCTTATCTCTCTGGGATAAACTAAAAACCAAATATCAGTTACAATCTCCACACAATCCTCTCCTTTCTTTTATCAGAAATCCGGCCTTTTATCCGGCATGGATCTACCCAAATTCTTTTAAAGCTTGGACAACATCAGGCATTCAGACACTAAATGACTTCATAGCATCTAAATCATTCCTTTCATTCCCATCGCTTAGAGAAAAATATGATCTACCAAACTCTGAGATATTTAGATATCTCCAAATCAAAAATTTCTCTACACCATTCCTAAAGGGGGATACACCATTATCCCAATTATCCATTTTTGAATCAATCTGTACAAAAGATCCATTTGCTAAAGGTACAATTTCATCACTTTATAATCAATTATATGGAGTAGCAAATCTTAATAGACCCTCTTACGTTCAGAGGTGGGAGGAGGACCTGGGACGAACTTTAGAAGACACGGACTGGTCTAACATATGGCTCACATCTAAGTCATCTTCACCCAACATCTTAGCACTGGAGACAAATTATAAAGTCCTAACTCGCTGGTACCTTGTACCCGCTAGAGTGGCAAAATATTCACCTAATACCTCAGCTCTTTGTTTTCGAGGATGCCCAGAAATAGGCACATATTTACACATATGGTGGACGTGCCCAGTAATCCAAACCTTCTGGAAGGAAGTCTTCGTGATTGCATCTAAAATATTTAAAAAAATAATACAACCAGATCCATATTTAACTTTACTTAATCTAAAACCGGAATGGTTAACACTCTCTCAATTCAAACCAATGATCCAACTAATAACGGCTGCAAAACAAACAGTGGCCAAGGCATGGAAATCTCCTACATTGGTATTAGCAGAAACAATTCACAGAATGAATAATACAATGTCCCATGCTAAGATGGTAGCCATCGATCAAAATCAAATTCCAAAATTTGAAAAACTTTGGCATCCTTGGATAAAACAACAGTTCCTGTCAAACTTCAATGACTCTGTCCTGTTGCCATGGTAACAGATTAAATGACTTACAGAGACACCCATTCTAAGGCTTCAAAGAGAACTAAAAAGAATAATAAACTGACGAGCGGGACAACCTTGTTGACCATACCTCTACCTTTCAACCCTTTTTCTTCTTTCTCTTTCCTTTTCTCCACCTTACGATTAAAGCTCATTATCAGAATTTATTTGACCTATATACGCTCTACTTGTAAACAATATGTATAGTAGGTATAAATCATTTAAATACCTACAAAAGTAACTAAGGAAATTATATATATCTTTAATTTAGGTTTACTTGAACCCAATGTTTAATATTTGAAATTTCATGATATTTACCTATATAAACCCTACTGTAAAACAATGAGCTTACTTTATAGATCCTTGTAAACTTACTTTATGTATCTTTATAACATTGTATACTCAATAAACTTCTTTTGACAAGAAAAAAATGAATAAAAGTGGAAAGAATAAAAAAAATAAAATATAATAAAAAAGCCAAAAATAGTTGTCATTTTATTGTTCTTCTCTCTCTATTGTTCTGCTCTTTTTTACTGTATTTTATTCTATACTGTAATATTTTTATTGTTACTGTCTTTTATCGTGTTTGCTTTGCAGATTTGTCATTCTACTGTTACTGTGATTTATGCTATAATGTAATGTTTTATTGTTACTGTGTTGTATTATGTTTGCTTTGCAGGTATGTCCTACTGTTATACTGTACTGTTACTGTGTTTTATTGTTAACCATTATTTGCTTTGCAGGTATGCCATTCAGCTGCAGCATGGGTTTATTTATTTTGACAGCAACAGGGTTGCTCTCACAATACGTAAATCCTTGACTGCAGTGCTGTAGGAGGTGATTTCACTACCACAGTTAAAAAAAAAGAGCGTATATGCCAAAGCATGGGAGCAGGGGTGGACATTAGGGGCAGATTTCCCCTATGCTTCGGCATATATTTTTACTTTTTTGGCAAAGATTGCAATAAAAAAAAGTTGTTTTATTGAGTTGATGTTTTATTGCTACTGTGATTTATTGTTACCATTGTTTGCTTTGCAGGTACGCCATTCAGCTGCAGGACAGATTTATTTATTTTGAGAGCAACAGGGTATGCACTCACAATACGTAAATCCATGACTCCAGCACTGTAGGAGGTGATTTCACCACCACAGTTAAAAAAAGAGAATATATTCCAAAGCATAGGGGCAGGGGTGGACAAAAGGGGCGAATCGCCCATATACTTCAGCATATATTTTTATATTTATTGTATGCCCATCAATAGAAGTGGGTGGATGCAGGGCGGTATTCTAATGGTGGGCTTACCACTGATCAATCAATGTGAATGGAGAAATCTGTTAGGTTCTCTCTTTTCATTCAGCCCACAGGCTCCATGAAAAAAAGAACATTACAATATGTGCCCAGCAAGGACCAGCGACGTACTGGTATGTTGCTGGACTTTGAGTGTTTATACTGGAATGATGTCTGCAGGTTTAGGTATCATCTTGGTATCTTTTTTCAGCTGGCGGCCGGCTTTCATGTAAAAGCAATCCTAGTGGCTAATTAGCCGCTAGACTGCTTTTACAAGCAATAGGAGGGAACGTCCCTCCCTCTCCCACTGTTTTCAGTGGTTTTCTTGGGCTCTCCTGTCCCAATGGGGAACCCAAGAATGCAGCCGGTGGTTCTGCCAGCTAACCATAGAGCTGACTGGAGACCACAATGGCTCCGATCATCTCTATGGCCTAAGAAACTGGAAGCTACGAGCATTTCATGACTTCGGTTTCGCCAGATATAAACAGCATCTTATCACACCGATCTTGGTGTGGTCAGATGCTTTAAGGGCTGAGGAAAGATCTAGGTACTAATAGATCCTACATTTTTCAAAAAAAGAGTACCTTTCACTACCTATTGCTATCATAGGGAATATTTATATTCCTTGTGATAACCATAACAATGATTTAAAAAAAAAATATGAAAGGGACAGTGTAAAAAAAATAAAATAAAATAAAAATAAATAGTTAAAAATAAATTAAATAATTAAAGCACCCCTGTCCCCCCCGTGATCACCTGCAAAGTTGAGTGCAAGCATTGGTTCTCATGCTGTATGTAAACAGCAACTGCACCATGTATGTGAAGTATCACCAAGAACGTTAGATCAAGGGCATTCATTCTAGCAGTAGACCTCCTCTGTAAATCTAAAGTGATAACCAGTAAAGGCTTTTAAAGGTTTTTAAAAATGTATGTAGTCTATTGCCGCTGCACAGGTGTGCGTAATTTGTTTGGTATCTATGTACTCTGCATAAGATCATTTTTAATTTTTTACCAAATATTCGGGCAATATAGTGTGTTTTTGTGCATTAAAATTCAAAAAGGTGTTTTTTCCCAAAAAATACTGCTTGAAAAATCGCTGCTCAAATACTTTGTGAAAAAAAAAAAATTGCAACACCCACCAATTTATTTTGAAGGGGATCTGCTTTAAAAAAAATATATACCGGTAATGTTTGGGGGTTCAAAGTAATTTTCTAGTAAAAAAAGATATTTTTTCGCTTACAATTGTTTTTATTGGGAAGATCATGAACATAACTACAGGAAAAGAAAATGTGTACATCTCATAAAAAAATGGTTCAGTGGAGAGGTGTAACAATAATATAAATTAGCATACAACAGTGTTAAAATATAGCATTGGGGAAAAATAATCAAAAAGTACTAATATTGAATACTGGGGAGATATGAGAAGGGAGTATAACACTGTCTTCCAATAGCAAATAATGTGCAATAAAAAAAAAAAAAAAAAAAAAAAAGGTTGAACAGATGATATATAGTTGAAGACAAGGTATCTATACAGCATGAAGAGTATAATTACTGAGTGTTAGTTCATGGTATATCCCAAAATCTATTTTTTTTTTCAAAAATATGCATAGTATCTTGGAGTGTGTGATGGACATGTTCTGAGAGTTTGAGCCAACCAGTTTTCAGTTTTCAGCCACATGTACCCATCATATGCAGCCAACTGTGCCCATAATATGCAGCCAACTGTGGCCATCATATGCAGCCAACAGTGCCCATAATATGCAACCAACTGTGCCCATAGTATGCAGCCAACTGTGCTCATCATATGCAGCCAACTGTGCCCATCATATGCAGCCACTGTGCCCAGCAAATGCAGCCACTTTGCCCATCATATGCAGCCAACCTTGCCCATCATATGCAGCCAACTGTGCCCATAATATGCAGCCTTACTGTGCCATCAATTGCATATGTAACCACTCTGCCCATCATATGAAGCCAACTGTGCCCATCATATGCAGCCAACTGTGCCCATCATATGCAGCCACTGTGCCCAGCAAATGCAGCCAGTGTGCCCATCATATGCCGCCAACTGTGCCCATCATATGCCGCCAACTGTCCCCCATCAATTTCAGGCTCTGTGCCCATAATATGCAGTCACTTCCCCCCCGCTGTCTGCCCGGCACTTACCCCATTGTGGTGATGGGTCAGGCAGCGGGTCATACGGCGAGCTGTGGGACGTGTAGCGCGGCGATGGATGCTGTGTCCTCTGTGTGTGTCTTCTTCCTGTTTTGCAAGGCGCCCAATGAGATCGCCTTTAACTTCAGCTAATCATGTGCCCGGTATTACATCCGGCTGAGAGGCAGTTCTGTGTTAGCAAAGCAAATATTCATTTTTCACATTTTTGTTTATTTCACTCCTCACTACCTACTGTATCACAGTTTCAGAGGCTATGAAATGCCAAGATAGCACAAAACACCCCCAAATGACCCCTTTACGGAAAGTAGACACCCCAAGGTATTTGATAAGAGGCATAGTGAGTATTTTGCAGCTCTCATTTGTTTTGGAAAATGAAGAAAGAAAAGGAAAATGTATTTTTCTTTTCTTTTTTCAAACTTGTGACAAAAAACGAGATCTGCAAAATACTCAAAATGCCTCTCAGCAAATAGCTTGGGGTGTCTACTTTCTGAAAAGGGGTAATTTGGGGGGGGGGTTGTGCTATATTGGCATTTCATGTCCTCCGAAACTGTGATAGGTAGTGAGGAGTGAAATCAACACTTTACACCCTTAGAAATCCTGAAGGCGGTGATTGGTTTTAGGGGTCCTGTAGGCGACTAGGCTTCCAAAAAGTCTCACACATGTGGTATCCCCGTACTCAGGAGAAGAAGCAGAATATATTTTGGGTTGTAATTCCACATACACCCATGGCATGTTTGAGCAATATATAATTTCAGTGACAACTTCAGTGACATTTTTTTTTGTATCAATTTTCAATTACTTGTGACAAAAAATAAAATATTCAATAGGCTCAACATACCTCTCAGCAAATTCCTTGGGGTGTCTACTTTCCAAAAAGGTGTAATTTGGGGGGGGGTGTACTGCCCTGCCATTTTAGCACCTGAAGATATGAGATAGGCAGTCATAAACTAAACAGGAAAAACAGAAAAACACCGTGCTAACATAAAAAACCCCTTCAAAAAGCAGCAGTTCAACAGTGAGATACTCACAACATAAAAAAACGACAAGGAAAAAACTGCGCTATACCATAAATAAGAAAATGCATAGAAATCAATCAGTGCAAAAAGTAAATACAAATTAGCATCAAATCATGTCAACATGTGAAAGTGCAAAATATTATTAGAGTCCATAAACTCAGAAAGCTAGAAAGTCTATTATGGAGATGGAAAGAGTCCCCCAATACTTCTTATTAGAACCAATGTGAAAAGGTAGGAATTGAAGACACCCCTCACAGTGATTCTCCACCACCTGTAATATGCGCTTACCAGATCGCAAGCACAGCAAGCATGTAATTGGACCCAACTCAGGGTGTGCGGCTAGCACTGGAGCAATCCTCTGGGTATTGGAGAGCATCAAACATGTAGTGAGCTGTATCCGGATGTCCCGCTAGTGGTCAGAACGTCCCTCTATGAAGCGTGGCTCCAAGCACACAAAGGGACAATGCAACACCCGATTCAAGGACATGGGGATGAAGAAAAAGTGGCCATAGTGTGATTCCGATAAAACAATTTATTAAAAGTAAAGTAGAAAAAGATCGTAGCATAAACAGAGCAATTCGCCGGCCGGCAAGTGAGCGCCCGTTCTGGCAAGGTGCGATGACATCAGAGCATCGACCTCCCGACATACCTTTCGTCTATAACTGACGTCGCCTGGGGGATAGACGAAAGTTATAGAAAAAAAGTACATCGGGAGGTCGACGCTCTGACGTCATCGCACCTTGCCAGAACGGGCGCTCGCTTGCTTGTATATAAAAAAAAAAACAGTGACAGATTGCCCTGCATCAGAGTCAAAATTTGAAATATTTGGTTGTAGCAAAAGGCAGTTTGTTAGCGAAGAGTTGGAGAGTGATACAATAATGAGTGTCTGCAGGCAACAGTGAAGTATGGTGGAGGTTCCTTATCCATCATGCCATACCAACAGGGAGGTTAGTTTGGCCCCATAATTAATCTGAAGCAGGGTAATATGCAGCCAATGTCATTAAGAACTATCCTCATTTAGTTATTATTTATATTGAGTATTATACACACATGATAACAACAAAGATAAGAAAATTAGGAAATAAATGTTTACAACAAAGTGACCTATGTTTATGTTTTAGAATAGATAATATGGTATCATTTATATTTGGGAGGAAATGCAGAGAAAGCAGAAAGCTTATCTGTAAAAGAGCTGTCATTGTACTATGTACCTTTGCTCATGACCATGCTTTGTGTAAATATTTCACAAATTTACAGGAAAATTCAAGGATTTAGAAATACATCAACTGCCAATATGGTCATGTTGCAATGTTAAAGCAGAATTACATCCATGGTTATGAATAACCCAATTCCCAATAAGCCTCTTACATTTGATAACTGTTTATCCAAAAAAAATCCTTATCAGCCCAGCGAATCCTGTGAATCCTGCCTTGCCCTTTTCTCTCCTGCTGCTCCACATACCATCCCATGCCACCCCATTCATTTGCTGTACGAAAATCCCTAGCCATGTAAACAAAGGGGCAGGGATAATGGCAGATATTATTGCCCAAATATGGCCAAAGGTTTTTATGTGCCCCTTACTCACTCACAAAGTGAGTGGGGCCGGTATCTAAGGGCAAGGAGGGCTTTTTTTTTAAAGGGGGGTTTTCAGATTCCTGGTGTAGTGTTTTCATGTAGGGAGGGGGAGGGCACTTAGATACTGTGGCTTCCTCATCACAAAAATCTGCAAAATGTTTGCAGAGTGGCAGCGGGTTGCCAGAATGCTCACACTGCATTCCAGCAGCTGGCCGTGAAAGAACACCTGTAGTTAGTACTGTCAGGAGGAGTAATCTTCATCCAAATGTACAAGTATATCAGAATGGGTTGGAAGAAAGAGTGGTGTCGGAACATGAGATCAGGTACGAACAGTGTTAACAGCACTGCCACTGACAAGGAATGCAAGTTAGAGGGGTGTTAACAGCATTGCCACTGACAAGGAATGCAAGTTAGAAGGACGTTAACAGCATTGCCACTGACACTGACTCTGGGGGTTATTATTGTGGCCACTTACACCAATGCTTGGAGTTATTATTGCATTCACTAACACCACTGCCAGGGGTTATTTCTGTGCACAACAAGGCATGCTGTGGGTTAATATTGTTGTCACTCACGCCAATGCTGCTGGTGATTGTTGAGGTCACTGACACCAATTCTGTAGGTTATGCTGGCGGGTTATTATTGTGGTCACTGACACTAATGCTGGAGGTTATTTTTGTGGTCACTAACCCCAATGCCAAGAGTTATTATGGTGGCCACTGAAACCAATGCTGGGGGTTATTATTGCTGCCACAGACATTAACAATTAGGGTGTTTAATCGCAGTCATTGACACACGTGCTGAGTGTTATTATTGCAGTCACTGAAACCAAAGATGGAGGTTGGTAATGTTTTTTTTTTATTTTTTTTTAATTGCTTCTTTCTCTAGTGAGCTTTACTTATTATTCTATTATTTTTATTTTTTTATTATGTGATTTGTATTTAACATCTATTTTCATTCTTGGTGTTAGTTATTTTTTTTGTGTTTTTAATTCATTTGGTAATGAATGAAGAATATTGAATGCTAGAAGAGCGATTCAATTTTTTTTCATGAGTTGTAAGAACTAACGGTAATTGAGTTTGGTTTATTATTCAGTGCAGTGTTGGAACGTTAGTACAAATAGAATTGTGTATTGTGTGGCTTGTATGGTTGTGAAATGGAACTTGTGTATACATATGTTAAAAAGTACGCTTCTGCCAATTATCATTCATGTGCAGATGAACCTCTTAAAAGCCAGTGTAATGTACTATTGTCTCAGTGTCAGCAACATAATAGCAGATTATTGGGTAAACAGCTAAAAAAGAAAGTTAAAAAAGAAAGGTTGGCAAATGAAATTGCAGTGTTGCTCAGAATTAAATTTATATCTGAGAAATGGAAGTGGGAAGCAGAGAGGAGACGTCTCGGGGAGGACATAGAGAAAATCAGTGAAAACCTTCTGAAGATTGCAAGAGCCTCCAGTAGTGATATGCATGAATTGCGGGCTACAGCAGGCAATTTGTCGGAAAGAAACAGTGAGCTACAAGAACAGCTTCAGAGGTGCAGCATGGACTGTGATATGAAGGCAAACTTTTAGAGTCATTGCGAATAAAGGTGTCAAAGATGGAAGAGTTGGTTATGTCTTTAGAAAGAAAATTAGCAAATGCACACTCCCAGCTTCTTACTAAAGAGCACAGTATAGTATTGCTCAATGAGCACGAAGGAACATGTCAATTGGCCAATATCTGCACAGTCAGTGAGGAGAAGGGCTGTGATGAAACACATTCTGCTATTGCACCCATAGCTTCAAAGCAGAATAACAGTTTGTTTACAATCCAAGAGAGACTTACTTTGTGCCAGATTCTGGGTGAATTTAATGCCCTGGAATCACCAGTGAGTCTGTCCAATAAATTTGAGGCTCTAGTCCTTAAATTTTCTTTGAGTAATGAGGATGCATGTTCTCTTCTGAGAGCATGGCTACTAGGACCTTTGGCAGACCAGTTATTTGAACAGGTTAATGATAACTTAGCAGATGCAGAGGTGCAGAGGAAAGAGTTGCAGCGTATTGTGGACAGTCGTGATAATGGTATGAGTGATTTACAACGAATAAGATTTAGGAGAGGAGATGACCCAATTTTGTTCTGCAGTGAGTATCTTGCATTGTATACGAGAGTGTTCAACTGTACTGACTTATTGGAGGATGATACAAGTTTCATATACTCAATGGCCAATAAGTGTTATGTAAGCTATCCCACTAGAATGGCTCTGAGGAATGCTATATCCTACCAAGATTTGGTCAATATCCTGCGAGACTTCTGTCAAGAGTCCAGTGATAGGGAATATGGGTCAAAGGCAGATGTATTCATAATAAGCAGGGGTACAGGAAGGCAGAGAGAGTTCAGACGTTTTAAATGGAATAGACATGGACATAGATTTCGTAAAGCCCTATACATTGCTAGCATGGAGCAGGAAACCCCAGAATTGCAGGGTGCACAGGCAGCCATAATGGAGTTATCCTCCAAATATGCAAAAGCTGAATGTGCAATGGTGGAGGTACCCTCCGCACAGGCGCAGTGCTCAGCAAAGATAGAAGTGAAGCATGCAGAAAAAACAGACGCTCTTATTGCTGCAAGTGATGTTGCTATGACAGAAATCAGTGGTGGAGATGTAAATAAAAGTGCGATAACTGTTCTTGAAAGTGATTCAGGAGTTGAAACTTCTGATGACTCCTCAGACGATGAAAGTGTAAAGTCTGGTTATTCCAAGCATAGTAATCGTAGTAATAATGTCCAGCAATGTGAGTTGCCAGCGCCATTTGCTTAAAGAAGGGCCTATACAGAGAGACCAGCCCTCAAATGTTTTTTTGTGTAAAAGGGGGGGTCACATCGCTAAGTATTGTTTTTTTTTTTTTTTTAAAGATATTTTTATTGATTTTAGGTCACAAACCAACAAACACACACGAAACAATCACAAATAAAAAATAATAATTATAAAACAAAAAAACACACGAGTATTTGGTCCATTAAGCATACAAAAGTGGTATCCAATCTGTAAGTAGATCATACAAGGCATTGCAGGCAAGTCATTTCAAAAGGTCTGAAATATTGGCAACAACAACAATTTAGATATAGGCACCTTTGCACGGCATAACCAAATTAAAAGACCTTGTATTGAAGGACCCTGTGGCACAGCCCATCAATGATCAATTGTATTCAATTTTGAGAAAGTGTTAGCGGACTAGCCAACCATTTACCCCAAATTTTATGAAAGGTTTTATTCCGTTTTTGAATTTCAAAGGTTAATTTGTATATTGGAATGGAGTTATTGATAAGTTTTAGCCAGAGGGACCTCAAGGAGGTCTAAGCACCCTTCCAGGACAGTAGAATAGATTTTTTAACATAAAAATAAAGTATACGGAGCAATCTCTTGGTATGTGAGGATAGGTGTAAATCTCCAAATACTCCCAACAGGCAGTTCTTAGGGTGAAGTATGTTAGGAAGGCCCAGCACAGTTGAAACAAAGGCACCCACTTCCTCCCAGAAAGCACTAATTATCGGGCAGGACCAAAAGCAATGTAAGAAGTCTGCCTCCTGGCCACAGCCTCGGAAACAGACAGCTGATGGTAGGAGACCCATTTTATACAGTCTGGCCGGGGTAAGGTGGGTCTGATGAAAGATTTTAACTTGTATGATACGGTCTCGAGAGGAAATAACAGAGGTTTTATATGTGTCACTAAATTCTGACCAGTCCTCATTTACCATGGAGATATCTAATAAATCCCATTTCTCCTGAGCTTTGTGGAACCTAGGGTTAGAGTCAGTCATTAAGGTTGCATAGTAAGTGGATACTAATTTAGAGGGTTCTGGTTGCCTAAGTAGTCTTTCCAGTGGAGGCAGATCAGTGATATCATCTAAGGTACCAAATTGAGCACGTATGGCATGTCTGAGCTGATAATAATAAAATAAGTGTGATCTTGGTAAGTCAAAATCTCTGCTCACCTGAGAAAAAGTTTTAAAGCCCTGTGCAGTATATAAATGACACAGATATTTAACCCCCCTTGAATACCAGCGGTTGACATCTGGAAAAGAGTATAATTCTTGCAGATTGGGATTAAACCACAAGGGGTTATTAGGGGATTTCAGCCAGGAATGTTTCGATATTTTCGTGGTGATGTATTTAAACAGTGAAAGGGAGACTGAGAGTAGAGAGGCTCCAGGGCGGTCAGGGACCTGGCCTCTATATATTATATTATGTAGAGTTTCAAGGGAAGATGCAATAGCCCCCCCCCCCGTGGCTGTACAGGCATTGGCTGGATTTGGGTTCATCCAATCATGTATGTGCACCAATTGGGATGCCATATAGTAAAGGAAAAAATTAGGGAATGCTAGACCTGCCAAATGAGCTGGCAGTCTCAGTATTTCAAGTGCCACTTTGGGGGATCCACCCTTCCACACCTAAGAAGTACTTATCATGTCTATGCGTTTGAAAGTAGCTTTTGATATTTTACATGGGGAATTAGTAAGAATATAAAGCAATCTGGGTAAATAGATCATTTTAAGAATATTGGCCCTCCCCATGAGGTCTAAAGGCAAATCCATCCATAGTTTAGTTTGTTCCTGGAGGCGAGTCAGCAAAGGATCAAGATTATTAGTGGCATATAGAGATAAGGGAGTCTGAACCAACACTCCAAGATATCTGAACGAAGATACCACTTGAAGTTTAGAATCTGGGTGTATCTGAAGAGGGTTATTCACATCCAAGGGAAAGAGGCTGGACTTATCTCAGTTAACTCGGAAACCAGAGTTGTCCCCAAAGGTATTGACCTCCTCCAGCAAAGCCTGCAGTGGCTCATTTGCATCTGCCAGGTACACCAGAGTGTCATCTGCATAGAGGGAAATGCGCTCCTCTATGTTTGCAGTTGGGAGTCCTTTAATAATAGGTGAGGAGCGAATGAGAACTGCAAGTGGCTCCATAGCCAGGGCAAACAACAGGGGCGACAATGGGCACCCCTGTCGAGTGCGCCTTGTGATTGGGAAGGGATCAGTGATAGATTAATTAACCCTTATTCTAGCTGTTGGGGAAGTGTACAGAAGTTTTATCCATGCTATCACACGGGGACCGTAACCATATTTTTGTAACACCTGAAAAAGGTACGGCCATTCCACACTGTCAAATGCTTTACAGGTGTCTAAGTACACAATGACACGTGTAGGAGGGCGGTCATGTGGATATTGCAAATTGTGGAACAATCTGCGAATGTTCATTCTAGTGGACCTATCAGTGATAAATCCACCCTGGTCGCTATTAACCAAGGATGTAACCACAGCATTCAGACGGTTTGCTAATATTTTGGCCAGAATCTTAACGTCCACATTTATAAGAGAAATTGGACGATAAGATTCACAGTGAAGGGGATCCTTTCGGGGCTTTAATAGGAGTACAATCAAAGCCTCCCTCATTGATGGGTGGAGGACCCCAGTCTCTAGGGCTTTGTTATAGGTCCGTAGAAGGAAGGGGGATAGAAGGTCCTTGAACTTAGCATACCATTCAGTCGGGAAACCATCGGGTCCAGGAGTCTTATGTGTAGGCATTTGGAAGACCGCTACAGCAATCTCCTCGACCGTGATAGGCTCCTCCAACATGTCCCTCCCCTCGTCTGACAGGGAGGGAAGAGATATGTCAGCCAGATAGTCAGACAACTGAGAGTCATCATAGTCAACCCTGGAAGTATACAGCTTTCTGTAAAAGCACATAAAAGAGTCCAGGATATCTCCTGGGTTGTCACTAACAGTACCTTGAGTTGTAAAAATACGTGGTATAGAAATGGGGGAATGGTCAGGTCTGGTTAGGTATGCCAAGAGACGTCCTGCTTTATTACCGTATTCAAACGACTTTTGAGAAACATGCAACATGCACTTTTGTGTGAGATTTAACAGACGGAGTTCATATTCTCTACGGCTCTGTAACCATGTCTCCCTAGTGTCAGAGGCAGGGTTAGAGGCATATTTAGATTCCGCACATACCATAGCATTTTCTAATTCCTCTGTGCGCATCTGGTTATTTTTTCGTACAATCCCCGTAATAGACATAAAGTCACCTCTCAATGTAGACTTAAATGCGTCCCACTCCGTGGAAGGGTCCACTTTATCAAAATTATATTTCCAGTAATTAGAAATACTCATCCTACATTCACCCTGTACCAACTCGTCCTCTAGCCAGTACGGGTTCAAGCGCCATAAGGCTGGACCCGATCCTGGGAGGAGGAGGAGGGACACAGACAAGGGGGCATGATCTGAAACTCCCCTGGGCAAATATGAAACGGCAGAGACAACAGGAAGGGTCTCCGTCTGCGCAAATGCCATGTCCAACCTAATCATAGTATGGAAGGAGTCCGAATGACAGGAAAATTGGCGTTCATCCGGATGTTTCCATCTCCATATCTCAGTCAAACCATGGACCTGGGCCCAGTCTACAAAAGAGGGAAAAGATCTGCCCCCCCCCCCCCCCCCACCCAGACGGTCCATAGTTGGATCTAAGACTGCGTTAAAATCTCCTATATAAAGCAAAGGACCGGGGGGCCTATTCAGTAGTTGGAGGGATAATTTAGAGAGTATGTCTACTGAGAAGGGGGGTGGAATATAAATATTCACCAACGTGAAGGTTATAGTAGAAATTCGTAACGTAAGGATAATAGACCTCCCTTCTGGGTCTGTTTTGACGCTGATCATCTCAGCTGGAAGAGATTTAGCCAGAAGTATAGATACACCCCTTGAATAGTTAGTGTGAGTAGCATGGCATAGTTTAGGGCCCTTGTTTTTGAACCCGTCAGATGAGTCTCCTGGAGGCAAATAATGTGAGGGTGACGTTTTTTCAACACAGAGAAAACCAAGGATCTTTTCTGAGGTGCGTTCAAGCCTCTAGTGTTCCGGGAGACTATCCTAAGGGACTGTGCCATAATGAAACATGTAATAATAAAGAAGCATAAGTAAACCTTTGTATTAGTATCAATAGAAGTGAATAGGCCGCGCCACCTGAAGCACACACAAGCACATGACAAAAAAGTGCGTGGGTCTGCTTATAGGATATTATGGGCCGGAAAAAATTTGTTGGTTTAGAAAAACGACAAAAAAAATATAAATGACAGCAAAGGCATTAATAAACCACTATAAATGGTGACCTGATATGCTCTAGATGACTCTCCATTGGCAAATGGTATAGGTGTGTTGAAAAAGAAATAAAAAGTGAGAAAAGAAAGAAAAAAGAAAAGAAAAAAAAACATGAAAAAAAAAAACCATCAACAGCTCCTTTTGAACTTTTTTGCCCCCCATCCCGCTCAGCCATCCCAAACATAGCAAGCTTTGGATCCCTGAACTAAGAGTCCGTAAGTCAAAAACTGTACCGTGGCCTCGCCACAAACTGGTAAGGGGGTAGCGTGGAGCATGGTGAGGCTCCCAACTACTGACCGAGGAAAGAAAAAAAAAAACAATTTCCCCAATAGACTTGTCCTGTTGGAGGATACATGAGTTGATTGTTCACGTGGAAAAAGTTACCCAGATGATTGTTCCAGAGTGCAGGTTACCATGTGCTGCAACCAATACCAATGCAGGTTGGAACATAGATATGAAGGTCATGGGAAAATGAAAGGACATGTAGAATGCTAACATTGTAGCTTGCATAGCAGGGTATAAATCTCTCCACGCATATTAATGGTGACTTCAGTCTCCTCTGCTTCTATGTGCTGCACCATAGTGATCATTCAGCCACTTCATGGCCTCTTTGGGGTTGGTATAGAAATGGGCCTTACCATCATGAATAATGCGCAGTTTAGCAGGGAAAAGCATGGCATAGGAGAGGCCTTCCGTGCGCAATCTAGACTTCACTGCTGAGAAGGAAATCCGCTGGCGTTGAACTTCAGCTGAAAAGTCCGGATAAACAGAAATATTATTGCCATTAAATATAAGCGGGCCTTTTTCTCGTGCCAGGCATAGGATGGCCACTTTGTCTTGAAAATTGAGGATGCGTGCAATGATAGAACGTGGTGGGGCACCCACTGGAGGAGGACGAGGAGGAGTGCGGTGTGCACGCTCTATAACATGTGAGAATGAGGGTGCGTCTTTACCAAAAATGTCCTGAAGCCATGAATAAAGAAACTTTTCAGGATGGGAACCTTCTGCACGTTCCGGAAATCCCACAAATCTGATATTATTCCTGCGAGAGTGATTTTCCAAATCGTCGATTTTTGCGCGCAGTGACGCCATCTCGCTTGTAGTATCACGTATGGTAACAGACACGGGGTGTACCGTATCTTCTAATGTACTGATCCGTTCCTCAGCTTCCCCTGTGCGGTCCCTGAGGTTCTGGACATCTTGTTTCAATAAAGAAAAGTCCATACGGATAGAAGCTATTTGAGTGGAGAGGGAGGCCTTGCAGTCCTGAATAGCCAGCATAATAGTAGATAATGTAGGCTCAGCAGGGGGAGAATCCACAGCCTGACTAAACTCATCAGATTGCTGTGAGTCTTGTGTCTGCAGGGGTTCTGTATGTGTGAGGAATATAGCAGGAATTGATGCACTCACCCCTGTTACAGAGTCCTGGATGGCTGAGGAGGAGGCCGGCAGCGCGTCTGAGTAGCCTGCATGTGTCTCTGCGTCATTTTGCCTCCGGAACCACGCCTGTTGTTCCGCCGTGTGTGAGGGCCGCGGCGGCCCGTATTTCACCATGTCTGCCAGCCTGGTGGGTGCCCACAGCCGTGGGGAACAGAATGATACCTTCCACAAGGAGTTAGGACCAAGGATAGATGCAGGATGGTCGTTGAGAGCCAGAGCTGTGTGTCTATGCGACTGCTCTCTTCACCATCCGGCCACGCCCCCCTCGCTAAGTATTGTTGGACGGCGAATAATGATATCAAAAGAAGATCGCAGTACCCCAAAATGACTCCAAGGCATTATGAAGTGTATTCTGCCCGATGGGGTAGCAACCCAAAGCATGGAGGCCATAGTAGTCAAACCCATTTCCCTTTAAAGACCCAAATGCGGAGACTACAAGCTGAAAATCATCAGTATGTAGAACAGTTACATAAAGTCAAAATGGAGGTAGCCGCATGATTATTCGATTGTAGCACTGGGGGAAACAATGTTAGCAGCACTTAGTGCACTACATGGATGCTAAGAATTTTATGGTCAATGTTTCCTTGCCATATTTTATTTAAATATGACGCTCACATCTAAACCGTATTCATAGCAATTGTTCCCGCAATTAATGGGAAAAGTAGTAGAAAAAGCTAACTCCGCGCCAATGGTGACAATAGTGAAAATGTGAATAATTTATATAGATGAGTTTAAGTGGTGAAAAACTAAAACTAAAAACCAAAAATAAAAAAATTAAATAATTAACATAACCCAAGCTGCTCCCCAGTTTGAACATAAATGATCAAATAGTAAATATATAAATAGGGGGCGCTAATGATTGTTCAAAAAATTGAATTAAAAATTTAAATAATTAGAGTGCAACAATTGTGAATTGTGCTTATTGTGTACCTTGTGTACTAAAAGAAAAAGAACACAGATTTGTATACATATTACCAGTGAGATTGAACACTAATCCACAGAAACCAACACAATAGTAACAATACACTAGTGTTCTAGTGGTAATCAACAGTAATAATAAAAAATAGATTCTAAATAAAGTGATATCTTCCAAGATGTGCCAGTTCCTTGCTGTTGATAGAAAATAAGTACCTTCACCAAAAGACAGAAGAAAATACACCTTGTAAAAATGGATATCTGCTTACCAGATACCAATGACCCCTTTATTTAAAAAGAGAGTCACTAGCGCTTTTGCAGGAATGTGCCTGCTCACATAGACGGCTGGATAGCTGGATGGTGATTTGGGCATGAACCCCTCCGATCCCATTCGTTCAAGCAAGGGATATATGGGAAACAGTCATGCATATGAGACCTTATTTCAGGGGAAAAACAAAGCAAGTAAATATCAATGCAAGGTATCTCGATAAGCTGAGTATGTTGTTTAACGAAATTAATATTCAATAGAAATGGGAGCCAGGAGGGAGGACATCGAAATCCCTAAGGGAGGATAAACATAAATGGAAACTCAAAAGTCTCTTAAATGACAGGATGGGGTAGTCCCATTCAGTCCCACAAACAACAGGGTGTAAGCCGTCTTCTTAAGAGGTAGTTAAAGGTTATTAAGAGGGGTCCTGATCAATACGCTGAATCTTGACTCATGTGGATGATTCCAACCAGGAGAAAGAAAAAGCAAAAGGATGCCCTTACCAGATCAGGTGGACTCACAGGCCGTGGCGGTGAGTCAAACGAGCTTATACCGTCAGACGGTGTGAGGTAAAGGTTTGTGGGAAGACTTGTGGGACATCTTGTCAGCCGTCCTCAACTGAAGAACCAACTTGGAGTCCGGGGTCCCCAGGGTACGGTTTCGATCGCCGAGTGACCGTTTCCTCAGAGGTCCGTCATATGTGCAAATAAGCAAGAAAAAGAAAAAAACCTCCACATAGTGTATGAGGTACCCCAGCAGAAACCTTTGGAGGCGAAACGCGTCGGGTTTCTATGATTATACCCCAACACCACCCACTGCGCTATTTTTATACCTTTTTATGCCGGTTTTTATATTGAGCCGAGTTTTTACTGCCCCCTGTTTGTAAAAATTCTCTTTGGAGTACACTCCTCTAATAAAGTGCTCTTATGCTTTTTGCATATCAAGGATTTACACTATGTGGAGGTTTTTTTCTTTTTCTTGCTTATTTGCACATATGACGGACCTCTGAGGAAACGGTCACTCGGCGATCGAAACCGTACCCTGGGGACCCCGGACTCCAAGTTGGTTCTTCAGTTGAGGACGGCTGACAAGATGTCCCACAAGTCTTCCCACAAACCTTTACCTCACACCGTCTGACGGTATAAGCTCGTTTGACTCACTGCCACAGCCTGTGAGTCCACCTGATCTGGTAAGGGCATCCTTTTGCTTTTTCTTTCTCCTGGTTGGAATCATCCACATGAGTCAAGATTCAGCGTATTGATCAGGACCCCTCTTAATAACCTTTAACTACCTCTTAAGAAGACGGCTTACACCCTGTTGTTTGTGGGACTGAATGGGACTACCCCATCCTGTCATTTAAGAGACTTTTGAGTTTCCATTTATGTTTATCCTCCCTTAGGGATTTCGATGTCCTCCCTCCTGGCTCCTATTTCTATTGAATATTAATTTCGTTAAACAACATACTCAGCTTATCGAGATACCTTGCATTGATATTTACTTGCTTTGTTTTTCCCCTGAAATAAGGTCTCATATGCATGACTGTCTCCTAACCATCCTATAGGTTATCACTGAGTATCCTACTCCTTTACATATATAAGTTCTCACTTTTATTATTTTTTTGTATGCTTTACAAACTAACTACTTTTCACTTCACAAATCTACACTGAAAGTGTTTTCACTCCTTCTCAAAAACTATTTTTACCTGTTTAGTAACAGGAGTTTCACCATTCACTAGCGCCACACTTTTCTACCTTTAATTTACATTTGCAACGGTCATATTGCTGTGTCGGCTGCTTTATCCCCATTTAGGAGTTGGCGCAATTTCTACACCTTTCTTTTATATATGGGAAACAAACAAAGTCTCCATAGCTTCCCTGAGGACGTTCAAAACGAAACGTATGTCGGAGCGGTACATGGTCACGATCTTTACCTACGTCCGGTTATCTGGTTGTCTCTCATGCTGGGTGGAACGCACTCCGTTTGTAGATGTGGTGCGACGGATCTTTGATGCCAATCTTACCCTGACAAACGAGCAGCCCCAGTGCCGGGTAGGCACCCACAAATGTAAGCGGCCATTTGGCTTTTTAATGTTATCATAGCATTTTAATTAAAGGTTTTACACTATGGAGACTTTGTTTTATTTTTGTGTTGTTCAGGTGGAGAAATTATTGTTTAGTCCACCTGAAAGGGGGGTAATTGGCTATTCTGTCAATTAGCAGCTCAATAGATGGTCATGGGATATGTCCTGCAGCTGAGTACATTTTGTTTATTTAAGACAAGAGTTGTTGGAAGGAAGCCATTCTAGCCTCTGGAGTTCGTTTTTTTTCTCTTTGTTTTATGTTCATTCAGGTGGAAAAAGTTCCAAAAGGTTTAGCCTTTGTCCATCTGAGAGGGGAGTTAGTGCATAGATCTTAAAGATAGATAAATGCATTGTTTTTTTAGTGTTTAAACTGAGAATTTTGAGAGTCAACGTTGACGTTTGTTTTTTTTAAATTTTGATCATTCCATGGGGATCCATTTTAGAGTGGGTTCAGCGTAAAGAGGTCATGGTTGTTTTGATAAGTTTGGTCAGAGTTGCAGAAGCCAGGAATGCCAAGTTCCTGGGGTCCAAGGAAGGAACTGTAAATAAACGTAGTAAGCGAGCAGATATTATGGATAAGAATTTGATTCTGCTCTTGTTTTCACTTCCAGAGTCCTGGTGAAGCGAGATTGGAGAGGTCTCTAGAACATGGATGACAGATGTTCATCTGGTTGGCAGTTTGTCTGTGCCATACCACACCGCAAATTTGTTCTGTTGAACATCAGGAGAGAAGGGACAAACGAAAAGATTCAGATTAATACGTGTTTTTTTCTTATGGACAATTTAGTGCTAATCCTGAATCTGAAGGACTGTGCCTATCAACAAGACTTGTGAAACATTTTTGCCGGAGTCTCTCCTGATGAATGCAAACATGCTATTAAGACTTGTGCGATGGGTTGGAAGTTGGGGAAGGAATATACACATCCAATCCGTCAGAACATGAAATATGAAATATATGTTTTTTTGTTGGAGGGAGGAATTGAAAGAAGAAAAGGTTTTTAATGTATGACATGTATTGACGTAACGGAAGTAATATGGTGCAGATACCCAGGAGACTGGCATTTATACATAATAAGGTGTCGGTTGGCCAGACTAGAGGTTGGCCAGGTGACACATCAATGGGGTGAAAATTTCCTTGTATGGGGAGATACACCTGGTTGATGTCTCACCTGAGAGGTTGAAACCCGGCACAGGGAAGGCCAGTGAATACACACAGGAGTATGCTCCGTTAGATAAAAGGAACAAACACTGGCTACCAGGCCAGGCCCACATGGTGCTGCAACATCTCACAGTGGTTGATAAAAACCTATTACCCTATATGTGCTGAGTATACACTGAATCAAGTGCGATCATTGTACCAGTGACTTGCTCCCAGAGATGTGCGGACACAGAATGAGGTTCATGCAGGGCACGTATGTCTGAGGAGTAACCGGAGAAGGAGGGATGTATTCAGCACTATATTGGGGGAATAGGAGCTGGGATGGGTGTTGTTAATGGGGTGGACATCGGCCTCCTGAGGAACAAACTCGCAGCCATAGCTTCAGAGAATAAGCGGGGCTTTGTTACTCAGAGAGATTGGTGGCATCCTTAATAACATTCAACAAAGTCACATGAATACCCAGGTTAAAGTAGCTCAAGATTTTATCCGCCATTTTAAGAGGTTGGTAGATAGTGTGGTGACACAGGGCAAAAATATGTCATGGGCTCTGGCGTGCACGCAGGGACAGGCGGAGTTATCAACCAATATCAAGCTGATTGTACAGTCTCTGTATGGGGGACAGTGGCCTTATGAGTTGGCATCACAGCTCAGTAAGATTTTACCAAAGCACATCTCTTACACTAATCCAAGTTGGTGGTCGAATGCCTGGATGGGCTGTACTAATTTGGATTATGAGAGATGTTATGCTTCCTCATTGATCCCATATACAGAAGTGCAGAATCAATCTGTGTATTCGGTGATATCGATGGGCTTGCTGACTGGGGATTCTACTTTGTTGCATCTACAGCTAACTTTCCCAGATGTGACCAGAGAGGACGGGAGCTGGAGGCAGGTTGATATTTCCGTCTGTCGGAGGCATGACCATGACATCCTTTGTATGCCAGGTCAATACACGGTGGTGGATGAGAAATGTTGGGAAGATTCCTCACTCTGTGTTCTGGATGGGGAGAACATTGCCTCGAAGGAGACACCGGTGTATTATTTGGGACATAGGAGGGTTTGTTTCTTTGTCCTAAAGGATACTAATGTAAAGTTAGTCATGGAACTAGGATGTTCTGTGAACTTGACAATAGCTAGAGGAGCATGGGGTACCCTTGGCGGTGTTTCTGAAATCCAGACACAGGAATGGAATTATGTGGTACCGCATATTGCCAATCTGTCTGTGGATGTCAACCAGAACCACCCTATTAATCTGAGAGCCCTGAACCTTGGTATGGGAAGGAAGATACAGGAATGGTTAACGGGTTGGGATAGAGATGAGAGCCTTATGAGGATGCTGCAGCAAGAGAGAGCTAATGCTACTATAGCCATCTACCATGACCAGAATGTAATAAAGGAGGTAGTACATCAACTAGAAAATGATGTGGGAGGGTCTTGGTGGGAGGTAATATTCGGACATTCATTAAGGCCAACAATATTTTGAATTATTTGGTACATCCCGTTGTAGTATTACTCATTATTGCTGCAGTTTCATCATTGGTTCAAGTTGGTATGTGTTGTTGGACTCGACATTTATATAGGAAGGTCTCGCATTTATCCATACAAGTGGAGGGACGAATTGATGGTAAGGTCTCTTCATACAAGGTAGAGGCTTTGCTGCTAGTTCAGAACCCTGAAATACCACTGACGTGCCAGAATTGCGTTAGGAAAGGCCATTGTGAGCGAACCTGCCTAATCCCGGCCCGTATCTACAGTGAGGAGGTATAGGAGGTTGGGAATGGGATGTGTAGTCTGACGGATCATAGGTATATATGTATATATTATGGTAATGGGTTGATTTCATGTTATTGTATAGTGTGATAAAGGTGTATTTTAGGCTAATAACATGGGCCAAAGGCCCTCCTCGAGACTCTATATCGGAAAGCTGGTTGATAGGTTGCTCTGAATGTGTGTTGGTGAATGGTGAGTGAATGGACACCCCTTGCCTGTACTACACCCCGTCCTGAAGATATCGGAAAGAAGAAGACACAGAGTGGTGACAATGAAGCTGTCACGGAAGAATGATGTTGGTGTGTCACCCAGTAGCAAAGCGGCACATGTTGGGAAACACAGCACGTTAGGACTGTTATGGACTGTTCCACAGGAGCTGGTTCTGAGGCCTATGTTGAGAGGCGCAACACGCAGTAAGACCCTTATGGACTGTTCCATAGATGTTCCTGTTGAAAAACGCAATACGTTAATACAGTTAAGGACTGTTCTATAGGTACTGGTTCATAAACACATGTTGGGGAGCAACACACATTAAGACAGTTATGGCTGTTCAATAGGAGCAGTGTCTGAAGAAGGCTGGTATGCGTATATGTTGGAATTTAACATGAATATCATATTTCTGGATGTTGTACACATATTTATTTACTTCCAAGAAAAGCTAGATTTTGAAAGAATGAAGGTTTCACACTCCCGGGAGGACAGGATGCTGCCACCCAGGTTGGAATGTAACCTGTTAAGCTTCCATTGCGCATGACAATGCTGGCTCTGATCTGTCTATGGGAATTTCCTGATTAGCTACTAGGCACGCAGGCTTCAAAGAGAGCTAAACTGACAGGGATGATGGATGAGGTGAGATACAGGAAATTAAGGGCCCAGGTATTTGTGGAATTTGACATCGGTCGGATGATGGCAATTCATGGACAAACACTGCCCCCCAGAGGCCAGTTATGGCAAGATGGTCCATATGATAGCCTGTTGAGGGAATGCCCCATAGACACTGTGATTCGTCCAAAGGCAAAGTTGGGCAGGCAAAAGGGGGGGTCTGGATGAGGTATGTTTGTAAAAAAGAAATGTTTGTCAGAAAAAAAGTCTCTTAAACACCTGGGGACCAGGCGAGAGGATGTGCTAAGTATCAGTCTTGTATTGTGTTCTGATTGTAAGCCTTGTAATACTGAATTTCTTGTAGTACCTTTATGTTAGTTTTTCCTAACTGTGCTGTTTTAGTACATTCCTATTTTATTGGGAAATAAATGTAACTTGTTTACTAAGCAGAGGTGTTTGTTATATCATTGTGCTTATCAGACTCATACAGAATATCAACTATAGGGATTAGACAAATTAATACATGTATGCAATAATTATATAGGATAGATATTAGATTCCAATCTGGAGCAGGTAGCAACAGATGAAATCCCAGTAGAAAGGTTCTACCCACTAAATAACCCACTATCACCTGAATGGAGAGAAAAGACCCAGCTCTTGAAGTGGTGAGAGATGGTCTTCAAAAACAACTTTGAAGTGGAATGAACAAAAAGTGCCCTACATAGAATTTGCCTTCAAGAGAATAAGCCCTTCAGAGAAAGAGATTGAAGAATTACATTGGGTGATCTGGAAGACCTTTCACGAGCAACTGGCTGAATTAAAGCTAGCTGGGGTTATTTGAGATTCACAAAGTCTTTACACCTACTGCACACTCAACAGGAGAACCATCCCTGACCAGTACACCACACCTCGGGTAAAAGATGCCCAACAACATCTGTCAGGGATGAAGGGGTTAAGTGTAATAGATCTGAAGAGTGGGTGCTAACAGATCCCCATATACCCAGAAGACAGAGAGAAGATGGCCTTCATCCATCCTCTAGGGCTTCTAATTCAAAATAATTCCCCAAAGTCTGCCAGGGGCTCCAGAAACCTTCCAGAGATTGATGGAGAAGATAGTAGGGGACATGAACCTGATTGAGAAAACCTTGAATAGCACGAGGAGCACATAGAGAAGGTACTGAAAAACTTTATGACGAGGGGTTGAAATTGTCCCTCAAGAAGTGTCAGTTCTATCAACCTTCTGTCACTTATCTAAGGCAGTGGTCATCAACCCTGTCCTCAGGGCCCACTAACAGGCCAGGTTTGCAAGATAACTGAAATACATCACAGGTGATTAGGGATGAGCTTCGTGTTCGAGTCGAACCCATGTTCGAATTGAACATCGGCTGTTCGATCATTTGCCGAATTGCGAGCAATATGGGCCGTTCGTGCCAAATTCGTGTGGCGCGTCACGGCCCATAATTCACTGCGGCATTGCTGGCTGATGATTGGGGTCATAGTGCATGCTTGGCCAATCACAGCGCCGTCAGTAGAGAGAGCTGTAATTGGCCAAAGCCAGGGTGGCTTTGGCCAATTATAGCTCAGGGGGTTTAGAACACGCCCCACACTATATAAGGCCGCCCGCACGGCGGCCCTGTGTAGTGTGTTCCTGCGTGCTTAGATAGACAGAGAGACAGTGTCATTTCATTTGAGTTAGCTAGATTAGGCAGGACAGTCAGTGAGTTAGCTGCACTTACAGTGTATTGTGTATATATATGCATCCCAGGTGTTGTATGTATATATATATATAGTGTATATATATATATCTATATATATACACTGTATTCAGTATAGCTAGATCCGTTCCTGTTATCTTCCTACTGACAGGCAGGCTTGTCTTGTTACAGTATTTACAGCTACCTGAAGAAAATTGCTGGTGTTCTTTTGATCCTATTAGTACCACAGTCAGGCAGCTAGATTATTTACAGTTAGTGTAGTGCGTCCTCCTCACAGTGTTCAGTTAAAGCTACAAGTTAGTTTAGTGTGACCTCCGCACAGTGTTCAGCTAAAACTACAAGTTAGTGTAGTGCGTCCTCCTCACAGTGTTCAGCTAAAGCTACAAGTTAGTTTAGTGTAACCTCTGCACAGTGTTCAGCTAAAGCTACAAATTAGGTTAGTGCGTCCTCCTCACAGTGTTCGACTAAAGCTACAAGTTGGTGTAGTGCGTCCTCCTCACAGTGTTCAGCTAAAACTACAAGTTAGTGTAGTGCGTTCCTCTGCACATTGTTCAGCTAAAGCTACAAGTTAGTGTAGTGCGTCCTCTGAACAGTGTTCAGCTAAAGCTACAAGTTAGTGTAGTGAGTCCTCCTCACAGTGTTCAGCTAAAACTACAAGTTAGTTTTTTGCGAGCTCTGCACAGTGTTCAGCTAAAGCTACCTGTAGAAGGTTGTTGGTGTTTTCCTGATCCTATCACTACCGCGGGCAACTAAATAAGCTACAATCTAGTTTTTTTGCGAGCTCTGCACAGTGTTCACCTAAAGCTACCTGTAGAAGGTTGGTGGTATTTTCTTGGTCCTATCACTACCGCAGGCAGCTAAATAAGCTACAAGTTAGTTTTTTGCGAGCTCTGCACAGTGTTCAGCTAAAGCTACCTGTAGAAGGTTGGTGGTGTTTTCCTGATCCTATCACTACCGCAGGCAGCTAAATAAGCTACAAGTTAGTTTTTTGCGAGCTCTGCACAGTGTTTACCTAAAGCTACCTGTCGAAGTTTGATGGTGTTTTCTTGATCCTATCACTACCGCAGGCAGCTAAATAAGCTACAAGTTAGTTTTTTGCGAGCTCTGCACAGTGTTCAGCTAAAACTACAAGTTAGTGTAGTGCGAGCTCTGCACAGTGATCAGCTAAAGCTACCTGTAGAAGGTTGTTGGTGTTTTCCTGATCCTATCACTACCGCAGGCAGCTAAATAAGCTACAAGTTATTTTTTGCAAGCTCTGCACAGTGTTCACCTAAAGCTACCTATAGAAGGTTGGTGGTGTTTTCCTGATCCTATCACTACCGCCGGCAGCTAAATAAGCTACAAGTTAGTTTTTTGCAAGCTCTGCACAGTGTTCAGCTAAAGCTACCTGTCGAAGGTTGGTGGTGTTTTCCTGATCCTATCACTACCGCAGGCAGCTAAATAAGCTACAAGTTAGTTTTTTGCGAGCTCTGCACAGTGTTCAGCTAAAGCTACCTGTAGAAGGTTGGTGGTGTTTTCCTGATCTTATCACTACCGCCGGCAGCTAAATAAGCTACAAGTTAGTTTTTTGCAAGCTCTGCACAGTGTTCAGCTAAAGCTACCTGTAGAAGGTTGGTGGTGTTTTCCTGATCCTATCACTACCGCAGGCAGCTAAATAAGCTACAAGTTAGTTTTTTGCGAGCTCTGCACAGTGTTCAGCTAAAGCTACCTGTAGAAGGTTGGTGGTGTTCTCATACTACAGGCAGGCAGTTGATTTTGCTAGCTGCAGTATCAGTATATATATAGATATATCTATATATATAGATATATCTATCTATATATATATAGATATATCTATATATATATCCCAGCTTAGTGCAGCTACAGGCCATTAGTATGTCTGGAAGGCCAACAAGGAGAGGCAGACAGTCACAAGCCAATAAAAGAGGGCAAGCAGGCTCTGTGTCTAGAGGCAACAGTGCTGGTCATGGAGACGATGCATCCTCATCAGCATGTGGCCGTGGGACACGCTTGGCCTTTTTTTTCGGCAGCTGGCTGTGTTGAGCCACAACATGCGGAAGACTTGGTCGAGTGGATGACCAAGCCGTCCTCATCCTCCTCATCCTCTCTCACCCATGCTCAGGGTACTTTGGCAAAGCAGCTGCCAACGCGGCCTCTTACCTCGGCTCAATGGCATCAGTGACTCCTTCCCTAGCCCCACCATGTCCTCCTGAGGAGTCCCTCGAACTGTTTGACCACAGTGTTGGGTACATGCTCCAGGAGGATGCCCAGCGTTTAGAAGGCTCTGATGATGATACTGAGCAAGATGAAGGCAGTAACGTGAGCACGGACAGAGGGGGGGCCCAAGAAGGACAGCAATCTGGCAGTCATGCTCCCCCTGCTGCAGCATACTGCCAGGTTTGCTCCAGTGATGAGGAGGGAGGGGATGATGAGGTCACTGACTCAACGTGGGTGCCTGATAGTAGAGAGGAGGAGGAGGCACATCACCAACGAGGCAGGATGCCCTCCAGGGGCCAGCCTAAGGGCAGCACACTGACTGCATCACACCCCAAAGCTCTGCATGTGCAGGGCGCTGCTGTCTCTGCACGTTATTCAAAAAGTTCTTTGGTGTGGGCCTTTTTTGAGATGAGTGCATCAGATCGCACCACTGCTATTTGCAACATATGTCTCAAGCGTATCTCGCATGGCCAAAACATCTCCCGCTGGGGCACCACATGCTTGACCAGACATATGTTGACCTGCAGTTCGTTGGCAAGCATATCTTAAAGACCCACACCAAGGAACAAAGAGGACCTCTCCTTGCTCCTCATCAGCTGAGATCTCCAACCCCACTATACCTTCAGTCCTCTCTGAGACCTGCACTGAGAGGAATGAAGGTGTAGAATTAGGTGTGTCACAGCCAAGTACTTGTGGGCAATCTGCTTTCGGTACACCGATGTCAGATTGTACCAGGCAAATTTCCCTGCCCCAGCTGCACCGCCAAAAGAAGTTCGCTCCCAGCCATCCACATGCCCAGTGGTTGAATGCTAGCTTGGCAAAATTGCTAGCACTTCAACTGCTGCCTCTTCAGTTGGTAGACTCTGCCCCCTTCCGTGAGTTTGTGGAATGTGCGGTTCCTCAGCGGCAGGTACCCAAACGCCACTTTTTCTCACGAAAGGCGATTCTGGCTCTCTACCGGCATGTGGAAGGCAATGTCCATGCCTCGCTGGATAGGGCGGTCAGCGATAAAGTGCATATTACCGCTGACTCATGGTCCAGCAGGCATGGACAGGGACGTTACCTAAGTTTCAATGCACATTGGGTGACCCTGCTGGCAGCTGGGAAGGATGCAGGACAAGGTGCAGTAGTGTTGGAGGTTGTTCCACCACCACGCCTCCAAAATGCCACTACTAATGATTGTGACACACCTCTCTCCTCCACCCCCTCCTCTTCTTCTTCCTCCATGGCCTCTTCCTGTGCTTTGTCCTCAGAACCAGTGGTGCTCCATAGCCGTTCAAGGGGCTACGCAAGTACGCAGGCTAAAAGATGCCATGCGGTGCTTGAGCTGGTGTGCTTGGGGGACAGGAGCCACACTGGGGCAGAGGTTCTGTCAGCTCTGCAGGGGCAGGTTCAGAGGTGGTTGACGCCATGCCAACTTAAGGCAGGAATGGTGGTTTGCGACAATGGCACCAACCTCCTCTCTGCCCTCCGACAGGGACAAATGACCCATGTGCCCTGTTTGGCTCACGTCCTTAACTTGGTGGTGCAGCGGTTCTTGGGCAGGTACCCGGGCTTACAGGATGTCCTGAGGCAGGCCAGGAAAGTCTGTGTGCATTTCCACTGGTCATATAATGCCAGTGCTCGGCTGGCAGACCTCCAAAAGGAGTTTAACCTGCCCAAGAACCGCCTAATCTGTGACATGCCCACCAGGTGGAACTCAACATTGGCCATGCTGCAGCGGCTGCACACGCAGCAGAGGGCCATCAATGAGTACCTGTGCGACTATGGCACCAGGACAGGGTCAGGGGAGCTTGTTTTTTTTCCCCACGCCAGTGGGCCATGTTCAGGGATGCATGCACTGTCCTGTCACCATTTGAGGAGGCCACGAGGATGGTGAGCAGTGACAGTGCATGCATCAGTGACACTGTCCCCCTTGTCCACCTGTTGGAGCACACGCTGTGTGGAATAATGGACAGGGCACTTGAGGCAGAACAGAGGCAGGAAGAGGAGGACTTCCTTAGCTCTCAAGGCCCCCTTTATCCAGACAGTGTTCCTGCGTGCCCGCCGATCACACAGAAAGAGGAGGAGGAGGAGGATTATGTCAGTATGGAGGTGGAGCCTGGCACTCAGCATCAGCAGCAGTCTTTAAGGGATCAGTCCCAAGACACACATGGACTTGTACGTGGCTGGGAGGAGGTGGCTGTGGACCATGTCGTCCTTAGTGACCCAGAGGACTCCGGACTGAATGCCTCAGCAAACCTATGCTGCATGGCCTCCCTGATCCTGCCATGCCTGCGGAAGGATCCTCGTATTCGTAGTATCAAGGAGAAGGACCAATACTGGCTGGCAACCCTCCTTGATCCACGTTACAAGGGTAAGGTTGCGGACCTTATCTTGCCGTCGCAGAGGGGGCAGAGGATGAAACATCTTCGGGAGGCCTTGCAGAAAGGTCTGTGCAACGCGTTCCCAGAGACTGGGAGGTTACAAACTCCTGTTTCTGGACAACGTGTTGCTGAGGCTTCGGTCAAAGAAGGAGCAGTGGAGAAGGTGGCCGTCTGACTGATGCGTTCAGACAATTTTTTAGTCCGCAGCCCCAAGGTATGATCGGTTCCAGCAACCATCGTCAGCGTCTGTTTTACATGGCGCAGGAATACCTAGGGGCAAGATCTGACTTGGACACCTTTCCCACCGAAAATCCTCTGGGTTACTGGCTCTTGAGGATGGATCACTGGCCAGAGCTTGCACAATATGCAATTGAGCTACTGGCCTGTCCTGCATCCAGCGTTCTTTTGGAACGCGCATTCAGTGCTGCTGGAGGCTTTGTAACCGATCACAGGGTGCGTCTGTCCACCGACTCGGTCGCTCGACTGACCTTCATAAAAATGAATCAATCTTGGATCACCACCAGCTACCAAGCACCTGATGCTGATGTAACCGAATATTTTTTTTTTAAATCTCAGATCCCTTCAAAGACTGCCTATGTTGATGCTGAGTGACTATCCTGAGTAATTATCCTCTTCCTCCTCAATGATCACGCTGATAGCTTGTAAGAACATTTTTGGTTCTGGGCGCCGCCACCAGTGCCTAAGGCCCAATTTTTCAGCCCCTGTTTAACAGGGGCGTGTAATTTCAATTTTTGATGCAATACTTTGCAGCAGGGCTCGTTCTTGCGTTCCAACTAGAGTATCTGTGAGGGGTTGCAGTGTTGTGGCACCAGCAACAGTGCCTAAGGCCTAATTTTTCAGCCCCTGTTTAACAGGGGCATGTAATTACAATTCTTGATCTAATATTTCACAGCAGGGCCCATTTCTGCGCCCACCAAGAGCGAGTGAGGACTTACAGTGTTGTGGCACCAGCACCACCACCACCACCAAAGGCCCAATTTTTCTGCCCCTGTTCAACAGGGGCATGTAATTACAATTCTTGATCTAATATTTCACAGCAGGGCCCTGTGAGGGCTTACAGTGTTGTGGCCAAAACAACACCTAAGGCCCTAAGACTTTCAAACATCCAACTTACAAATGACTCCTACTTGCAAACGGAAGGAGACAACAGGAAGTGAGATGAAATCTACCCCTAGGAAGGGAAATTCTCTCCTGTAAGAGTTAATATGGGAAAAACATTTCTCCTTTCCACTGATGCTTTATCACCAATCCTTGTTTCACAAAAAATCCCAAATTTTCAAAAAACATTTGTCATTGGGACAAAAAGTGTGGTGAAATCTTCTGAAGAGGAGCACAGACAGCAAAACAAATGTCACAGGGGTGATAACCCTTCCCTATGTTTTCCAAAAGCTTAAAATAGATTTTTTGGCTGGAGCTAAACACGTTAAAAATGTACCAGTTCAAAACTACAAACAGATTCTACTTAACAACAAACCTACAGTCCCTGTCTTGTTCGCACCGCCTGTATACTGCTGTTCAGAGTACAGAGCCTGTATACTGCTGTTTCCTTTTTTAATTTGTGTGCGGGGTTCCCCTTAACCACTTTCCGACCGCCTCACGTCTATATACGTGAGCAGAATGGCACGGGCAGGCAAAATCACGTACCTGATACGTGATGCCTTCCCGCGGGCGGGGGGTCCGATCGGACCCCCCCCGGTGCCATAGGCGGTCAGCTCTTGTTCGCGGGCAATGAGAGGTCAGGGGGAGGCCATCCATTGATGGCCACCCCCTCCCGATCGCTCCCAGCGAATCAAATGCTTCCTCTCCCTCTGTAATGCAAACAGAGGGAGAGGAAGTGATGTCATCTCTCCTCGAGCTGGTCTTTTCGATCCGGCGCCGAGGAGAGAAGACATCCAAGTAAGTTGCACCAACACTACACATTCAGTAGAACACGCAGGCACACTTTTCACCCCCCTTCACCCCCCGATCACCCCCCGATCACCCCCCTGTACCCCCTGTCACACTGACACCAATAGCAGTTTTTTTTTTTGCATTGGTGTCAGTTTGTGACAGTTATAAGTGTTAGGGCAGTTAGGTTAGCCCCCTTTAGGTCTGGGGTACCCCCCTTTAGGTCCAGGGTACCCCCCTAACCCCCCATAATAAAGGTTAACCCCGTGATCACCCCCCGTCACCAGTGTCGCTAAGCGATCGTTTTTCTGATCGCTGTATTAGTGACACAGGTGACGCTAGTTAGGGAGGTAAGTATATAGGTTCGCTGTCAGTGTTTTAGAGCAACAGGGACCCCCATATACTACCTGCTAAAGGTTTTAACCCCCTGATTGCCCCCTAGTTAACCCTTTCACCAGCGATCACCGTATAACTGTTACGGGTGACGCTGGTTAGTTCGTTTATTTTTTTATAGTTTATTATAGTTTATGATAGTTTTAGGGCACCCGCCGTTTATTACCTTATAAAGGTTTAACCCCCTATTTGCCCGGCGGTGATATAAGTTACGTTTTTAGGGTCAGATAAGGTCTGCGTCGCCCCAGGCAGCGTCAGGTTAGCGACAGTACCGCTAAAACCCACACACGCATATACACCTCCCTTAGTGCTATAGTATCTGAACGGATAGATATCTGATCCGATCAGATCTATACTCCCCAGCAGTTTAGGGTTCCCTGAAACGCAGTGTTAGCTGGATCAGCCCAGATACCTGCTAGCACCTGCGTTTTGCTCCTCGGCCCAGCCCAGCCCAGCCCAGCCCAGCCCAGCCCACCCAAGTGCAGTATTGATCGATCACTGACACTTACAAAACACTAAGCACACATAACTGCAGTGCTCGCAGAGTCAGGCCTGATCCCTGCGATCGCTAACAGTTTTTTGGTAGCGTTTTGAATCAGTCGCTAACAGTCAGGAGCTTTTTTGCCTGTGAGTCTCACTAGTGTACCCCTAAATTTAGAGCCCAAAATGGCAAATCGAAGGTACACTAGTGAAGAGGCCTACAGGTTTCTGAGCATGACAGATAGTGAAGAGGAAGTCACTCATCTGTCAGATTCAGGCTCAGAATACGATCCTGTAGAGGACAGCGGTTCCATGACAGATAGCTCTGACGACGGAGTTGTGGTCCCTGCTAAGGTCAAGCGTACCAGACCCCGAACTTCTTCTGTCCTTGAAGTGCAAGAACCGCAGGGCTCTTGTATGGAACAGAGAAGTACTAGTGCCACTATTCCTTCTGGTGAACTGGCAAGCACCAGCGGCCTAGTACACCCTGGTCGTACATCCAGCACTGCAGTAACACTTGGTGACGTGGCGAGTCCCATAAGTGCAGTTCAAGCTGGCGAGGTGGCAAGCACAAGTAGTGTCCCGCTGCCACCAAGAAGACGAACACAGGCCCGTCGTGCCCATAGTGCCCTTCCTGCTGCATTCGCCAATCCTAATTGGGTACCCACCACTTCTGCAGCACCCGTACTTTCCCCTTTCACTGGCCAACCCGGAATTCAGGTAGAAACAGTTGACTTTATGCCACTGGATTTTTATTCGCTGTTTTTCACCGAAGATCTCTATAGATCTCTTGTGGACCAAATCAATTTATACGCTGGTCAACACATCGCCACTATTCTCCAGTCCTCCCTTGCCAGAGATTGGAAACCGGTTTCCGAATTTAAGATCTTTCTGGGCCTTTCCCTCCTCATGGGCTTGAATAAAAAGAGTGAGTTGCGGTCATATTGGTCCACTGACCCAATTTACCATTCGCCCTTGTTCTCTGCTTCCATGGCTAGGGCAGGATACGAGCAGATTTTGCGGTTCATGCACTACAACGACAATGAACTCTGTCGTCCTTGTGGAGACCCTGTATACAATCGGTTCTACAAAATTCGGCCCCTCGTAAACCACTTCAACCAACGTTTTGCAGACTTGTTTATTCCCCATCAAGTTGTCTGCGTTGATGAGTCCCTGGTTAAGTTTTCTGGCCGCTTGTCATTCAAACAGTACCTTCCCAGCAAGCGTGCCAGATACAGGGTCAAGATGTATAAGCTCTGTGACAGGGCCACAGGCTATACATGTAGTTTTATGGTTTACGAGGACAAAGATAGAGCCGACAAACTGCCCTGACTACATAGGAAGCGCTGGCAAGATAGTGTGGGACTTGGTGTCACCCTTATTCGGAAAGGGGTACCACTTGTACGTGGACAATTATTACACGAGCGTGCCACTTTTTAGCCACCTTTTTGATCATCAGATTGGAGCATGTGGCACCGTGCGACCTAATCGCCGGGGCTTTCCCCAGCGGCTTGTAGATTCCCGTCTTAGGCTGGGGGAGAGAGCCTGCTTGCAGTGTAATAACTTGCTCGCTGTGAAGTGGAGGGACAATAAGAATGTTTTCGTTCTTACCTCCCTTCATGCAGACACGACGGTCCAAATTCCTACGGCGACTGGTGTTGTGGAGAAACCCCTCTGTGTCCACGAATATAACCTTAATATGGGAGGGGTGGACCTCAACGACCAGTTGTTGGCGCCGTACCTAATTGCCCGTAAGGCCAGACGCTGGTACAAAAAAGTGTCTGTTTATTTATTTCAATTGGCTTTGCTGAACGCTCATGTGCTATACAGAGCTTCAGGACAGACTGGATCCTTCCTTAAATTCCAGGAAGAGATCGTCAGAGCCCTTCTGTTTCCAGACGGTGCTCCACCTCACCTTCCCCAACCAAATGCAGTAAGCCGGCTGCATGAAAGGCATTTTCTTTATGCCCTCCCGAGTACCCCTACCCAACGAACCCCCCAAAAAAGATGTCGTGTCTGCAGCAAGCGCGGATTTAGGCGTGACACCCGGTATTATTGTCCCCTCTGTCCTGGCAATCCTGGTCTTTGCATTGGTGAATGTTTTGAACGCTACCATACATTAGTAGAGTATTAGCGTAGGGTACAGCACTGCACAGACTAGGACACACTTTCACAGGGTCTCCCAAGATGCTGTCGCATTTTGAGAGACCCAAACCTGGTACAAGTTAAAAAAGTTAAAGTTACAAAAAAAAAGTGTAAAAAAAACAAAAAAAAGTAAAAAAAAAGAAAAAAACACAAAAAAATATATAAAATAAAAAAAACAAAAACAGTTGTTGTTTTATTGTTCTCTCTCTATTCTCTCTCTATTGTTCGGCATTCTATACTGCAATGTTTTATTGTTATGTTTTTATCATGTTTGCTTTAGAGGTATGCAATTTTTTTATACTTTGTTTTTTTATTGTTAACCACTTTTTTGTTTTCAGGTACGCCATTCAGCTGCAGAGCGGATTTATTTATCTTGACAGCAACAGCGTTTGCTCCCACGATACATAAAGCCGTGACTCCAGCGCTGTCGGAGGTGATTTCACCACCACAGTTACATACTTCAGCATATATGCCGAAGCATGGGGGCAGCAGTGGGCGGAGGAGCGATTTGCTCCTGCCTTTTGCGGGAGGATGCCCCCATGCTTCGGCATATATATATTTTAGGTAGGCACAGGTTGCGTTAAATGTTTTATTTTTTACTATGTTTTTTTTTTTGTATTTTGCTTTGCAGGTATGGTAAGTATTACTGTTATACTGTAATGTTACTTTGTTTTTTTGTTAACCATCATTTGCTTAGCAGGTACGCCATTCAGTTGCAACACGGATTTATTTATCTTGACAGCAACAGCGCTTGCTCCCACGATACATAAAGCCGTGACTCCAGCGCTGTCGGTGGTGATTTCACCACCACAGTTACATACTTCAGCATATATGCCGAAGCGTGGGGGCAGCAGTGGGTGGAGGAGCGATTTGCTCCTGCCTTTTGCGGGAGGATGCCCCCATGCTTCCGCATATATATATACGGTGCATGTATGCCCATCATTAGAAGTGGGTGGATGAAGGGAGGTATTCTAATGGTGGGCATACCCACCGATCAATATCTTTTTTTCGTTCAGCCCACAGGCTGCATGAAAAAAAAGTTTACAATGTATGCCCAACAAGGACCAGCAACGTACTGGTATGTTGCTGGACTTTGAGTGGTTATACCAGAATGATGCCTGCAGGCTTAGGTATCATCTTGGTATCATTCTTTTCAGTCAGCAGTCGGCTTTCATGTAAAAGCAATCCTAGCAGCTAATTAGCCTCTAGACTGCTTTTACAAGCAGTGGGAGGGAATGCCCCCCCACCGTCTTCCATGTTTTTCTCTGGCTCTCCTGTCCCAACAGGGAACCTGAGAATGAGATTCAGCCAGCTGACCATAGAGCTGATCAGAAACTAGAATGGCTCCAAACATCTCTATGGCCTAAGAAACTGGAAGCTACGAGCATTTCATTACTTAGATTTCGCCGGATGTAAACAGCGCCATTGTGAAATTGGGAAAGCATTTTATCACACCGATCTTGGTGTGGTCAGATGCTTTGAGGGCAGAGGAGAGATCTAGGGTCTAATAGACCCCAATTTTTTCTAAAAAGAGTACCTGTCACTACCTATTGCTATCATAGGGGATATTTACATTCCCTGAGATAACAATAAAAATGATTAAAAAAAAATAAAAATGAAAGGAACAGTTTAAAAATAAGATAAAAAAGCAAAAAAATAATAAAGAAAAATAAAAAAAGCACCCCTGTCCCCCCCTGCTCTTGCACAAAGGCGAACGCAAGCGTCGGTATGGCGTCAAATGTAAACAGCAATTGCACCATGCATGTGAGGTATCACCGCGAAGGTCAGATCGAGTGCAGTAATTTTAGCAGTAGACCTCCTCTGTAAATCTAAAGTGGTAACCTGTAAAGGCTTTTAAAGACTTTTAAAAATGTATTTAGTTTGTCGCCACTGCACGTTTGTGCACAATTTTAAAGTATGTCATGTTTGGTATCCATGTACTCGGCCTAAGATCATCTTTTTTATTTCATCAAACATTTGGGCAATATAGTGTGTTTTAGTGTATTAAAATTTAAAAAAGTGTGTTTTTTCCCCAAAAAATGCGTTTGAAAAATCGCTGCGCAAATACTGTGTGAAAAAAAAAAAATGAAACACCCACCATTTTAATCTGTAGGGCATTTGCTTTAAAAAGCAAAAAAGAGATCCTAGTACTGAAGTACCTAGTATACAGGGTGACTCTGTAGGTACTTAATGGTCACTTGTGCCAACGTCCCCGATAATGTATTAGGAGTGTCAAAAAACTAAAAAATGGGACTTTTAAGGCACAACTGTAATGGACTACAAAGGGTATATAAAAAAGTTGAATTTTATTTATTACATACAAAGAACATGGGGAGTAGACATGGACATTTAAAAACACATCAGATATAGACATACAACATATGTAGTGACACCATTGAGGATCCTATCCTGCAGTCTCCTAAGTAATTCTAATACTCATAACAGTGCAATAAATTCCAGGTAAAAGAAAAAGGTAGACTTCCTCTAGAGAGTTAGGGATTGAAGGAGCACTGCAGGTCTGGTATTCCAAAGTGGTGTATTCTCCAATTGCTCTACATGTTTCACGTTGACAAAGAACGCTTCTTCAGGAGCTAGAGGTTCTATTAAAAAATACATGCAAACACAGAAAAACATATATCAAAATCACAAAAAAGTTTGAGGTTGTTCTCAGTGAGTATACTGTAAAAAACACTGTGAAAAAACAGTGCAAGTAACCACTTTATTAGAAAAGATAGGGAAATCCGATCCCTAGTGGCGAGGCATGGCATGTGCCCTATGAAAGATTAAGGTCTCAGATGGAAGGGCAGCACAGACCAGCGGTCCCGGACAGCCCATACAGAAGGAAGTCTACAAAAACATTAGATATCATAATTGGAATTAGTGATTTAAAATCGGGCTGATGGGTATATAAATAAATAAAGGGTGGCAAATAAAGGGTGGCAAAAAAAAAAAAAAAAAAAAGGAGATACGGAGAGGGTGACTGGATTAGCAGAATTTATAAACAAAAAATGGCTTACCGATTGGATATGAAAAGGCAAAAAAGTATTCACAAAGATGGGTTTAGTCAGTGGATCGCTGAGAACGATCAAAAGTGGAGGTGTCTCTGAAAAAGATCAAACTGGCAGCAGACAGAGACCCGGGCATCCGAGATAAATGTAACATCAAATGATTGTAGGCAAGGGGAGAGCTTGTGTAAGCTGCAGTTCTGGTGTATAAAAGAAAGCATAGATACAGGTGACGATAAGCATAAATATAGATGCTAAGGTCAATACATGTCTATGTGTAAAAGCCTTGCCAGAAACGGCAGCCGTCAATCAGACTTACCCCACGATAAATGACCAAAGGATCTGGGAGTGCACCGCTCTGCTGGGTTGCTGCCTGTTGTATGTCCCACCAGGATAGAAAGAGCAGCCCTATATATGGGGGAATCCGAGCCGAGAGCAGCCGGTCTAATCAGAGCGGCGTCTTCCGGCCCCAAAGCAGGCAACTGCGCGTGCGCCGAGCGACGCCATCGCCCGGACCACACAGCGCATGCGCGGCAATGGAAACTCCGCACATGCGCTGAAGCCAGGCCCTGGGGGGACGAGGCGACGGCAACGCACAAGCTGCAGAGGCGGGGAAGATGGGAACCCGGACGGGTCCCCATGCCCCCGTCAATCGCCGCACATCTGGTCAAAGAATTGAACCGGGTGTGCGGCGCTGTGCCATGGAGACCGCCAGAAGTGATGGCCAGCCTGATCCATACAAAACCGAGCACTAAGAGCGCCATGCCATACATCACCACAGGGGGGTGGAGAAATCAATATACAAAACAACATTTACAATTTATATATGCAATATACTAGACATGGTTACAAATAAGGCAAGATCAAATATTATGTGACAGAACAAGATTCTGCAGGGGTAAGCATCAACAATGTTTTTAGGGGCCATCTAGCATACGGACACATTGAGCTGAGAAAGAAAATGCCCAATAAAGTCCCAAAGCTGTATTGTTTTTGGTTCATGCTGCCTAAAACGTAGTAGGGCATGTATGTATATTTTTTGGCCTACGAATGGCAGAGGACAGACCATGATCAAACACAGGGGATGGTGAGGGTTAGTAAAAAGGAAAAAGGAGGGGGGGAGGGGAAGGTGTCATCCAATGACACTGGTGCACATAAGAGACAATATGGTGGCGGGCACTTCACACCCTATCCTAAAAAGAAAGTAGACAAACAGGACATTAAACGTATGGAAAGCTCACTGCGTCAAGGGGCTCCTCCGGCCAAAGGTGGTGGTACTAGTTCACAGCCTAACTATATAGGCCCTAATGCACACAAGGCACTACAAATTCTAAACTCACAAGGTCGTATTAACCACGCACCTATGACACCTCAACCCAATGTGGGAGGTGACACCCCAAACACGAGCTCTCTTAACAGCACACTCACTAATATGACAGTTCCATCCAATTTTCCTAATCCCCTAAACCTAGCTAATTCTTTTTCCCTTACCCAATCACAAATGTGCAAAAAACAAAGCACACTTGATTCCCATGTTATTTCCAACGTTACACTGACCCTAAATTTTCCGACACCCGGGATAGCACCGCCCCAAACCTAGAACTTGATGTCGTAAACCTCACCCCCTACCATTTTTCCGACCAAGATCTTAGTGTACTCAAACTAGGTTTGAGTTTTTGTCCGACACAAAAAATCGACAAATATGAGACAATCAAAGACATTTACATGTTTATTCGCAACCTCACATACAAATTTCTGTTTGACCCAGATCGATTAAGAACTAAAGAGGAACGCAAATTTTCGGAAAGCATAAAACACTTTAAAATGGATGAGTTCAGGGCACTTCGTGATCTAATACTCCTCTTAGAGGAAAATGACACTATGTCACACAATGATATCCCCACATCAGTACCTGGACCCTCGCCCATACCCACAAATAACCAATTCAAACCCAAATCTCGCCATTTCCCCGATCTCTCTCAAAATCCTCAGATCTGGACATTCTTACAGAATGTTGTGAGTGATATTAAACATATGGATACACCATCCAGATGAAAAAACCTAACTTCGACACAGCGCCAAGCCATCTCCAGAATACATAACCACCCGGATGTCATTGTAAAGCCCGCCGATAAAGGCGGCAATATAGTCCTTCTAACAAGATCCTTCTACGAAGCCATGTGCATTAGGATTTTATCCAATAAAGACTGGTACAAAAGAATTCTTCATCTTCTACTTTATCCCATAAGAACCAATTTTTGGACATCATTGGAGATGCCTTTCTGAAAGGACTGATCACCAAGGATATTTACGAATACCTGAATGTTCGGTCTCCCAGGGTGGCGACGTTCTATGCACTTCCCAAAGTGCATAAGGACCCCTTGTCGCCCCCTGGGAGACCGATAATTTCAGGTATTGGCAGTCTCACAGACAACGCCAGCAAACTTGTAGATGCCACACTCATCCCCTTTAGTTACGGCTTTACCGTCGTACACTAAAGATACTCTAGACCTTTTGAAGCAGATTGAGGGGCTATCGGTCCCTCCCGACTCCCTGCTCGTGACCTTAGATGTGGAGGCTCTTTACTCCAGCATCCCTCACGAACAGGGGGTCGGGACGGTCCGTACCTTTCTATATGAAGAGGACCACCACCGATGGGATTACAACGAATTCATTCTCAAGCTACTCTATTTCATTTTGACCCATAACACTTTTGAATTTATGGGTTCCCACTACCTCCAGGTGCAGGGCGTAGCCAGGGGCACCTGTTGTGCCCCTGGCTACGCCAACCTGTACCTGGGGGGGTGGGAACGTCATTTGTTTTCTCGAGACCAACTCTCAGAGTATCTAGACCATATTCTGATTTGGAAACGCTACATAGATGACATTTTCATAATCTGGACGGGTACTAAGAACTCCCTACAACAATTTATTCAAATATTAGGTGTAAACCACTTCAATTTGAACTTTACCCACCAATGTGATGTAAAAAGCATTAGCTTTCTGGATCTCGAGATATACAAGGACGTCAGTAACACTTTATCCACCAATTTATACCGGAAAATAACAGCAGGAAATACACTGCTACACGCCACAAGCGCACACCCACCTTCTCTTATAAAAAGCATACCATATGCTCAATATATCCGCCTCCGGCGAAACTGCACCCACATGACAGATTTCCAACACCAGGCGAACCTGCTCAGATCTCGCCTTTTAGCCAGAGGTTATAGCCGGTCACTGCTACGAAAAGCTTTCAACAAAGCTAAAAACAGACCACGGAATGAATTACTCTACACCATGACCATGGGAATATGTGAAATTACACCCTAAAATACATTCTGTTTCTTCTCCTGAGTACGGGGATACCACATGTGTGAGACTTTTTGGGAGCCTAGCCGCGTACGGGACCCCGAAAACCAAGCACTGCCTTCAGGCTTTCTAAGGGCGTAAATTTTTGATTTCACTCTTCACTGCCTATCACAGTTTCGGAGGCCATGGAATGCCCAGATGGCACAAACCCCCCCAAATGACCCCATTTTGGAAAATAGACACCCAAAGCTATTTGCTGAGAGGTATAGTGAGTATTTTGCAGACCTCACTTTTTGTCACAAACTTTTGAAAATTGAAAAAAGAAAAAAAAAAATACATTTTTCTTGTCTTTCTTCATTTTCAAAAACAAATGGGAGCTGCAAAATACTCACCATGCCTCTCAGCAAATAGCTTGGGGTGTCTACTTTCCAAAATGGGGTCATTTTGGGGGGTTTTGTGCTATCTTGGCATTTTATGGCCTTCGAAACTGTGATGGGTAGTGAGGAGTGAAATCAAAAATTTACGCCCTTAGAAATCCTGAAGGTGGTGATTGGATTTCCGGGCCCCGTATGAAGCTAGGCTCCCAAAAAGTGCCACTCATGTGGTATCCCCGTACTCAGGAGAAGCAGCAGAATGTATTTTGGGGTGTAATTCCACATATGCCCATGGCATGTTTGAGCAATATATCATTTAGTGACAACTTTGTGCAAAAAAAAATAAAAAAAATAAAAAAATTGTCACTTTCCCTCAACTTGTGATAGGTAGTGAGGAGTGAAATCACAACTTTACGCCCTTAGAAATCCTGAAGGCGGTGCTGGGTTTTCGGGGCCCCGTACGCGGCTAGGCTCCCAAAAAGTCCCACACATGTGGTATCCCTGTACTCAGGAGAATCAGCAGAATGTATTTTGGGGTGCAATTCCACATATGCCCATGGCCTGTGTGAGCAATATATCATTTAGTGACAACTTTGTGCAAAAAAAAAAAAATTGTCACTTTCCCGCAACTTGTGTCAAAAA
The DNA here is from genome assembly GCF_042186555.1 of Aquarana catesbeiana. NCBI lineage: Eukaryota > Metazoa > Chordata > Amphibia > Anura > Ranidae > Aquarana > Aquarana catesbeiana. The sequence goes on along the minus strand of NC_133331.1, from coordinate 207,101,936 downwards.
ATAAAATATTCCATGGACTCAACATGCCTCTCAGCAAATAGCTTGGGGTGTCTACTTTCCAAAATGGGGTCATTTGGGGGGGGGGTTTGTGCCATCTGGGCATTTTATGGCCTTCAAAACTGTGATAGGTAGTGAGGAGTGAAATCAAAAATTTATGCCCTTAGAAATCCTGAAGGCGGTGCTTGGTTTTTGGGGCCCCATACGCGGCTAGGCTCCCCAAAAAGTCCCACACATGTGGTATCCCCGTACTCAGGAGAAGCAGCTGAATGTATTTTGGGGTGCAATTTCACATATTCCCATGGCCTGTGTGAGCAATATATCATTTAGTGACAACTTTTTGTAAATTTTTTTTTTTGTCATTATTCAATCACTTGGGACAAAAAAAATAAATATTCAATGGGTTCAACATGCCTCTCAGCAATTTCCTTGGGGTGTCTACTTTCCAAAATGGGGTCATTTGGGGGGGTTTTGTACTGCCCTGCCATTTTAGCACCTCAAGAAATGACATAGGCAGTCATAAACTAAAAGCTGTGTAAATTCCAGAAAATGTACCCTAGTTTGTAGACGCTATAACTTTTGCGCAAACCAATAAATATACGCTTATTGAAATTTTTTTTACCAAAGACATGTGGCCGAATACATTTTGGCCTAAATGTATGACTAAAATTGAGTTTATTGGATTTTTTTTATAACAAAAAGTAGAAAATATAATTTTTCAAAATTTTCGGTCTTTTTCCGTTTATAGCGCAAAAAATAAAAATGGCAGAGGTGATTAAATACCATCAAAAGAAAGCTCTATTTGTGGGAAGAAAAGGATGCAAATTTCGTTTGGGTACAGCATGCATGACCGCGCAATTAGCAGTTAAAGCGACGCAGTCCCAAATTGTAAAAAGTGCTCTGGTCAGGAAGGGGGTAAATCCTTCCGGGGCTGAAGTGGTTAATATCCATACAAGACCCAAAGGGCCTGGTAATGGACTGGGGGGTACCCATGCCATTTGTCTCACTGATTTTCATCCATATTGCCAGGACCCGACATTACATTAAAGCCGCAAGCAGTTTTAAATGACTTTTTTTTACTTTAAAAATTACATTTTGTGCAGGGACTGTTCTAAGCATGGGAAACACGCGCCACTTTACAGGCATACTATAGACACCCCCCAGGTACGATATTTAAAGGAATATTTCACTTTTTTTTTTTACTTTAAGCATCATTAAAATCATTGCTCCCGAAAAAATGGACGTTTTTAAAAGATTTTTTTGCATTGATACATGTCCCCTGGGGCAGGACCCGGGTCCCCAAACCCTTTTTAGGACAATACCATGCAAATTAGCCTTTAAAATGAGCACTTTTGATTTCGAACGTTCGAGTCCCATAGACGTCAATGGGGTTCTAAAGTTCGTGCAAATTTTCGGTCCATTCGCAGGTTCTGGTGCGAACCGAACCGGGGGGGGGTGTTCAGCTCATCCCTACAGGTGATATCACTTGCTGCTCAGTGATTGCACTATTCTAGTCTGCATCTCCCCAAGGTAATACATAAAACCTGGCCTGTTAGTGGGCCCTGAGGACAGGGTTGATGACCACTGATCTAAGGCATATTGTCTCAGCTGAGGCAGTGGCCACTGACCCCAAGAAACTGTCATCTTATGATTAAGACCTACCAATGTGACTGAGTTTAGGTCGCTTCTGCTCATACTATCAAAGATTAGTTGAGGGATTTGCTAAAATATTTTGGCTCCTTAATGATTTGTTGAAGAGGATGAGGACGTCGATCCAGACCTACCAACTAGCGAAACAAACTGGGAGATCCAGGAGGCCACGAGGGTTAATCTACGAAAAATGGACAGATCAGTGTGCACAGGCTTTCTGTCAAAAGAAAAGGAGCCTAGCAAATGGTCCTGTCTTGGCCTGTGCTGATATAACCAAACCTTATGAGCTACATGTTGATGCCAGTTGACATGGGCTAGGCAGGGTACTGTATCAAGAACATGACGGATCTCTGTGACCAATTGCATATGTGAGCTGAAGCCTTATCCCTGCCGAGAAGAATGATTCCATGCATAAGTTGGCGTTCTTTACCTTTAAGTGGATAGTGGTGGATAAACTGAAAGCCTATCTGTATAGTGCAGACTTTTTGGTCAAAACTTACAACAACCCGCTCATATAGGTACTTACCACTTGCAAGCTGACATGTTTCGCCCAATCAGCATGAGCTTCATCCCTCACTTCATCACTCACACCACGTGAGTGACTTTTCGATGTCAAAGATGATGCAGCCTAGCACGCCTGCACTTGCTCCATGTACCTTATGAGGACAGCGGTTCCATCTTGGAAAAGGCACACTGAGCTGATCCCATAGAGACTAGACCAGACAAGTGGATATTGCTTTATACCTCCAATTGAGACCCGAGCAATTGATGCTGTTCCAGCCTTATTCATGTGTGCTGCTTGCACGAAGGAGCTGGTTCAACTAGGCTATCCGGGACACGGCAATTCCTTGTATATGGTCGGGTGAGCGGATCTGTCGGTCCTTGGTCTGTTTACAGCACTTTACAATTCATCATACAAACTGTGAATACAAGTTTATACAAGCATGAGCTCCCTTGGCCAATGGGTGGCACTTTAAAACTACAAAATGTATTAAGGGGAGTAACGCATATCCACCCGCACATTTGGGTTTTGGATGCCAAACATGTATTCTAGGCATGACACAAGCATCCCATCGGGCAGATTTAGAAATTGTGGGTGCCCAGTATTAACTAACAGGGCAAACCCATTACAATTCTTTTATAGGACCCACAAGGTATCGACTCTCTGGCAGGTCCCCCGCACACATCAGGTCTGGATGTCTTAATACACAGGAACTTAATTCATTTACTCATAAAAGTTATGAATAATGCTGTATATACAAGTGAGCAGTATAAGGTATGTACATATGCTGGCAACTATTCCTCATATTTTGGGCTATAATGTATTTTTTTTTTATATGTATACAAGCTTGACCCCACCCCCTAATCTTCTGGGGGGTGGAGTCCTCATTGCTGGACATGTGTATATACTGTATGTGCACTGAAATTAGTTGTTGGTCATTCACTACTTTGTCTCTGATGAAAAGGGTTTACCCTTGAAACGCGGCAGATATCGCGGATGCTGCCTGGTCTTTCCACACAATTGGTGGACTACAGCAGACCTGAAGGTGATTGGTCTCACTTGCTATGATATGCGTACACATGTTATGCGTTTGTAAGTAGGGATGAGCCGAACACCCCCAGTTCGGTTCGCAGTAGAACTTGCGAACAGGCAAAAAATTTGTTTGAACATGCAAACACCGGTAAAGTCTATGGGACACGAACATGAATAATCAAAAGTGCTCATTTTAAAGGCTTATATGCAAGTTATTGTCATAAAAACTGTTTGGGGACCTGGGTCCTGCCCCAGGAGACATGTATCAATGCAAAAAGAATTTTTGAAAACGGATGTTTTTTCGGGAGCAGTGATTTTAATAATGCTTAAAGTGAAACAATAAAAGTGTAATATTCCTTTAAATTTCATACCTGGGGGTGTCTATAGTATGCCTGTAAAGGGGTGCATGTTTCCGTGTTTAGAACAGTCTGACAGCAAAATGACATTTCAAAGGAAAAAGAGTAATTTTTAAACTACTTGGTCCGACAATACACATAAAAGTTCATTGATAAAAACTGCATGGGATTTCCCCACAGGGAAACCCCGAACAAAAATAACAAAAAAATGTATGGGGGTCCCCCTAAATTCCATACCAGGCCCTTCAGGTTGAGGTAGCCCCCCAAATTTGATGGGGAAGAGGGCCTCATCCCCACAATCCTTGGCCGGTGGTTGTGGGGGTCTGTGGGCGGGGGGCTTATCGGAATCTGGAAGCCCCCTTTACAAGGGGACCCCCAGATCCCACCCCCCCCTGTGTGAATTGGTAATGGGGGTACAAATGTACCCTTACCATTTCACAAAAAAAGTCAAAAACTTTAAAAAACACAAGAGACGGTTTTTGACAAGTCCTTTATTAATCTCTTCTTCTTTCGGCTTCTTCTTCCATCTTCTTTCTTCTGGTGTTCTTTCGGTGTTCTTCCTCCATCTTCTTCTTCATCTTCTTCTCCATCTTCTTCTTCCTCCGCTCTTCTCGTCCCGCATCTTCCTCCAGGCTTCTGGCACGATCTGCCTCAGTGGGAGTCTTCAGCCGTGACGCATGGGGAATTCACTGGACTCCCCTGTGGCTTTCTCCATGTTGTCAGAGGGGGCGGGGTCACACGGGGAAAACCACAGGGAACTCCCGTGAATTCCCCGTGCGTCAGAGGAGGGCAGGGTCACCGGGTGGCCCCGCCCTCCGTTATATAAGAAATGTCAGAAGAAGCGAAGCGTCACACGGCCGAAGACTCCCACTGAGGCGAATCATGCGGACGGAGCGGAGAAGAAGCCTGGAGGAAGATGCGAGACGAGAAGAGCGGAGGAAGAAGAAGATGGAGAAGAAGAAGAAGAAGAAGATGGAGGAAGAAGAAGAACACCGAAAGAACACCGGAAGAAAGAAGTAGGAAGAAGCCGTCTCTTGTGTTTTTTAAACTTTTTGACCCTTTTTTGTGAAATGGTAGGGGTACATTTGTACCCCATTACCAATTCACACAGGGGGAGGGGCCGGGATCTGGGGGTCCCCTTGTTAACGGGGGCTTCCAGATTCCGATAAGCCCCCCACCAGCAGACCCCCACAACCACCGGCCAAGGGTTGTGGGGATGAGGCCCTTCTCCCCATCAACATGGGGACAAGGTGCTTTGGGGGGCTACCCCAAAGCACCCTCCCAATGTTGAGGGCAGGTGGCCTGGTATGGTTCAGGATGGGGGGGCGCTCTCTTACCCCCCTCTTTTCCTGTGGCCTGCCAGGTTGCATGCTCGGATAAGGGTCTGGTATGGATTTTTGGGGGGACCCCACAACATTTTTTTTATTTTGGCGCGGGTTCCCCTTAAAATCCAGACCAGACCCTTCAGGTCTGGTCTGGATTTTGAGGGGGACCCCCACGCCATTTTTTAAAAAATGTTGGCGTTGGGGTTCCCCTTAACCACTTCAGCCCTGGAAGGATTTACCCCCTTCCTGACCAGAGCGCTTTTTACAATTTGGCACTGCGTCGCTTTAACTGCTAATTGTGCAGTCATGCAATGCTGTACCCAAATTAAATTTGCGTCCTTTTGTTCCCACAAATAGAGCTTTCTTTTGATGGTATTTGATCACCTCTGCGGTTTTTATTTTTTGCGCTATAAGCGGAAAAAGACCGAATGTTTTGAAAAAAAACTATATTTTCTACTTTTTGATATAAAAACATACAATAAACTCAATTTTAGTCATACATTTAGTCCAAATTGTATTCAGCCACATGTCTTTGGTAAAAAAAATGTCAATTAGCGTATATTTATTGGTTTGCGCAAAAGTTATAGCGTCTACAAACTAGGGTAAATTTTCTGGAATTTACACAGCTTTTAGTTTATGATTGCCTCTCATTTCTTGAGGTGCTAAAATGGCAGGGCAGTACAACCCCCCCCCCAATGACCCCATTTTGGAAAGTAGACACCCCAAGGAAATTGCTGAGAGGCATGTTGAGCCCATTGAATATTATTTTTTTTCTCCCAAGTGAATGAATAATGACAAAAAAAAAAAAAATTTACAAAAAGTTGTCACTAAATGATATATTGCTCACACAGGCCATGGGCATATGTGGAATTGCACCCCAAACTACATTTATCTGCTTCTCCTGAGTATGGGGATACCACATGTGTGGGACTTTTTGGGAGCCTAGCTGTGTACAGGGCCCCGAAAACCAAGCACCGCCTTCAGGATTACTAAGGGCGTAAATTTTTGATTTCACTCCTCACTACCTATCACAGTTTTGAAGGCCATAAAATGCCAGGACAGTTCAACCCCCCCCCCAAATGACCCCATTTTGGAAAGTAGACACCCCAAGCTATTTGCTGAGAGGCATGTCGAGTCCATGGAATATTTTATATTTTGCCACAAGTTGTGGGAAAATGACAAACTTTTTTTTTTTTTGCACAAAGTTGTCACTAAATGATATATTGCTCAAACATGCCATGGGCATATGTGGAATTACACCCCAAAATACATTCTGCTGCTTCTCCTGAGTATGGGGATACCACATGTGTGGGACTTTTTGGGAGCCTAGCTGCGTACGGGGCCCCGAAAACCAAGCACCGCCTTCAGGATTTCTAAGGGCATACATTTTTGATTTCACTCCTCACTACCTAGCACAAACCCCCCCCAAATGACCCCATATTGGAAAGTAGACACCCCAAGCTATTTGCTGAGAGGCATGGTGAGTATTTTGCAGCTCTCATTTGTTTTTGAAAATGAAGAAAGAAAAGAAAAATGTTTTTTTTTTTCTTTTTTCAATTTTCAAAACTTTGTGACAAAAAGCAAGGTCTGCAATATACTCACCATACCTCTCAGCAAATAGCTTGGGGTGTCTACTTTCCAAAATGGGGTCATTTGGGGGGGGGGGGTTGTGCCATCTGGGCATTCCATGGCCTCCGAAACTGTGATAGGCAGTGAGGAGTGAAATCAAAAATTTACACCCTTAGAAAGCCTGAGGGCGGTGCTTGGTTTTTGGGGTCCCGTATGCGGCTAGGCTCCCAAAAAGTCTCACACATGTGGTATCCCTGTACTCAGGAGAAGCAACAGAATGTATTTTGGGGTGTAATTTCACATATTCCCATGTCATGTTTGAGCAATGTATTCCATGGACTTGACATGCCTCTCAGCAAATAGCTTGGGTTGTCTACTTTCCTAAATGGGGTCATTTGGGGGGTTTTGAACTGTCCTGGCATTTTATGCACAACATTTAGAAGCTTATGTCACACATCACCCACTCTTCTAACCACTTAAAGACAAAGCCCTTTCTGACACTATTTGTTTACATGAAAATTTTTTTTTTTTTTGCAAGAAAATTACTGAACCCCCAAACATTATATATTTTTTTTAAAGAAAAGGCCCTACAGATTAAAATGTTGGGTGTTTCATTTTTTTTCACACAGTATTTGCGCAGCGATTTTTCAAACGCATTTTTTGGGGAAAAAACATACTTTTTTAATTTTAATGCACTAAAACACACTATATTGCCCAAATGTTTGATCAAATAAAAAATATGATCTTAGGCTGAGTACATGGATACCAAACATGACATACTTTAAAATTGCGTACAAATGTGCAATGGCGACAAACTACATACATTTTTAAAAGCCTTTAAAAGCCTTTACAAGTTACCACTTTAGATTTACAGAGGAGGTCTACTGCTAAAATGACTGCCCTCGATCTGACCTTCGCGGTGATACCTCACATGCATGGTGCAATGGCTGTTTACATTTGACGCCAGACCAACGCTTGCGTTCGCCTTGCGCGAGAGCATGGGGGGACAGGGGTGCTTTTTTTTTTTTTTCTTTATTATTTTTTTGCTTTTTTATCTTATTTTTAAACTGTTCCTTTCATTTTTTTTAATCATTTTTATTGTTATGTCAGGGAATGTAAATATCCCCTATGATAGCAATAGGTAGTGACAGGTACTCTTTTTTGAAAAAAATGGGGTCTATTAGACCCTGCATCTCTCCTCTGCCCTCAAAGCATCTGACCACACCAAGATCCGTGTGATAAAGTGCTTTCCCAATTTCCCAATGGCGCTGTTTACATCCGGAAAAAACTGTCATGAAATGCTCGTAGCTTCCGGTTTCTTAGGCCATAGAGATGATTGGAGCCATTCTGGTCTCTGATCAGCTCTATGGTCAGCTGGTGGAATCACCGGCTGCATTCTCAGGTTCCCTGTTGGGACAGGAGTGCCAGAGAAAAACATGGAAGATGGTGGGAGGGGGGACATTCCCTTCCACTGCTTGGAAAAGCAGTCTAGCCACTAATTAGCCACTAGGATTGCTTTTACATGAAAGCCGACCGCTGGCTGAAAAGAATGATACCAAGATGATACCTAAACCTGAAGGCATCATTCTGGTATAACCACATGAAAGCCGTCCGCCAGCTGAAAAAAAAAGATACCAAGATGATACCTAAACCTGCAGACATCATTCCAGTATAAACACTCAAAGTCCAACAACATACCAGTACGTTGCTGGTCCTTGTTGGGCATATATTGTAATCTTTTTTTTTTTGCAGCCTGTGGGCTGAACAAAAAAAAGAGATTGATTGGTGGGTATGCCCACCATTAGAATACCTCCCTTCATCCACCCACTTCTAATGATGGGCATACATGCACCATTTATATATGCCGAAGCATGGGGGCATCCGCCCCAAAAGTTAGGAGCAAATCGCTCCTCCGCCCCTGCTGCCCCCCTGCTTCGGCATATATCACCTCCGCTGGACTCACGGCTTTATATATCATGGGAGCAAACGCTGTTGCTGTCAAGATAAATAAATCCGCCCTGCAGCTGAATGGCGTACCTGAAAACAAAAAAATGGTTAACAATAAAACACAGTAAACAGTAAGGTATAAAAAAATTGCATACTTGAAAAGCAAACTTGATAAAACATAATAACAATAAAATATTGCAGAATAGAATACAGTAAAAAAGAGCAGAATAATAGAGAGAAAATATAGAGAGAGAACAATAAAACGACAACTATTTTTGTTTTTTTTATTTTATATATTTTTTTGTATTTCTGTACATGTGTATGTGTCCCCGTGACCTGTACATGTGTATGTGTCCTGTACATGTGTATGTGTCCTGTACATGTGTCCTGTACATGTGTCCTGTACATGTGTATGTGTCCCTGTCAAGAAAAAGACAATTCCATAGCTCAACTCACCAACCAGTCTGCTGACCAACCAAATTTACCTGTCTAACCGTATGTTAAAAGCAGGGGTTTAGTTAGCACACATTTGCAAACGCATGTGAAAGCTGCAAGGCCTCGTCAAGGCACCCTGTATTACTTGCAGTCCTAACACTAAATTTATAAGTGTCTCCACAGTGGAAGCACATGCATTGAATGGATAGGTGTGAGACAGGTGAGCCAGGAGGCCGCCCTAGCCCCCTTAGAGGGACAGGACACACACTGGACACCCAGCAATAGCAGCAGAGGCGTCCAGTGTGTCCCCGACCCAAATATACAAACGGTAACAAGACACTGGTCACCGCCCACACCCATAACTGGCCTTCACAGTAAGGAGCACATGGAGGGCATATACATACAAGAAAAAGACAATTCCATAGCTCAACTCACCAACCAGTCTGCTGACCAACCAAATTTACCTGTCTAACCGTATGTTAAAAGCAGGGGTTTAGTTAGCACACATTTGGGACACACTGGACGCCTCTGCTGCTATTGCTGGGTGTCCAGTGTGTGTCCTGTCCCTTTAAGGGGGCTAGGGCGGCCTCCTGGCTCACCTGTCTCACACCTATCCATTCAATGCATGTGCTTCCACTGTGGAGACACTTATAAATTTAGTGTTAGGACTGCAAGTAATACAGGGTGCCTTGACGAGGCCTTGCAGCTTTCACATGCGTTTGCAAATGTGTGCTAACTAAACCCCTGCTTTTAACATACGGTTAGACAGGTAAATTTGGTTGGTCAGCAGACTGGTTGGTGAGTTGAGCTATGGAATTGTCTTTTTCTTGTATGTATATGCCCTCCATGTGCTCCTTACTGTGAAGGCCAGTTATGGGTGTGGGCGGTGACCAGTGTCTTGTTACCGTTTGTATATTTGGGTCGGGGACACACTGGACGCCTCTGCTGCTATTGCTGGGTGTCCAGTGTGTGTCCTGTCCCTTTAAGGGGGCTAGGGCGGCCTCCTGGCTCACCTGTCTCACACCTATCCATTCAATGCATGTGCTTCCACTGTGGAGACACTTATAAATTTAGTGTTAGGACTGCAAGTAATACAGGGTGCCTTGACGAGGCCTTGCAGCTTTCACATGCGTTTGCAAATGTGTGCTAACTAAACCCCTGCTTTTAACATACGGTTAGACAGGTAAATTTGGTTGGTCAGCAGACTGGTTGGTGAGTTGAGCTATGGAATTGTCTTTTTCTTGTATGTATATGCCCTCCATGTGCTCCTTACTGTGAAGGCCAGTTATGGGTGTGGGCGGTGACCAGTGTCTTGTTACCGTTTGTATATTTGGGTCGGGGACACACTGGACGCCTCTGCTGCTATTGCTGGGTGTCCAGTGTGTGTCCTGTCCCTTTAAGGGGGCTAGGGCGGCCTCCTGGCTCACCTGTCTCACACCTATCCATTCAATGCACGTGCTTCCACTGTGGAGACACTTATAAATTTAGTGTTAGGACTGCAAGTAATACAGGGTGCCTTGACGAGGCCTTGCAGCTTTCACATGCGTTTGCAAATGTGTGCTAACTAAACCCCTGCTTTTAACATACGGTTAGACAGGTAAATTTGGTTGGTCAGCAGACTGGTTGGTGAGTTGAGCTATGGAATTGTCTTTTTCTTGTATGTATATGCCCTCCATGTGCTCCTTACTGTGAAGGCCAGTTATGGGTGTGGGCGGTGACCAGTGTCTTGTTACCGTATGTGTCCCTGTGTCCTGTACATGTGTCCTGTACATGTGTATGTTTCTTGTGTCCTGTACATGTGTCCTGTGTCCTGTACATGTGTATGTGTCCTGTGTGCATGTGTCCTGTGTGCATGTGTCCTGTGTCCTGTGTGCATGTGCAGCCTACCTGTGTCCTGTGCAGCCTCTCTGTGGCGATCTCCATCTTCTGATCAGCGTGTGATAATACACTTCGGCGGCCATTCCACTGTTCAAAAGCCATGCCTCCTCCTCATCTGTCATAGGCAGAACACTCAGCAGTCAGCCTATCACTCATTCTCATACCACGGACGAGGATGAGAGAATGTCCGTGATAGGCTGTACACTGACAGCTGTTCAGCCTATCACAGGCGAGCAGGAGGCACAGCTTTTAAAAGCTGGAATAGCCTCCGAACTTCATTATCACACGCCGGCCGCCGTCTGCCTGCATGACACGCTGATCATGCAGACAGAAGGCGGTGACTCGAGTATAAGTCGAGGGGGGCACTTTCAGCCCAAAAAAAAGGGCTGAAAAATTCCACTTATACTCGAGGGTATACGGTAGGTGGAACCCCTCCAACTCCAATTGGAGGGAGCCCAAATTTTACCACAACAACATTGGGTAAGTATGAAGATAGATTTACAATATGTATGTATATATATATATATATATATATATATATATATATATATATTTAACAAATGTCCAACCATCAAAGAAATAATTGCAGGGCTATGCGTTCATGGTCATATATAGATCTAATAGTCACTTATGAAACAGTTTATATCCAGTTCTATAAGTGTGTCTGTTAAGTGTGTCTGTTAGAAATATCCATTGAGTTTTCCTCTTAGATAATTCCCTTACAATATTACCTCCCCTCCATGATGGTTTGATGTGATCTATTCCCCAAAACATGAGGCCAGATGGGTCTTGTTCATGATGTTGCTTAAAATGAAGGGATACATTGTGATCCTTGAAACCAATGGAGATATTATGCACATGTTCTGCAATTCTAATTTTTAGGAGACGTTTGGTTCTCCCTATAAACATTAACCAGCAAGGGCAACATAGGGCATATACTACATGCAATGTATTGCTTGTAAAAAACTGCTTGATTATAAATTCTTTGTCATTCGAAGTTGAGGTGAACTTCTCTATTTTCCTCATAGGCCTAGACACCTCCCTAAAGGCTTTACATTACCTACATTCAAAGAATCCATTCTGATCCCAAAAAGTTCGATTCTGACTGGGGGGATCTATTACTTTTTTTAACAATCAGGTCACCAAAGTTTGGAGCTTTACTGTAGATGAACTTTGGTTTAACAGGTAGAACACCTGACAGGGTTTTATCCAGAGTACATGCCAATGTTTGTGGAATATATTCTCCACCTCTCTGTATTGTGAGTGAAAGGAGGATATGAAGCTCCATTCATGATCTAGATTTTTTCTAACAATATTTGTATCCCTTAGGCAGTGTTCCCAAGGTAAAGCTCTTATTTCCTCCACAATAGGGTCTAGATGTTGGGATTTTTATCCTTTTTCAACAAACTTATTTTTTAATACCATTGCTTGTTGATCAAAATCTTCAAGCGAAGAGCAATTCCTCCTGACTCTCATCATTTGGCCCTTAGGCACATTTTTAAGCCACAGTGGATGATGTCCACTGTGCCTAGGGAGAAAACTGTTTCTATCCGTAGGTTTGAAAAACACTTTTGTTTGTGGTGTGTCATCTACTCTGAAAATATTTACATACAAGAAATGTATTTGTTCAGTGCTCCACTGGCTCCTGAGTCTGATATTATGCATATTATCATTCAAATGATCCATATAATCTGAGTGTGGATTCTGAGCCTACCCACACTAGTAGCAGGTCATCAATGTAGCGCCTGTAGTAAAGGAGCTCTGGTCTCCTTTCCCTAAACACCTCCTTATCCTCCCATTCACCCATAAAGAGGTTGGCTATGCTGGGCATGAATTTATTGCATCAGGGGCTGAAATGTGGTCTGAAAAGACCACTCGGCAAATTTGATGCTTATATAGATGTTCATAAATATATGCGGAAGCTGAGCATTAAAAAGCACTTTCTGAACAAAAACTCAAACCCAGTAAGTATGAGTGGTAGCTCATCACTGGCGATTGACAGTGGTTTGAAAAGCAAGTCCTTATTTAACCTTCCAAATAATGCCTCTTACCATTTGGAGGTTTTCAAAAATCTAGTCTTGCGAGATCTTGATTAGTTGAAACCCTAAAAGAATGTCAATCCGAGGCACATTAAGGAAGGGATTGAGTTACTGGAGGCCAGGAAAGATATAATCATTAGACCAGCGGATAAGGGAGGGGGGGTGGTTATTATGTCTAAAGAGTATTATACTGCCCAGTTAGAAGAACTTTTGTCTGATAAGGTCACCTATGAAAAACTGGATAGGGATCCAACATCCCAATATAGAGCAGAATTAGAAGCTCTGATAGATTTTGGGTACCAGTCGCATGTCCTTTCTATTAAAGAAAAAAGATATCTTTCTCCTAGTAGCAGTCGTATACCAACCATCTACACCCTCCCCAAAATCCATAAGGACCCTGTTAATCAACCAACTCCGGCCCATAGTTAATGGGATAGACTCAGTTACTTCAAGATTAGGCCAGTACTTGGACACGTTCTTACAAAAAAGTGTAGTCACAACGAAAGCATATCTGAAGGATGCTAAGGGGTTGATTTACTAAAGGCAAAAAGACTGTGCACTTTGGAAAGTACAGTTGCACATGGCAAGAGCAGTTGCTCCAGAGTTTAGTAAATGAGCAGAAGCTCTGCTGACTTTCATCAACCAATCATGTGCAAGCAAAAATGCTGTTTTTTTTATTTTCCTTTCATGTGATTGGGTATTTTTTGCAAAGTGAATGAATGAACCTCAATAGTGGGATTTTAAGGGCAATTGAAGATGGAATAGAAAAAGTCTTATAGAAAAATAAATAAAAAAATATAGAATTTATTGTTATACAAAATGTAAAAGCATATAGTGAGGCAAAAAGGCAAAACACAAAACAATTACATGAATAACATATTCAACAATCATATTTGACAGTCGTGGCAAATGAATCCCACTGCACAAATGAACATCATCCATGAGTGAGAATCCGACGCGTTTCGAAAGTATAAGTAAATATAATCTTCATCAGGGACAATTTGCCATTTCTGAAATTGCAAAGTACAATATCAATGAAAAAATACAAAAAACATTACAAAATTTGCAGGACTGACAGGTATGTATGGCTCCCATCAGGATGTACAAAGACTTACGTGTCAAAAGAGTTACTGTGCAGCATCCGACATCCGCATAGCCCGTATTGGCCCTTACACATGCAAAGGAACCCCAGGATGTTATGATCCAATCATGGTGCCCAAAAAAAGGGGGGGGGTATGGTTGTAGCAGCTTGGAGAGACAAAGAACCAAGGTAGCAAAAAAGGGGGAATCTAAAACGAAAAATCAACAATGATAGGGCTAACATTTTAGATAGTATATAATTCTATAGATGGTATAAAAGATATTGGGTCTATATTTCCAATTTAGGCAAAAAATTGAGACACACCCACAACAAACCCCTACAAAAAAGGGGGGAAGGAAGGTGTGTCAAAGGGACTCAAAAGCCCACATACCACAGATATGGAAGGGGCCAATAATTACAAAATATGAGATAATGCAGATGACACTTACAGATGGATCCCCAAAACTCAAACAAAGGGGTGCTCCAATAGGGATGCTCCAAACCACCCAGAAGGACAGTGGAGGATCCAAGTTCAAGAACCGAATGAGGGGGGAACACTAAAGAAACCTCTGTCTGAAAAAATTACACATAAAAGATTGTATTAAAACTAAAATAAGACGTCCAAAGATATTAGTAATCAAAAAATAGTTCAGTTGAATAAATTGAAACTGAAACTAAAATAGGATGGGAAAAGGGACCGCATAGATAGCGGGCAAACATCTTCTGTATAATCAAAGGATTGCAGAGCCCAAAACATCCAATTCAGCAAAAAAGTTTGAGTAAAGTGTATCAAAAAAGGAATGCTATGCTTACCAATGGTGTTGAATTTTCAGAGATTCCCCAGGGATGGAAAGAGTAACTGCAGGGGGGAGAGAGACCGACCCTCCACCCTGCCTGTCATGAGATCAAACAATCAATGCGTTGTCATAAATCAGGATGGCACCTAGAGGGATCCCGGCGTTCTCCTTATATAGCCCAGCTAAACGACTACACAATCTCGTGGAGCGTAAGTGACGCCGCACAACATAAAGGTCATGACGTCACTCCCCACGCGCCGCTGTATTAGTGCTTGAACAGCTGATGGTGATCCAGGGAGAGCGCGAACGTAAAGAGCAGACCCGCTCCCCTCAGGTACGTCAATCAGTCTCAGACACGAACAAAGTGATAGCTTCCCCACATCCCGCGCATTAGAGATAGGTAGTGGAAGCGGAGACCCCACTGCTGACAGTGAAAGCCGCCGCACCACTACAGATGATATGTCATCCATAACAGGGACTGGACCGGCCAGGGGATGACAGAGATCCAAGACCACTCTGTAACCCAGAGGCTGGAAACAGTCCTCCATGTAAAGGATACATATAAAAACACATCTTAATTGTACCCATCCTGTAAACAGATGAACACAAAAAAGAAAATGAAAAAAGAAGATTTGAATCAAAAGTATTATAATGGCTGGGATATACGAGATAAGAAGAAAGCCCTAAGGGGGAGACTCACTCTCAATAAGGAGAAAATATAACACCCCTGACACAGAAAATATCCTCACATGACTGTGGGAGTTATGCAGAAGCAAGACAGAGCCACAGTGAGGAGGGAAAAGGCTCCCAAAATGGATGGGAGCCTACGTGTGCCGGGTGCATGTAGGTGGCCAAGGGCTAAGCAGATGGACGTCAGATGGGACACAGAAACACAAACCTGCAAAATATAATAAAATGATAAACAATTATGAACAGACTCATAATAATATTAACCACCCAATGAGTGGAACCATTATATCATTACATAACAACAAGTATATAATACCCCAAGTAGATATGTCATTCAAACCTGTCTATAGCAAGAGGATGGAATAAAAGACGAACAAAGAACAGGAAGGCACAGGGGGAAAAAAGGGGAGAGAAAGGGGAATTAAGAAATCAAGGTGGTATATTTAATCGGTCTTTCCTGAACTAAAGCCTTCCAGGAAAGGCCTAAAGCTTTCGGCTTCATTGAGACCCGGTGGGGTGGTGGCATCGAAATGTCTAATCCAGCGCATTTCTCACAGTAAAAGAACTTTGTTCCAATCCCCACCTCTAATTGGAACGTGTACTCGATCCAATACAGTAAAGTTCACAGATGGCATTCTATAGCCATGTCCCTTGGCAACATGTCTTCCATGCTAGATAAATGTCTGCTCACTCGCTGCTCAAATTCTTATCGGGTCTTCCCGACATAGAATGCACCACATTGACATTGTACCAGGTATACAACTCCCTGAGTCTTACAATTAGCAAAAGTTTCAAACGGAAGCGTTCTCCATTCTGTGATTGAAAGAAAGTCCTCTTACGGATAACCTCACAAAATGAACATGATTCACAAGGGTAAGTTCCCCATGCTTTGCATGGGTCCTGTCTCAAATTACCCTTGTATTCACTCTGCGTAAGCATATCCCCGAGCGAGCCTGCCTTCCTAAAGGTGATTTGAGGTTTAGGGGTAAGCAAACCACCCAAAATGGGATCCTCAGTGAGGATCGACCAATGCTTGGTGAGAATCTTTCTAACAGTATCATGTTCATTGGAGTATCGTAAGATAATTCTTGTTGTATCATCTTGTTGTTTAGTCTTGGTTTTGAAAATTAAACATGTCGATCTTGATTCTTGACTCGATTGAAGGCTTTCTTTAGGGAGGATTTTATATACGCCCTTACGAGTAATCTCTCACTAAGTTTATACTCTTCCTGTTGGAAAGCTTCCACAGTACTACAGTTTCGTTTGAGACGTAGGAATTGGCTAAAGGGTATGGATTTTTTAAGGGGGTCGGGATGGAAGCTGTCGGCATGCAACAAAATGTTGCCGGCAGTCACCTTTCTGTAGAGTTTGCTAGCCAGTCTACCATCCTCATTTTTATAAATGCTGATGTCCAGAAAGTCAATCATGGAGTGATCATACGACATTGTAAAGAATAGATTTAATGCATTTTGATTCATAACTTTGAGGCAATTTTTCAGAATGTCTTCTGGACCATTCCATACCAAAAAGATATTGTCAATATATCTTTGCCAAAGAATGATATATTGTGTATATGGAATTAGTTGGTCATCAGATAAAAAAGCTTTTTCCCACTCCCCCAGGTACAAGTTTGCTTAAGAGGGGAAGCAACACGTCCCCATAGCAACACCCTGTACCTGGAGGTAGTGGGAACCCCTAAAGAGGAAGACATTATGTCTCAAAATGAAATCAAGCATCTCTAATATGAATTAATTAAATTTCCACTCCGTGGTTGACTTTTGTTGTAAGATCCGACTGATAGCAGCCACCCCTAAATCGTGTGGAATGCTATTGTAAAGAGACTCCACGTCTATAGTGACCAAGATGGCTGAAACCGGAATTACCAAGTCATCCAATATTTTTAATAAATGGATGGTGTCCTTGGTATAGGATGCTTAACAAAATACTGCAAAATACTCACTATACCTCTCAGCAAATAGCTTGGGGTGTCTACTTTCCAAAATAAGGTCATTTGGGGGGGGGGTTTGTGCCACCTGGGCATTCCATGGCCTCCGAAACTGTGATAGGCAGTGAGGAGTGAAATCATAAATTTACGCCCTTAGAAATCCTGAAGGCGGTGCTTGGGTTTCGGGGTCCCGTACGCGGCTAGGCTCCCAAAAAGTCTCACACGTGTGGTATCCCCGTACTCAGGAGAAGCAACAGAATGTATTTTGGGGTGTAATTTCACATATTCCCATGGTATGTTTGAGCAATATATCATTTAGTGACAACTTTGTGCAAAAAAAAAAATGTGTCTCTTTCCCGCAACTTATGTCACAACATAATATATTCCATGGACTCGACATGCCTCTCAGCAAATAGCTTGGGTTGTCTACTTTCCAAAATGGGGTCATTTGGGGGGGGTTTGAACTGTCCTGGCATTTTATGCACAACATTTAGAAGCTTATGTCACACATCACAAATTCTTCTAACCACTTGAAGACAAAGCCCTTTCTGACACTTTTTGTTTACATGAAAAAATAATTTTTTTTTTGCAAGAAAATTACTTTGAACCCCCAAACAATATATATTATTTTAAAGAAAATGCCCTACAGATTAAAATGGTGGGTGTTTCATTTTTTTTTTTCGCACAGTATTTGCGCAGCGATTTTTCAAATGCATTTTTTTGGGAAAAAACACACTTTTTAAAATTTTAATGCACTAAAAAACACTATATTGCCCAAATGTTTGATGAAATAAAAAAGATGATCTTAGGCCAAGTACATGGATACCAAACATGACATGCTTTAATAGTTTAAAAACTATTTTTAAATAGTATTGACTCATATGAATATCGGCCAAATGAAGCAAGTGACACCGCCAATAATTCTGACATGTCTAATAGCATAGGCATGCTCAGGGGGTGTGCCAGGTGTGCCTTGGTACTCCCTAATCACCCCATGCAGCGCAGATTCCCCCTGCTCATATTTCACCGAGGCCCACCAACAGGGCTCCTAAAAAAGTTTTTAGAAAATAATAAAAAAACGTAATTGTAAAAAAAAATACAACAATAAAAAATAAAAACTACTGACACCATCCATTGCCCTACTAAAACTGTCCATGTTTTATTAAATTTTATAAGAGTGTTTGTGTGGGTGTGTCTCTATATACAGTATATAGATATATGCATATATCTCCATACATACATACAAACACACATGCGCCTGCACGCATGTGTGTTTGAGCTTTAGGGTGCATACCTGCACACCTATGTCTGTTAGGGAAGACAGGATGGTATTGGTTTTCTGTAGGTTGAAACATCTATTGGAGAATGAAATTACCAAATGGTGGGATATAGCATTGTTACGTACATATCTGGAGGTAAATAGAATCCCTAGAGGATTAGAAATCACTAAAACATGTGGTTTACTTGATGGGGATCTTAATAATGAATGGATTGAAGAAATGCGTAAATTTAATAGATCTCGGCTACAGTTAAATATAGTACAAAGAGAAAGGAATTTGGATCAGGAAGAATTAACAGTATTCACTGATATAGTGTCCTTAGACACATGGGACACCAGGGTTAATGAACAGATAGTTGATTATAGAGCAGAACTGATTACTAAAAAATTGGGAAAGTTTGAGAGAGACAGGCAGGATTATGTTCAAGGCCGTGGTTTTAATTGGAAAAAGAAAGGCAGACCACCAGTACATCCCATTGGAGTCCAGGAGGTACACATCAAAGGACGTCTTACTACCCCCCCCAAAAAAAAAAAAATCTGAACCAACACCAATATAAATATAAAAATAGATGGTCCAGAAGAAACGCAGAGGCCCTAGGATCCAGGATAATTTAGCTTCCACTTATAATGAAGGGGAATCCTCTACTCAGAGGTCTAGATACATGCAGAATCAAGTAATAAATAATCCTATCCCATCACACCACATTGAGATAACTGCACCCCCCTCAGGTGGAGATTGACCATTAGGATACACTCCTGTTCCACCCTGATACCGTGGGAAGGAACTAAGCCCCTCTCTGAAATCTGGCAGGGGAACTCCTGTAGTACCTTATAAGGATGGAAATATTGCAACCAACGTAAGAACACTAGAGCCACAGTCTATATTTGGGGAGGGAGTTGTGGTGATTCCCAAACCCCCAGCAATGAGAGCCACAACAACAAAAGTTGCCCCCTCCAAACACCAGGAAAAGAGACAGCTAACAAGACAAGGTAGAAGGGGGAACACAAAAAGAGGCAGAAAGAAGTAATCACTCCACCATTATAATTTACAATTTATCACAAATTGTTTTCTTTGAAACAGAACTAGATTTATTAAGAAAGGGCCTCAATTTTGCTCCTGAAAACCCTCTAAACCTGTTTGAACAGGTTTGTATGCAATCTTACATTCAAGCCATACTACATGATGAAGGACAACAATCTAGTAGAAGAAGAGGGATCTGTGCCCTCTCCAGCCCTTTCCCTCAGGTCTATGGATAGTCTAATGCTCAAGGCTTTAGAAGAATTATACTTGCAAATAGCAAAAGACAAATACTTTGCATCCCTATGTAAGAAGCCAAGGTCATACACACACACTTCAGGCCTAAGTCCACATTTTATCCACATTGGACTAATGCCGCGTACACACGGTCGGACTTTTCGGCTACAAAAGTCCGACAGACTTTCGACGGACTTTTGGCGGACTTTTGGCGGACTTGCGGCAGACTTTCTAACGAACGGACTTGCCTACATATGATCACACAAAAGTCCGATGGATTCGTATGTGATGACGTACACTGGACTAAAATAAGGAAGTTGATTGCCAGTAGCCAATAGCTGCCCTAGAGTGGGTTTTTGTCCGTTGGACTAGCATGCAGACGAGCAGATTTCTGGGTCCGGCGTAGTTACAACGTAAAGATTTGAAGCATGTTTCAAATCTAAAGTCCGTCAGATTTGCGGCTGGAAAAGTCTGCTGAAAGTCCGGGGAAGCCCACACACGATGTAGACAAAAAGTCCGACCGTGTGTACGCGGCATAAGGGTAACTTCGTGTCCACCTTTTATTAAGTGATCCTTGAGGAATTCAAGACTGTATGCAGCGGTAAGAGATACGAGCAAGCTGAAGGCCAGGAAGGTGACATCAGAGATCCTCTGCATAGCCTGAAAAATAAACCAGATGTCATCATTAGGCAAGCCGGCAAAGGCAGAGGTCTGGTAATACAAGACAGGGAGTGTTATCTTGAGAAGGCCTATAGGTTGATAGGTGACATAGACACCAACGAAAGACTCCCATGTGACTCAACTGGTACATATATAGGGGAATTAAAGAATTTACTGGACAAGGTCCTCAGCGATAATGTATTGAAGAAAAATGAATATCTATTCCTGTACGTGAAACACCTGGTAGCACCACACTTCTACCATAAACCGAAAATTCACAAAGACATGGAGAATCCTCCGGACAGACCCATCATCGCTGGAATTGATAGCGTGACCAGCAACTTAGGTTGCTATATAGACCACTTACTGCAAGACCAAGTGACTAACTTACCTTCTTATATTAAAGACTCTGGCCATGCATTGTATATTTTATCTTTCTACACCTGGCAGGAAGGATATGGATGTCTGTCATTGGATGTAGCCTCATTATATACATTGATACAACATGAATTTGGCCTCAGAGCAGTAATATACTTTTTAGCAGAAGCTCAAAAGTTTCACAATGCCTCAGCACAATTCCTGTACAAGAGCATCGAATTCACACTAAAGCACAATTATTTTTCATTTTTGGGAAACTACTATAGACAAGTGAAGAGCACAGCTATGGGGGCAAGGTTCGCCCCTAGCTATGCCCATCTTTTTATGGGCTACTGGGAGCTTCAATACACCTTGGCAAACAACCTCAATGGGACGAGCCTTTTCCTCTACATGTGTTATAAAGATGACATTCTTATCATTTGGAATGGCACAGATCAAGACCTGAGGGGTTTTCTGCCCCACTGCTCAAACAATCCCTATGGATAACCTTCACTCATGTAATAGATGCCACATAGATCTCTTGTCTTTCTGGACCTGGAATTGTGGTTAGACGACAAAGGTTTTATATATTCAAGGACTCATGTTAAACCGAGCGTGGGGAATTTGTACTTCCATTCCCATTTCCCCCATCATTCTAGATGGATAAAGAATGTACCTTATGTTCAGTTCTGCAGGTTGAAACGTACCTGCAAGAAAAAATAAGATGATTCGCGCTATATGAAGTCCAAACAAATGTGTTAAAAAATCCTTGTGAATGATAAGAAAGTGTCCATGAAAAAGCACCAAAAAGGAAAGGAGTAAAATAGCATTCACGGGTCTTTCAACCACATGGAGCCTCAGATGTGTGGGACCGCCACCAATAATAAGAGCCTGGCCGCTTACCAGAACCCCATGACCCCCCGTTACAGAGGGTCCAAAAGGGCTTATGAGATCCTAGTAGTCCGGATTTCCCAGGAGCGAAGATGGAAGTGAAAACTGGAAAAAGGCATCAAATGCTGGAGTGGAGATGGATGGGTCCACAAGAAGGGGGCTCAGCCCTCAGCAAAGTGATGTCATCATAGGAGAAAAGAAAGGGAGGGCTCCCATAGTGTAAATCAGATAACGATTTATTGTAAAAAAATGTGTAAACACTCACATGTAAATAAGACAATCAGCATCATCAATGGAAGAACAAACTGTGGCACCGGCCGGATGACCACAGATAGCTCGTCCTGTTGGATGTACAGCAACAGTGGGAGGTGGCGCGATGATACCGCTCAGCCCTACGCTGCGTTTTGCAAAAAAATGCGTCTTCCAGGGGCACGAGCTGCTCATCGCATCACCTCCCTTAAATAACAAATGGTAATAGACCTCACCTTAGAATCCCCCACGCCGGACTTCCGCATTCGCCTCGAGCGCACATATTGCTAGTACGCATGCGCGAGCGGAATCTAATCTTCCCTATGAGCCTAGGGCTATCTGGCCTCAGCGCTGCCGCGCATGTGCGGCCCCGGACTGAATGGGCGTCATTCGATATGATGTCAGGGAGTGGGATCCGCCTACTCGAGGAAAAGATTGTTCACATATGGGGCGAGAACTTTCTAGCCTAAGCGCTACCACGCATGTGCGGTCCCAGACTAAAAAGACATCATTCGATATCATGTCGAGGGATGGGATCAGCCCGCTCATGAGGAAGATTGTTCACATATAGTGGACCAGCGCACAGCCTTATGTGCGGCGCGGGTGGGAGTTAAGTAACAGGGGAAAGCAAAAACAGAAAAAAATTTATTTAATAAAATAAAACATAATAAAATAAATGGGAATACCTGCTGGTGCAATGTGTATAGGGGGCGACTTAAGCCACGGCATCAGATGGCTGTCCAGTCGGATCACTCACAAAAAGATCGCTCACAGCAATCCCTAATGTTGGCAATTGATTCATGGTTGTACTAAGGAATTGTAAGTGTACAAATCAAATAATGGGTATATCAAACCTATGGGTACACAATTGCTAAGTGTTACTCCCAAATATTAAAAAAATTGGGCGTGAATGATGACACGCATGAACAAAAGCCAAAAATGTGTGATAGGGGGACATAGACAAAATGCAAAAAGCGACCCCTAGTGGTCTAAATAAAATACACACCCTCAGAGCCAACCTCCTTGTATAGTAAACGATCGGGTGGCTGTGGGGGTGAACGCAAAAACTAAATGGATAAAAGAAGGGACATAAAAAATGTATAAATGGATCATAATTAAATTGATTCAACTACAAAAAAATAAATATATATATACCACAAATAAGTTATCAAAAGTGCCATGCCCAAAAACTGTCACCAGTAATGGCCCACAGTGCTGATGTAATATGTGATTAAATTGGGGGATACATATCTCAAAAAATCCCATAGCAATGAATTGGATATGTCAAATAAAACGAAAACCCCAACTATAGAACTGGTTGTGTTTTTAAAAAATATATATATTGTAAAAAATATTATAAAAATAAAATTAAAATCTATGGGGCCTGGATGGTGACACATACAGGCCCAACCTAAAATTAGGCATCGGGGACATAGGGGATATAAAACCTGACACAACGACCCCTAGTGGTCATCATAGAACTCTCATGTGTCTTGGAATGAGATACCTATCTCGGTATGTGAAAGGAGAAATATATTCAAAAATATTTTTTATATAAAAAAAACTCAATAGATATTGCAATAGTAATCTAAACATAAATCGCAGGGCATATCCGGAAGACCGGACGTGGGGATCCAGAGCAAACAGTAACCCCCAAAAATGTTATAAACATTGATGTACAAAAAAAAAAAAAAAGAAAGAGAACAATATTAAACAACATCCCATGGTTCAAGCATTATTGATGAAGGCATTGATATCGGTATCTACATTCATACCATATGGTACATAACTTTTGACCTTATATATCCAGGACATCTCTAACTTAGAAATTTCCCTGATAAGTGAGCTACCCCGCCAGTGAGGCTTATATTTGTCTATGCCCACAAATAATGTCTTGGAGGGGTCCCTAGCATGGAATTGATCGTAATGCCTGGAAACGGGATGTTTATCGTGCCCTCTCCTGATGTTTCCTATGTGTTCGTTTAAACGAACCCGTAGGGCCCTTTTGGTCCTCCCTATATATTGGAGACTACACGGGCATTGTAAGAGGTACACCACCCCCTCAGAACTACAGGTGATAAATGGTTCGATGTTGTGTGAGTCTCCAGTGCTGGTAGATAAGAATGACGTGATACGTCTTGATCTGTTGGTATTTAGGGAACACACTTGACATCTCCCACACCTGTAGAACCCCGTTAAGTTTTGCAGGAAAGATCTGTTTTCCCATGGGGGATCCTGGACTGTAGGTGCTATCTTATTTCCCAAGGACGCTGCTCCTTTAAAAATCACCCTAGGTTTTGGTGGTAAGATGGCCTTAAGGGTCAAATCACTACCAAGAACGTGCCAGTGTTTTTGTATCAGTTGCTTAATGGCTCGGTGTTGCACCGAATAAGTGGTGATAAATGGTACAGTCTCTAGAACTTCATTCCTGGGTCTAGGGACCTCCGCTAACAGAGTGGCTCTATCTCTATCCCTTGCTGATTTCACGGCCTGTAAGAGGGAAGAGCGTTCATAACCCTTCTCCAGGAATCTTTCAGTTAGAATAGATGCCTGGTGATCAAAGGTGACTATGTCAGAACAATTGCGTCTCAGGCGCAAAAATTGTCCATAAGGGATGGCTTTCAGCCACGGTTCGTGATGGCAACTGTCTACAGAGATATAAGAGTTTCTGTCGGTTGCCTTGAAGTATGTGGACGTCACGAACTGTCCTTCCAAGATCTGAATCTTCAGATCGAGGAAGTGGATGGTTTCTTGGCTTGCTTCAAAATTTAATCTAATACCACGGTCATTAGTATTCAGGGTGTTCATAAAGTTGTGAAGCTCAGTCTCCCCTCCATCCCATAGGAGGAGGACGTCATCAATATATCTAGCCCACAGGAGCACCTCCGGTCTCCTGGGGGCGTCAATGACGTCCTCCTCCCATTTGGCCATAAATATATTGGCCAGACTCGGAGCATATTTGGCTCCCATGGCCACGCCGCGGTCTTGTCTATAAAATTGCTTTTCGAACCAGAAGTAACTGTGGCTCGCAGCATATCACAGGAGTTCCATAATGAAAGAGATTTGTGTGGGAGGTAAATTAGAGTCCCGATTAAGAAACAATTCCACCGCCTGTAAACCTAAGTGGTGGGGAATGATGGTGTAAAGGGATGAAACATCCGCAGTTACCATCCAGAGACCCTCCCTAGGGGTAATGTTAGAGAGTGTGTTGATAACCTGCTTGGTATCCTTGATGTAGGAAGGAATTTTCACTACTAACGGTTGTAAAAAATGATCGATATATTTGCCCACCCGGGACGTGATGGAATCAATCTCACTTACAATGGGACGTCCCGGGGGCAAACCAGATCCATATGGATCTTCGGGAGGTAGTAAATGACTGGGGTTCTAGGGGCTGCTGGAACCAAAAAACGTCCCTCTTTGTCATTCAAAATACCCCCCCGAAGTCCTCTGGCCACAATTGATTCCAGTTCCCTTTTATAATTAGTAAGAGGGTCCCTGTTCAGAATAGTGTAGGTGTCAGTATCACCGACAATGCGGTGCATCTCTGTTTGATAATCGTGGCGATCTAGTACCAAGATTCCCCCACCTTTATCAGCCGGTCTTATCACCAAAGATTTGTTCTTACAGAGGGAATCTAGTCCGGTCTGAAGATCTCTATGTAATCTAGCTTTCTTAACCCTAATTTGCTCCAGGTCACGTAGGACCACATCTCTAAAGACGCGAATGGCCGGAGCCAGAGAGCCTGGAGGGTTAAAGAGAGAGGCGTTAGCCAAATTTGTATGTTGGTATTGGCTGCTTACATTATTCACCCTATTGATGGGGTTAGACAGCATATACCGTTTGATGTTTAATTTGCGTGTGAATTTGTGCACGTCCATATAGGTTTGAAATTTGCTCAGACTCCTAGGTGGAGCAAATTTCAAACCTTTGTCCAAAAGCCTCTTCTCAGCGTCGGTGAGCATTTGTTTGGACAAGTTAAAGATACCTGAACCTAGGTCTTTCTTTTTTTTGAGTGTCTGAATTCGCCTCCCCCCTCTAGTTCCTCTTTTCGTTCTTCCGAGCGTTTGGGTGCTCGGGTGTCCTTGGGAAAACCCCAGTTGGAATTGTTGTTCCCCCTTGGAGGGTTAAAAGATTGGGGAGGCCCAGAATGGTTGTAGTCCCTTTGTGGGTCCCAAGTGTATTGGACACTCTGGTTCCTCTCAGGATAGTCATGGCCATATCCTTCTGGATTGGACCCTCGTTGTTGAGGACTATTAAAATCTGACAAAGGAAAAAATCTGTTGTTTGTGGGGACTGTGTTCCTAGAAACATCAGATGGATAGTAATGTTGGATCGGACCCCCATTGTAACTCTGAGAGTTACGTTTCCATGGTGGGTTTTCCCATGTTGCAGGGGGGGTATCATAGGACCGTTGATATTGATTGGGACGTGGAGATTGGCAATAATCCTGCCTAGGGAATCTAGATGGATCACCCGTAGGGGCATGATGAGAGCCAACCCTTGGGGGCCTAGATTTGTTGTTTTTAGGGCGCACATCCCTCTTAGACGGGGCCTGAGTCCCCTGTCTGGTTGGAAGAGAGACAGGTTCCCCGCTGGTTGAGCCAGCACCCTGAGGTTGAGTATCCATTCTTCTCTCTTCTTCAATCTGTGTGGCCAATTTCTTTTGCCAAATGAAGACGAGACCTGACTGGTAATCTTGTTTGTCCCTAATGTATTTCTTTTTTTCTTTGCTTTCTGATCCTTATCCTCCTTTTCTAGAGTTTTAAGGAGACCCCTAGATTGCTCTTTGTAATCTTCACTACTAATGTGTGGGGCTAACTGTTCCTTAATACTCTTAATTTCTCCATCTAAGCGGAGGAGCTTTTCACTCTTCCTCTGGATCATAAATCAAAGCAAGCCGAGGCCTGCATCATTGAAGAATTTAACCCATCCTTCGAGATCGGGGTCCCCCTTCTGTGGAGGAACTTCCCATCGCAAACTCCGAGGGACCATGGCTTCCCTGATATAGGTCTCTAGGAAAGCGATGTCCCATTGAGTGTGCATCTCCGAGGTGGTCAAGTTTTTTAGCCTCATGAAAAGGCCGCTAATCCCTGAGTCTGGAGCCATTGGAGTAGAGTCAAACACACCTGAGGTGTCTACCACTCTTTTGGCTCGAAACTCAAAAACATCCATACTGGTTAAACCCGGTATTATGATTCCCCCTGGAAGACGCATTTTTTTGCGAAATGCATCGTAGGGCTGAGCGGTATCATCGCGCCACCTCCCACTGTCGCTGTACATCCAACAGGACGAGCTATCTGTGGTCATCCGGCCGGTGCCACAGTTTGTTCTTCCATTGATGATGCTGATTGTCTTATTTACATGTGAGTGTTTACACATTTTTTTTACAATAAATCGTTATCTGATTTACACTATGGGAGCCCTCCCTTTCTTTTCTCCTATGATGACATCACTTTGCTGAGGGCTGAGCCCCCTTCTTGTGGACCCATCCATCTCCACTCCAGCATTTGATGCCTTTTTCCAGTTTTCACTTCCATCTTCGCTCCTGGGAAATCCGGACTACTAGGATCTCATAAGCCCTTTTGGACCCTCTGTAACGGGGGGTCATGGGGTTCTGGTAAGCGGCCAGGCTCTTATTATTGGTGGTGGTCCCACACATCTGAGGCTCCATGTGGTTGAAAGACCCGTGAATGCTATTTTACTCCTTTCCTTTTTGGTGCTTTTTCATGGACACTTTCTTATCATTCACAAGGATTTTTTAACACATTTGTTTGGACTTTATTTTTTATATATTTGTTTGCACTGATTGTGATATATTACTGCACTTTTGGTTTATGCATTCACTGTCGGTGTGACCATTTGGCCACACATTCACTATTCATATAGCGCGAATCATCTTATTTTTTCTTGTTTATGTTATGTGTTTGTGTCACATTTTAGATATCGCTGCTTTGTTATTATATTTTAGACACTTTGAAGCGCAATTATTTTCCCCCTTTTTTTCTGAAACGTACCTGCACTCACAGGGAAGAATATAAAGAACAGGGCTTGATTCTAAAGAAAAAGATCAAGGAGAAGATATACGAAGAAACACACATAGAAGAAGCCTTTAACAAATACTCGGTGTTGTATGATAAAGAACCCGCAAGCGCCACATTCCTTCAAGAAAAGGCAGAGCATGCACAAGTAAGATTCTGTACAAGATAAAACAACAAAGTGCCATTGATGCAGAAAATCTTTAGGGAAAACTGGAGGATATTAAAACAAGATCCTGTCCTAAAGAACTGCCTATTAGTGATGGACGAGCTGTCTGGGCTGTACATCAGTTCGGCCCCAAACAGAGCCCATTCACTGATCAGGTGCAAGGCTTTGTCCAATTAGGGCACTGAGCACTGGGAGAGCCCTAATTGGACAAAGCCATGATGACTTTGCACAATCATGGCTCAGTGCTCATAGTCCCAGCCCAACATTATAATGCCCTGTACACACGGTCGGATTTTCCGCCGGAAAAAGTGCGATCGGATTGTGTTGTCGGAAATTCCAATTGTGTGTGGGCTCCATCTGACTTTTTCCGTCGGAATTTCTGACACACAAAGTTTGAAAGCAGGATATAAAATTTTCCGACAATAAAATCCGATAGGTTAAATTCCGATCGTGTGTACACAAATCTGACGCACAAAGTGCCACGCATGCTCAGAATAAATTAAGAGATGAAAGCTATTGGCTACTGCCCCGTTTATAGTCCTGACGTACGTGTTTTACATCACCGCGTTGAGAATATGACCGTGTGTATGCAAGACAAGTTTGAACCAACATCCGTCGGAAAAAATCCATGGATTTTGTTGTTGGAATGTCTGATCAATGTCCGATCGTGTGTACAGGGCAAAAAAAAGGTTCTTTTTGTGTTGTATACACACTTTTTTTTTTGTCACTGCATTTTTTTTCCCCTGCCCCTTTTTTTTAAATTGTCAGCCCAATTTTTCCTACTGCGATGCTGGTGTTCCCCTTTTTTTATTAATATATATATGTTTTTTTTGTTTTTCAATTTGGGCCAGTGGCAGTCATTAATTGTACACAGTTTATAATGCACCAAGCACCACATTTCATTTTTTTTTTGTTTGCTGCGTCTTTTTTTATGATTGTTGTTGTTCCCCTGCCCCCTTTTTGTAAATTGTCTGCCGCAGTTTGTCTTACTGCGACAGTTTTTCTGGGCATGGCCCCACTGTGTCATGGCAAAACCAGTCCCATCATGGATGCAAAGGGCAAAGCATGAACTGGGGAATGAAATGTATCAATGACTAAGTGCTCATAGATATCAAAATACTAGTCCGTATACCAATCACATGGGGTATGCAAGGAGCATCAGAACCCTCCACCCTCCCCCCCCCCCCCAGAGCATCAGTTAGGCTACACTAGCCTAGCTGCTATGGCATTATCAGTTGCAGGAGCCACGCTGCCACTGGGAAGGCCAGTTAAAAATACAGTATGTTTGTTCCCGGTCTGCCCGCATTGTAAAACAACAGGTCGGTACTTGGGAGGTTCCGTATGATGTCAGAAGGGAGGGAGGAAGGCACTTATGATGAGCTTCAGCTACCTATTGGCTAGGAAGGCACCAGGAGAGGTGCTGCTGCCTCCTTAGCCAATGGTTACACAAAGTGCTTTATCCATCTCTCCAAATTCATCCTGCAGGCTTCTTGTCTTAGTCGGTGTGGGAAGAAGCTAATCTGATGCGGGGAGAAGGCTGAACAGAAGCTGCAGAACTGCATGAAATGAGTGAACTTCCTGTAGTGATCGGAGGTGAGAGACTTTCACAAGTTTACTTTCATTTCATCGGCATCTTTCACCCCTGCTTAATTTCCCCTTCCTTTCCTGTACTACATGGCTGTACATCTTCCAGGTAAGACCATGCAGTAAATCACTCTCACACCTATCCTCCCCTTTCCAGTTCACTTTCTCCTGTTCCTTTCTGCTCTCCACCTCACATAAATCTGCACTAAATAAGTCCTGCAGCCTCTCAGATTTTGACATTCCGCTCTAGAAGCCCACACATTGTCTGCTGACACCCTTTCCACTACTAGAGTGAGACTCAGGCTGCAGTATTTGCTATATTGTTACTACTTAAATTCAAAATACTAATAATAAGTTACAAAGCCATCCACAACTGTGCCCCCAGCTACATCACTAACCTAGTCTCAAAATACCAACCTAATCGCCATCTCCGTTCCTCCCAAGACCTCCTCTTCAGAGAAGCCTATCCTGCCTCCATCTAACAACTGCACTATTTTCTCCATTAGCTCATCCTCCACAGCTATTACCCTTTTGTATAACTTGACCCTCCCTCCTAGATCGTAAGCTCTAACGGGCAGGGCCCTCTGATTCCTCCTGTATTGAATTGTATTGTACTTGTACTGTCTGCCCTAATGTTGTAAAGTGCTGCGTAAACTGTCGGCGCTATATAAATCCTGAATAATAATAATAATAATAATACTTGTGACAGGAGTACTAATAGTATACAATGCAATACTGTCTGCAGCCGTGAATGATACAGCCACAGCACCTGTGATCATGAGCATTATAATAATGATGACAGGTCCTGTGGCTGTATCATTCATGGCTGCAGACAGTATTGCATTGTATACTATTATTCAGGGCTTTTTTTCAGCTGAAATGTGGCACCCCTTAACCCTGCACTCTGTGCGCAGCACACCCTAAACCCTGCACTCTGTATGTAGTGCACCCTGAACCCTGCACTCTGTATGTAGTGCACTCTGAACCCTGCACTCTGTACGTAGCGCCCCCTAAACCCTGCACTCTGTGCACAGCACACCCTAAACCCTGCACTCTGTACGTAGCGCACCCTGAACCCTACATTCTGTACATAGCTCACCCTAAACCCTGCACTCTGTACGTAGTGCACCCTGAACCCTGCACCTGTATGTAGTGCACACTGAACCCTGCACTTTGTATGTAGTGCACCCTGAACCCTGCACTCTGTATGTAGTGCACCCTGAACCCTGCATTCTGTAAGTAGCGAACCCTGAACCCTGCACTCTGTACGTAGCTCACCCTAAACTTTGCACTCTGTACGTAGTGCACCCTGAACCCTGCACTCTGTATGTAGTGCACCCTGAACCCTGCACTCTGTACGTAGCGCACCCTAAACCCTGTACTCTGTATGTAGTGCACCCCTGAACCCTGCACTCTGTATGTAACACACCCTGAACCCTGCACTTTGTACGTAGCACACCCTGAACTCTGCACCCTGTATGTAGCGCACCCTGAATCCTGCACTTTGTACGTAGCACACCCTGAACCCTGCCCTCTGCATGTAGCGCACCCTGAACCCTGCACTCTGTACGTAGCACACTCCTGAACCCTGCACTCTGTGCATAGTGCACCCTGAATTCTGCATGTAGCGCACCCTAAACTCTGCACTCTGTACGTAGCACACCCTGAATTCAGAATTCTGTACGTAGCACACCCTCAACCCTTCACTCTGTACAAAACTGGGTACTCAAGGCTGAACCCCTCCATTTAAAAAAAATATCTACAGTCCTAATATAAATATAAGAAAAACAACAGAAAAGAGCAGGCTTAGCACATATATTCACCTCGACAAATAAGGTGGTTACTCATGGATCCTACACAGTGTAGGGTGCTGTTGCCATAGCTAAACATATAGCAAAAACAAATGGTTCAGGTGCGAAGCACCAGAAAAGAGTTACTTATGGCAACAGAATGCGATGCTTTTAAGAGTATCAAAAATTCATATTTATTAAATTAATTTAAAGCAAATTGGCAAAATAATAAACCAAAATTCAAGAAAATATATAGCAGCTTCACTGTAATGGCCAATAAAAAATCACTACAGTATTTGATGCATCACACATACATGAAAACATAAGACAATACATATAACAATTAAAAAGAAGCATCCGGATGCCGCATAGCAACAGACAGGTTAAGGTGTCAGATGAAATTCATCATGAATGTCTTTAAAGAAAAAGGATACTTATAAAGTGACAGCTTAACCTGTGCATGGCTCCAGCAAGGAATGGATAGGGAGACAGGGAAAGGAAAGAGGAGGCTGACTGATTTATGAATTACTTATAAGGGAGCAAAAAATGCCCTAAAGTGCATGATGTTGGGAGACATAAGTTCTGATCTTTCCATCTGGGGGAACCATTCTGAAATTGTCTTTAACCAAATGTTGGTAAGAATGTTATCAAGTGTAGATCTTATACATATGAAAAGATTATCCTGGAAAAGTCCCAGTGACAGCTATTTAGAAGATGGTAAATAAATCCTTAATTAGGATCGTGTTTAGTCCTGGTGCTGAATACACCTTTAATAGATGATAAATTTTCAATCCCTTCCGGGTATTGTTAATTGTGGGCCCGTGGTACGTTAGGGGATGTGAGGCTTCAGATGCTATATTTTAAATCACCTGTAGCGGGCTGAAAACTTTTGCCAAGTATTAGAGGTACTTTACCACTCATACGCTTTATACGCTAATGGCCTCCGTCCTCGATAGTCCCCTCCATAGGTCTGTCACTTATCTCCAGGCACTGATATTAGTGTGCGTCTGGCTATGGCTTTGCCTATATGGTCGGATGTCTCCGCGTGTAGTCAGCGGCCTCAATGCTGGGAGCTTGGTAAGGCGGTGTCACATGATGGAACCGTGATGACGTCAACGCGTTTCCCTATAGTCCATAACGTAGCTTCATCTGGACGATGATTGGACAGCAGTCCGCACTCTCTTATATCATGATTTTCTTCATGCTGAGTGCCGCCCATCAATGTAGATTTAAGGGAACATGTCAGGAAAGGGTTCGCCCATTGGTGGTGCTGTCGGTCTCTTGGATCGCAGTACCAGTGTCCACCAGCGGTGTCTTCCAACACTCTGGATCTGTAGTGGAGGGATTTACCTGTTGGTGGCACTGTTGGATCCTTTGGCTGTAATACCGGTGTCCACCAGAGGGTGTTTCCCAGCACTGTGGAGCAGACAGCACCTCCTGTGTTCAGGTGTCACTTGAGGCTAATTACACCTGTGCACCTGATTCAGCAACCTGTAACCTGTGTACCTGATC
Source organism: Aquarana catesbeiana (assembly GCF_042186555.1). Taxonomy (NCBI): domain Eukaryota; kingdom Metazoa; phylum Chordata; class Amphibia; order Anura; family Ranidae; genus Aquarana; species Aquarana catesbeiana. The sequence goes on along the minus strand of NC_133331.1, from coordinate 207,068,909 downwards.
CTGTTACCCTGTGCATCTGATCCCTTTCCTGTCCCTCCTGTTACCTTGCATCCCTGCCCTGTAGCCTGATCGCATTGCACCTTCCCCATCTGCTGATTCCCTGTGTATGACCCCGGCCTGCCTTATGTTTGTGATTCTGGAACTGCCCTTGTTTATCTGCTGATCTCCTGTGAATGACCCTGGCCTGGCTACATTTAAGATTGCGGTATTCCCTTATATTGCATATAGTTATTGTTGTTTGTGGGTCACTGTTTGGTTGGTTGTTCACTGTTTATATTGGAGGTGTTTATACAGCGGGGACGGAAAGTATTCAGACCCCCCTTAAATTTTTCACTCTTTGTTATATTGCAGCCATTTGCTGAAATCATTTAAGTTCATTTTTTCCTCATTAATGTACACACAGCACCCCATATTGACAGAAAAACACAGAATTGTTGAAATTTTTGCAGATTTATTAAAAAAGAAAAACTGAAATATCACATGGTCCTAATGCCCCATACACACGGTCGGACATTGATCAGACATTCCGACAACAAAATCCTAGGATTTTTTTCGACGGATGTTGGCTCAAACTTGTTTTGCATACACACGGTCACAGAAAGTTGTCGAAAAATCCGATCATTCTGAACGCGGTGAAGTAAAACAGGTACGTCGGTTCTGTAAACGGGGCAGTAGCCAATAGCTTTCATCTTTTTATTTATTCTGAGCATGCTGGCACTTTGTGCGTCGGATTTGTGTACACACGATCAGAATTTCCGTCAACGGATTTTGTTGTCGGAAAATTTTATAGCCTGCTCTCAAACTTTGTGTGTCGGAAAATCCGATGGAAAATGTGTGATGGAGCCCACACACGGTCGGAATTTCCGACAACAAGGTCCTATCACACATTTTCCGTCGGAAAATCCGACCGTGTGTACAGGGCATAAGTATTCAGATCCTTTGCTGTGACACTCAGATATTTAACTCAGGTGCTGTCCATTTCTTCTGATCATCCTTGAGATGGTTCTACACCTTCATTTGAGTCCAGCTGTGTTTGATTATACTGATTGGACTTGATTAGGAAAGCAACACACCTGTCTATATAAGACCTTACAGCTCATAGTGCATGTCAGAGCAAATGAGAATCATGAGGTCAAATGAACTGCCTGAAGAGCTCAGAGACAGAATTGTGGCAAGGCACAGATCTGGCCAAGGTTACAAAAAAAATTCTGCTGCACTTAAGGTTCCTAAGAGCACAGTGGCCTCCATAATCCTTAAATGGAAGACATTTGGGACGACCAGAACCCTTCCTAGAGCTGGCCGTCTGGCCAAACTGAGCTAGCGGGGCATAAGAGCCTTGGTGAGAGAGGTAAAGAAGAACCCAAAGATCACTGTGGCTGAGCTCCAGAGATGTAGTCAGGAGATGGGAGAAAGTTGTAGAAAGTCAACCATCACTGCAGCCCTCCACCAGTCGGGGCTTTATGGCAGAGTGGCCCGACAGAAGCCTCTCCTCAGTGCAAGACACATGAAAGCCCGCCTGGAGTTTGCTAAAAAAACACCTGAAGGACTCCAAGATGGTGAGAAATAAGATTCTCTGGTCTGTTGAGACCAAGATAGAACGTTTTGGCCTTAATTCTAAGGGGTATGTGTGAAGAAAACCAGGCACTGCCCATCACCTGTCCAATACAGTCCCAACAGTGAAGCATGGTGGTGGCAGCATCATGCTGTGAGGGTGTTTTTCAGCTGCAGGGACAGGATGACTGGTTGCAATTGAGGGAAAGATGAATGCGGCCAAGTACCGGAATATCCTGGACGAAAACCTTCTCCAGAGTGCTCAGGACCTCAGACTGGGCCGAAGGTTTACCTTCCAACAAGAAAATGACCCTAAACACACAGCTGAAATAACAAACGAGTGGCTTCACAACAACTCCATGACTGTTCTTGAATGGCCCAGCCAGAGCCCTGACTTAAACCCAATTGAGCATCTCTGGAGAGACCTTAAAATGGCTGACCACCAAAGTTTACCATCCAACCTGACAGAACTGGAGAGGATCTGCAAGGAGGAATGGCAGAGGATCCCCAAATCCAGGTGTGAAAAACTTGTTGCATCTTTCCCAAAAAGACTCATGGCTGTATTAGATCAAAAGGGTGCTTCTACTAAATACTAAGCAAAGGGTCTGAATACTTAGGACCATGTGATATTTCAGTTTTTCTTTTTTAATAAATCTGCAAAAATGTCAACAATTCTGTGTTTTTCTGTCAATGTGGGGTGCTGTGTGTACATTAATGAGGAAAAAAATGAACTTAAATGATTTTCCTGGTGCCTCCATGGCAGCATACTAGTGATAGAGCTCCGCCTCGACTCCTCCCTCAGGACCAGTGAATAGCATAAATTAAAGACGTAGTCCCTCCCCCAACATTCTCCTTTTTTTCCTCATACCTCTTGTGCTGGTGAAGAGTAGCAGTATGTCCATACCTCTGCATTCGGCAGCATCCGCCGGGTTTAGCCTTTCCCGTGCGCAGTCCCTGTTCTTGGGCCGCTCACAGCGCTGATAAGACTGGGAACCCCTCTGTGGATCTGTTGGGGTCTTCGTGCAGAGTTTCCTCAGGAACGCAGTCTGCCACCATAGCCTATGATGAAGGCAAAAGGAGTCGCATAAGGATCAGCTCCCTTTTCTTCCAGGCCTGTGATTTTTCATTTTTTTCTTTCCATCTCTCATTTTAAAAAAAAAAAAGAAAGAAAGTTGCATTTGTCTCCCCCCCCTCTTTTCCTTTTTTGTATCATCCCTTTTCTTTCTTTAAATGAAAATATGATATAAAGGCTGTAAACATGTTCCTTTTGTTTGATACTTAATGTGTTCTGGAGACATCTTTTATCCAGGGGGCCGTGTTGTCTGTTTTCCTTCTCTTGCAGACAGCGTGGCTCGGCGTCCCCTTCGTTATACTGCGCATGCGCGATCCAGCCGTCGCTCTCGGCTTCCCGGCGTCTTCTCGGCGGCCCGGCAGCGGTTCTACTGCGCATGCGCGGGCGCGTGCGCGGTCTCGCGACGCCACGGCAGCCATCTTTGATTCTGGAAAAAGGGCCAATTTTGCCCTTTTCTTCCAAAAAATTAAAAAAAAAAAAAAAAAAATAAGGGAGCAGAAAGACCGGGGGTTAATGGGACTGCCCCACCCACCCTTAGGCTATTTAGGATCGTTTTTGGGAACTGGTGGTCAGAGTTTCCTCGGCTGCCCTGCTAAGGTCTCTCTGGCTGCTCTGTGGTAAGTTTTAAAAAAAAAAAAAAAGAAGAGGAACAAAATGGAATATGTGCCTCTTAAAAAAAAAAAAAAAAAGAGAAACAAAAACATTCTTTTTCTTCCTTACCTTTTCTGCTATTTTTTCTTCTGCAGCTGATCCTTATGCCCAACTCCGAAATGAGCCACTCATCTCGCAACAAAGATCCTCACACCTCCGTTAGGTATGGGACCACCTATACGTGAGTATAAAAAAAAAAAAAAAAAAAGTGCGCTCGCTGGCCTGACATGATTTTTTCTTAAAATCATAGCCCTACCCACTCCAAGAGGACCGAAAAATCCTCAAGGCACCACGATGACGACAGCCCAAGTCGCAGATCTTGTTCTTCACGCCACCGGTCCCGCTCGTCAAGACATGAGTCCCATTCTTCGCGACGTAGATCAAGATCCAGAAGACGGGACCGGTCCCCCTCTCCTAGATCCTATAAGAAGAAGAAGTGCTGGACCTGTGGGGCTAGTCCGCTGCCGAATAAAGTAGTCTGCAAAGACTGTTTTGCGGACTATGCGTCCAGCCGCGAGTTAGAAAACCAACAGGTGGTGGACCTGCTCAAAAGAACTATGAAGGACTCCTTCTCTGAGCTTGCGGCCTTGGTTCCTGCCCAGCCAGTCCCGCAGACGTCCCAGGCTCAGGAGATTGAACTTAATCTTCCCGGTCCTTCGGCAGCCAGTACGCCTCTACCTCCATCAGGCCGACCGGCCAGAGATTCCCCACCTGAAGACCTCTCGGGGATTCGTCAGATGAGTCAGATCCTTCCGGCTTCAGCCATTCATTGGTAAAGCCATTCATCCAGGCAGTAAGATCCGCAATAGCTTGGGAGGATACTGAAGAACCTCCCCAGGAAGCAAAAAGCTACTTCCCATTTCTTAAAAGGAAACAGGCTTTCTTCCCTTTGATTGGAGAAATTACGCAAATCATTCAAAATGAGTGGTCTAGGACTGATAAAAAGCTGTCGTTGGGCCGTTTAAATAAATTGTATCCCCTACCGGAGTCGGGAACACAGTCACTGAACTCCATGCCGGTGGTAGACGCATCGGTGGTGCGACTAGCAAAGAATATTACCCTGCCTATGGAAGATTCCGCGTCTTTCAAAGATCCTCTTGACAGAAGAATCGATCTGGATCTCAAGAGGAGCTATTTAGCTGCAGGAGCGGCATGTAAGCCAGCGATCGCCCTCACCTCCGTATCCAATGCCATTAGAGCTTGGACGGATAACATTGAAACAGCTCTACACCAGGATGTCCCCAAGGAAGACATAATTAAAGCCTTGGAAGAAATTAGATTGTCAGCAGACTTCGTTGGAGTAGCAGCTATAGACACGATTAGGTGTTCAGCAAGATCTATGTTGCACTCGGTAATGGCGAAAAGGGCCTTGTGGTTAAAACCCTGGACGGCGGATTTGGCTTCCAAGCAAAATCCCGTTTGACGGGAAGGCATTATTTGGAGACAAGATGGATAAAGCCATATCTAGGCTGTCAGGAGGAAAGTCAGGTATGCTTCCTCAAGACAGAAGGATGCGAAGATCCAGAGGGGGTTCTTCCAGGTTCCACCAGTCAAACCCTAGAGATTTCAGACAATCAAGGCAGTTCAGAGACGGCAGAAGACCCTGGAGGGGCACTCAGGCATCCTTCTTGGGCAGAAAGTCGAAGGCCCCTCCGACTCAACATGAGCAGAAGCAATCCTTTTGACGCCAGATTAGCCCAGACACTCCCGGTGGAAGCCAGACTAAAATTCTTTCTTCCAGTCTGGGCCAGCAAATGCCAGGATCCCTGGGTTCTCTCAACAATCCAATGGGGACACTTTTGGAGTTTCTCTCATCCTCCACCTCAAAATTCGTTCACAAGAACGGAAATTCCATCCTCTCCGCTGAAGGCTCAAGCCCTAAGACAATTTGTATCGTCACTCCAACTTCAGGGAGCAGCTGTGCCGGTTCCTTTGGCGGAGCACTTCGCAGGCTTCTATTCCACTCTATTTCTGGTTCCAAAGAGAACGGGTGGATGGAGGCCTGTGATCGATCTAAAAAGACTCAACAGGCACATACACCCAGAAAGCTTCAAGATGGAGTCTCTACAAATGATTATTCAGGCAGTACAGCCAACAGATTGGATGATCTCAATCGATCTGCAGGATGCGTACTTACACGTGCCAATTCTACCTGCCTTTCAGAAGTATCTCAGATTTGCAGTAGGTTGGATCCACCTGCAGTTTCAAGCCCTGCCCTTCGGTCTGTGCACCTCCCCCAGGGTGTTCACCAAGATTCTAATATCCGCTCTGGTTCCCCTGCGGGAGAGGGGTTTGAGGATATACCACTATTTGGACGACATCCTCCTCCTAGCAAGCAGTCCGGGTCAGTTGGTGTATCACCGAGACATTCTTCTCCAGTCCCTGAGAGAACTAGGATGGTTGATAAACTCAGGGAAGAGTCAGCTTGCACCTACACAGCGGATGATCTATCTAGGTGCGATGTTCGACACCCGGGAGGGGACAGTGTCATTACCATCCCTGAAGATGAGGATTATTATCCAGAAGATGCTCAAAACCATCGCGAGCCGGTATCTAACGGCATCGCAATGCCTGAGCCTCATTGGCACAATGTCTGCTTGTATACCGATGATTCCCTGGGCCCATTGGCATTTGAGGTATTTTCAGATGGGTTTCTTGGCGCAGTGGAAGAAACAGCGACTCTCTCAGACAATTCTGCTGACGGGAGCAATGCGCAGGAGCCTTCATTGGTGGACTCTTCCGGAAAACCTCTCCAAACCTCGTCATCTGGGTTCCCTCTTCTGGATCACAGTTACGTCCGACGCAAGTGGACAGGGCTGGGGAGCCCATTGCGGGGAAACCAGGATACAGGGGAGATGGTCCTGTTCCACCCAGGGAGTAGTATCCAACATACTGGAGATGAGAGCAACGTTCTTGGCACTAACTTCATTGGCTTCTCAGATCAGGGGCCAGAGAGTACTTTTACGCCTGGACAACAGGGCAGCTGTCGCATACCTGCAGAGGCAGGGGGGCACTCGCAGCACATCACTCCTCAGGGAAGTAGAGCCGATTATGCTCTGGGCAAAGAAGAACGTCCTAGACCTCAGGGCGATGTATCTCCCGGGAAGGTTGAACACGGAAGCAGACACGTTGTCGAGGAAATTCTTGGACAACAACGAGTGGGCTCTTCATCCCCAGGTCTTCCATCAGATTGCCAACCTCTGGGATCCTCCTCAAGTAGACCTATTTGCTACTCCGGGGAATGCCAAACTGACCAGATTCGTCTCTCGCCTTCCGTATACGCAAGCGGAGGAAGTAGATGCCCTGTCATGCCCCTGGAGGTTCACCACCGCATATGCCTTTCCCCCCCGACCATTAATATTCAAATTCCTACTGAGACTGCTCAGAGAAACAGTCCAGGTATTGGCAGTACTCCCATATTGGCCGAAGAGACCCTGGTTTCCTCTAGCTATGCGCCTCAGTGTTAGCTCTCCAATCAGGATCCATCCTTTCCCTCAACTTCTGACGCAGGGCAGTTTAGTTCATCCAGACCCTCAGAAGCTGAACCTTCGAATCTGGAGGTTGAGAGGCGAAGGTTTGAGTCCCTAGGATGCTCCCCAGGGGTCATAACAACCCTCCTGGGAGCCAGGAAGCCAGCAACCAATGCTATATATTCAAGAATATGGGACAAGTTCTTGTCATTTGCTGCCTCAAATGAGTTTAATCCAATCTCTCCTTCTACATCAGGTGTTCTCGGTTTCCTCCAGTCAGGACTTGATCTGGGTCTTGGCCTAAGTTCCCTCAAAGTCCAAGTAGCAGCAATTTCTGCCGCAACAAATAAAAGATGGGCAGAAGAGCCCTTAGTAGTCACTTTCCTCAGAGGAGTGTTAAAGATCCGGCCACCTGCCAGACGGTCTTTTCCCAAGTGGGATTTATCCCTGGTCCTTGAAGTCCTCTCTGACCATCCATATACCCCAGTGGAACAACTGACAATATGGAACATAACACTAAAAACGGTTTTCCTGCTAGCCATTACATCTGGTAGAAGGATCTCAGAACTCCACTCGTTGGGAATAGGTGATGACCACATCTCTTTTTTCCACGATAGAGTGGAGCTTCGTCCCCTTCGGGGGTTCACACCTAAGGTCACTACTCCTAGCCACCTTTTGGAGCCCTGGGCACTACCAGTATTTGCTGAAGCAGATTCAGGATCATGTCACGAGCTGGACATATCCAGAGTGCTCAGAGCCTACCTAGAGGCCACTAGATCCTTCAGGAACTCGGAAAGACTCTTGATTGTTCCATTCGGTAAATACAGGGGCAAAGAAGCTTCCATCAGAACTCTGGTATCTTGGGTGGTAAAGTTAATCCAGAAGGCCTACAGGATAAAGAATATGGAACCTCCATCCTGAGTGAGTGCTCATTCTACAAGGGCAGTCTCAACCTCCTGGGCAGCAAGGGCTAACGTGTCATTAGAGACGGTGTGCAGGGCCGCCACCTGGTCTTCTCGCAATACTTTCCTCAGACACTACCGTATCGACCCAGGAGCTCTCACAACGGTTGAGTTCGGGAGAAGGGCAGTTCAGGCTGCAATGTCTCATTCTAATTAAACATTTATTGTTAAGCATTATCCCACCCGTGTCAGCTAGTTATTTATCACTAGTATGCTGCCATGGAGGCACCAGGAAAACGGAAAATTGTATCATACTTACCGTAGCTTTCCTTTCCTGGTGCCTATCCATGGCAGCATACGCTCCCACCCTCGGTATTCTATTTTACGGAGAATGTTGGGGGAGGGACTACGTCTTTAATTTATGCTATTCACTGGTCCTGAGGGAGGAGTCGAGGCGGAGCTCTATCACTAGTATGCTGCCATGGATAGGAACCAGGAAAGGAAAATTACGGTAAGTATGATACAATTTTCCGTTTTAGCAAATGGCTGCAATATAACAAAGAGTGAAAAATTTAAGGGGGTCTGAATACTTTCTGTCCCCACTGTATACTGTTATCCCTTATCCTTAAATAAACTTATTTATTCACTTACATACATTTTTGGTTCTCTCTGTGCAATCCACACAGTCTGGTCATACCAATTCATGACAGTATACCAGGGCCATCTCTGACCAGAAGTGGCTGCACAGGGGAACCATCTCGGTTCTGTTTATGTTGCTGGGATGAATTCAGATGTAATTGTTTATTATGCTCTGCTGGCATCGGAGAGTTCTGAATATCTCCACCAGACATTGAAAAGGTGGTCCAGTGTTTAGCTGCTGGAGATTATTCATTTAGCTCACTCTGTAGTTGATCAGGGCTGTATACTGTTTGAGGATGTTCGGCCTTTGAAGCTGGATTCACACCTTTGCATTTTTAGTGCTTTTTGCATTTTTCAGATTTGCACTGCAGAACGTGTTCCATAGGAAACCATGTTGAGTGGACTGTAGTGCAAATCTGCAAAATGCAAACAGCACTAAAACTGCATAGGTGTGAATCCAGCCTGATTAAGATATGTACAGAGCTGGCTCTGCCCTGTATCCCAAAGGGCCGTGATGACTTTTCTCCCCATTAACCAGGTTGCATCTTTAGTATGGCTGTTGGAGGATGACCCTGCATCCTTCTTGGAGCACTATTTGGTTTGTTCCAAACAGTTGTTAAAGGATTGTATAGATGCAGTGCAGTCCCTGGTCAGAAAGAGGGTATGTGAGCCCACTTTTATTCTACCTGTACTTCAAGCATGGTAAAACCTGTTATGCCCAACTTCTGTCAGCTCTCCACAACCCAGACCTGCTACTAAACACCTGCCTGCTCAGACATCTTTTCTCCCGTCACCCATGGCAACCTCAGCTACGATCCAATATACCCTGCTTCCCACTATCAATACCCTGTTTCTACTTCCTGCACCTATCCTGCCTTTAACCCACCTGCATCTTCTCTACTACCTACAATTTCCCTACAGAAACTTCCTCTGGCCGCTGTCCCCCCTTCCTTGCCATATCCCAGCCCTTCGCTTCAGTATGCCTCACCTCCTACCTACAGTCCTACAGCCAACTACAGATCTCCAGCAGTTAAGCCAAAGAAGAAACTGAAGTTCTTCCCCACTCACACGATCCTGCCAGTAATCCAATCTGCTTCCACACCAACCAACCTGCGTCAGTCCGCCTTCATGGCAGCTGAACCTGATGACCCACCTAATCCTACCAACTTTTTGCCTGCTATCCAGCTTGAAGTTCCTGTGCCCCAGTCTGATGTTCCTGTGCCCATGTTCCAGTCCGATGTTCCAATACCTGCCGACCAGTCTAATGTGCCTGCTGTTTAGCCAGTGCCTGCCATTCAACCTGTTGTGCCAGTGTCAGCTGTTCAGCCTGTTGTGCCAATGCCTGTGTCCACTGTCCAGTCTGACTTCCCAGTGCCTGCTGTCCAGTCTGACATCCCAGAGCCCTTGTTCCAGCCTGATGATCCTGTGCCCATGTTCCAGTCCGATGTGCCTGTGTCCCTGCTTGAAGTTCCGGTGTCCCAGTCTGAAATTCCGGTGTTCCAGTCTGATGTGCCTGTGTCCCTGCTTGAAGTTCCGGTGTCCCAGTCTGAAATTCTGGTGTTGCAGTCTGATGTCCCGGTGCCTGCCTTCCAGTTTGATGTCTCGATGCCCACCTTCCAGCCTGATGTCTCAGTGCCTGCCTTCCAGTCTGATGTCTCGGTGCCTGCCTTCCAGTCTGATGTCCCATGCCTGCCTTCCAGTCTGATGTCCCAGTGCCTGCCTTCCAGTCTGATGTTCCGGTGCCCGCCTTCCAGTCTAATATCCCAGCGCCCACTGTCTTGCTTGATGATTCAATGTCTGATCTGCTTAGTGATCCCGTATCTGGTATCCAGCCTGATGATCCAGTTCCTGGTGGTCCTATTCCTGATACCCTACCTGGTGGTTGCTTTTCCGTTGCCCAGCTTGATGACCCAGAGCCTGCTGCCCAGCCTGATGACCTGGAGCACGCTGACCAGCTCGATGACCCGGAGCCCTCTGCCCAGCTCGATGACCCGGAGTCTGCTGCCCAGCTCGATGACCTGGAGCCCACTGCCCAGCTCGATGACCCAGAGCCTGCTGCCAAGCTCAATGACCCGGAGCCTGCTGCCCAGCCCGATGACCCGGAGCCCGCGGTCTGCCCTGATGTGCCCGCTGTCTGCCCTTATGTGCCCGCGGTCTGGCCTTATTTGCCCGCTGCCCAGTTTGACGTACCTGTTGCAGAGTTTGATGTTCCTGTTGCCCTGCCCGAAGTGCCTGATGCCCAGCCTGAAGTGCCTGATGCAGTGCCTGATGCCCAGCCTGAAGTGCCTGATGACCAGCCTGAAGTGCCTGTTGCCCAGCCTGATGTACCCCATGTAAGTGATGTAAGTCGGAATGACGAAACATGTTGGGGGCGTGGCTGTACGGCAGCCATCTGTGAGGAATTACGTCTGATGTTCTGCTGCTTCCGAGTGTGATAGGGCTGTGACACGAGCGAGCGAGGCGAGCGAGGCAGCGAAGGGTGAGATCACACACATTGCATCCCAGGTCCGCTGAGATTACAACACATCGCTTTGGCTCTGTTACAAGCTATTTTATTTCCTGGAAAGCTTTTACATGATTGGAACTATGTGAGTGCAATAGTTGGGATTTGTGTATGATTTTAATAAAGTGTTTGCAGTATCACACTATTGGAAGCTTTTTTCATTTCATGTTCACTTATGGGAATACCCTCCCCTATTGATTGCTGCTGGGAGCCGAAGTTTGATTAACCCTGGTGGGTTTGAAACAGCTTGTTTGCCGAGCATGAGAATGCAAGGCATATCTTTTTGGTGAGTGCGATTTCAAAGGGAGTGGATCACGATCACATCTTGGTGTGGTGGAAGATATTTTAATATCGTTTTGGCTTAAGAAGATTATTCAATTTATAAGAACTTTTTCACTATGCATGGACGTTTTAATATTTTCTTGATATTTTGACACGTGGATATTGTTTATCACACTTATTATTACGTATTAAGTGTTTGATTTACTGTCATTATTTTTTAATTATAATTTTATTTTATTGTTAGATTATTTTTAGGTTTTCTGTCACGGATTTATACACATGTAGCGCCACTATTTTTTCATTTAAAATACTATACCAGTTTTTTTTTTTTTAAGTAGGCAGCTTTAGGATATATCACTTAGTTTGATGAGCGCAGTGGTGACACATTCAGTTCAGGAGCACGGAACTTGTGTATCAGTGGTTTAATACAGAAGACTTGATTACAACCCCTTCCCAAAGGTTGTATGACAATTAAATCAGAAATTGGGTGAAGCTAAAGAGGTTGGTCTCCTGACAATACGTGAATACAAGCATCTTCAAGTAAGGCAATACAATGTACCCACCTCCTATATTATACCCAAAGTGCATAAAAAGAACAAAATCCACCCGGCAGACTGATAGTCTCGTCATGCCAGGGCTCCCTTGAAAGGGTAAGTGGCTACTTGGATTCCCTTCTTAAGGATATGGTCAAAAATCTAAAGTCATATGTGCAAGACACTCGCCATGTCCTGGCTAAAATTAGTGATCTACGGGTGGGGCACAAGATGTGGTTGGTGGGTATCGATGTGGAGTCACTCTATACCTCGATCCCCCACTCGTATGGGATCCAGTCAGTCGAGACCTTCTTAGATGTCCACTACCCTCAATTTGGATCACAGAATGAATTTCTGACAGAACTGTTGGAATTTGCTCTATATAACAACTTCTTTCAGTTCTCTAAACAAAACTACCAGCAGATTACGGGTACCTCAATGGGAGCAGCCTGGGCACCAGCCTATGCCTGCCTCCACTTGGGACTCTGGGAGGAGGAAGAGGTCTTTAATTCGCCGATGTACCTTGGCCATGTACACACGTGGCTAAGGTACATCGAGGATGTGTTCATGGTATGGAGGGGCAACCTCAAGGACTTGCGCTTGTTTATTGATCACCTTAATCAAAACAAGCGGAATATACACTTAACATGTACCTGTGATCAGATTGAGATTTCCTTCTTGGTTCTGTGGATAACAGTGGAGGAGGGGCAGTTACATACCCGCACATTCCGCAAGGAAACTGCGGCCAATACCCTTTTACGAGCTGACAGGCACCATCCACATTGGCTCAAAAACGGAAGCCCTATAGGCCAATTTCTAAGAATAAAACGAAACTGCACGAAAGATGATGATTGTAAAAAAGAGGGAACGGAGATGTACCAAAGATTCCATGAGTGAGGCTACTCTCAAATCAGCACCCAAATCCATGTTTTACATGTAGGTATGATTTAACACATACATACAATTTTACTGTCCCCATCGCTCTTGTTTAGATGGACCAGCTAATTATGTACACATTATAGTAACTTTCAATATTATTATTATTTTTAGATTTCTGCCTTTTTTTGTCTCCTGATGAGTGGCGTTGGTCACAAAACGCGTCAAGCTATCAGATAACCTTTTTGAATAAATTTCAAGACCACTATCATATCATTACTACATATGCTAGGCCTATTGGAGAGTACCTATCTAATCAAGATTTTAATATTTTATACCATGGAGACACATGTCAATGAGTTTGGTTTTTACCTTTGCCTACAATATGAATTTATATGTTACCTTGCTATGCTATTATCATGTTATTTGTATGAAATAAATGATATGTACTTTATCTACTATTTATATATTGTGCTACTATGTAACATATGTGGTTCTTACTAATTATGTACTACCTACCAGACACACCCTGTCATGTTTTCTCCTTGGCTGCATGATTCATATAAAGTCCCATTTCCTTCCCCCCTTTTACAATAAAAAACTGTGACCCTGTTAGAATAATAACAGCCTTTGGTGCACAATGGAATTTGGTGCGCAGTATTTTGGAGAGACACTGGGGGGATACTTACCAATAATCCTAGCGTCACCGAAATAGTGGGCACTGCCCCCAAAATGGTAGCTCAACGTGCCAAAAATTTGGGAGATATGTTAATACAATCCAAATTCACAAAGGAACCAGACTCTAATTGGCTGTCGACTTATCCAAGAAAAAAAAGAATGTTCCCTTGTAATAAGTGTCAGATTTGTCCCTTTGTCGATAGGACCCAGACATTCATGGATGCTATCGGACAAGAAAGTTTCGAGATTAGGGACTTAATTAACTGCTCATCAACAAGAGTAATTTACATGATCACATGCCCTTGCCCAAAAATCTACATAGGGAAGACAAAGAGGACACTGAAAGTAAGGATAGGTGAGCACCTAAGAGAAATAAGGGACAGAAACCCAGAAAAACCCTTGGCAAAACATTTTACCCAATGCCATGATGGGTGTGAAAGTAAAAGGGATATATGCCCTGAAATTGCCCACCAGGAGAGGTGACTTTGACCGTATACTCCTCCAAAAAGAAAAATGGTGGATATATAGGTTAAAGTCCCTCTTTCTGGTGGGCCTTAACACTGAACTCAACTTGCAAGTCTTTTTGAAGATCTGAAAATTACCCCTAGTGACTCGGCCAAACTACTTCTGGCTGAGCCACTATGAAAGTATTGGTTGGTCGATCCCACCATGGTCTCTTGATATCCATGGGAGGGACACCCGTGGCGGAAATTGATCTAATGACTACCATACTTGGGCTTAAATGATTGGCCTATTTACTTTCTGGTATACAGGTCTGGTTAAAAAATATAAAAAAAATAAAATTATCCTTTTCTCTTTTGCTTTCCACAACCTAATACCTAAATATATACACATGTATCAGCATGTTAATGTAAATATGTACATTTTTTATTTTCTGTTTTGTCAATTAGTACATTCCCAGTCTATTACTTTACTTTTATTATTTTTCATTTCTCTTTCCAACCTTTTTACCTTTTCTTTTTCTCATTTTGCTTCTATTATCTGCCCCTTTAAAATACAGCTAGTCTATACTTATGACGCTAATCATACTATGATTCATCAATCACTGCATTGAAAACAGGACACCTGTTCCCTTAAATCTACATCGATGGGCGGCACTCAGCACAAAGAAAATCATGATATAAGGGAGTGCGGACTGTCGTCCAATCATCGTCCAGATGAAGCCATGTTATGTACTATAGTGAAACGTGTTGATGTCATCGCGGTTCTGTCATTCCTAAATTAGCCAGCCCCCTCTTTCCTTTCCCTTTCTTCCTATCCATTCCTTCTTGGAGCCACGCACAGGTCAAGCTGTCACTTTATATAGTATCCTTTTTTCTTTAACCACTTGCTGCCCACCCACCGTCATTTGACGGCGGGACGGTGCAGCTGTTGTTCTGGGCGGACGTCATATGACGTGATCGCCTTCCAGGCCCCCTAGGACCGCCGTGTAACTGGGGACCCGGTGCGCGTGCCCGGCAGCCGCGATGTCCACCGGGCACCCGCGATTGCCAGGTAACCGAGCAGAACTGTGGATTTGTGTGTGTAAACACACAGATCCACGTCCTGTCAGAGGAGAGGAGACCGATGGTGTGTTCCTTGTACAGAGGAACACCGATCGGTCTCCTCGACTTGTGAGTCCCCTCCCCCTACAGTTAGAATCACTCCCTAGGAACATAATTAACCCTACAGCGCCCCCTCCTGGTTAACCCCTTCATTACCAGTCACATTTATACAGTAATCAATGCATTTTTATAGCACGGATCGCTGTATAAATGTGAATGGTCCCAAAAATGTGTCAAAAGTGTCCGATATGTCTGCCGCAATATCGCAGTCATGATAAAAATCGCAGATCGCCACCATTACTAGTATAAAATAAATAAATAAATAAAAATGCCATAAATCTATCCCCTATTTTGTAGACGCTTTAACTTTTGCGCAAACCAATCAATATACGCTTATTGCGATTTTTTTTACCAAAAATATGTAGAAGAATACGTATCGGCCTAAACTGAGGAAAAAAATTTGTTTTAAAAGAAAAAAATTGGATATTTATTATAGCAAAAAGTTAAAAATATTGTGTTTTTTTTCAAACTTGTCACTCTTCTTTTGTTTATAGCTCAAGAAATAAAAACCGCAGAGGATCAAATACCACTAAAAGAAAGTTCTATTTGTGGGGAAAAAATGATAAAAATTTCATTGGGGTACAGTGTTGAATGACCGCACAATTGTTATTCAAAGTGCAACAACGCTGAAAACTGAAAATTGGCCTGGGCAGGAAGGGGGTGAAAGTGCCATGTATTGAAGTGGTTAACAACTTCCCGACCGGGGCACGTCAATGTACGTCGGCAGAATGGCACAGCTGGGCAAATGGGCGTACAATACATCCCTTTGAATTTCCCGCCATGCCATTGCGCGTGCGCCAGCTGGGAGCTCCGTGAGTCGGGTTGCGGGTCCTGTGGACTCGATCGCCACTGGGATACCCGCGATCGCCTCACGGAGAGGATGAACGGGGAGATGCCGATGTAAACAGCATTTCCCCGTTCTGCCTAGTGACAGTGTCACTGATCTCTGCTCCCTGTCATCGGGAGCAGAGATCAGTGACATGTCACAGCTAGCCCATCCCCCCCACAGTTAGAACACATCCCTAGTACTAACTTAACCCCTCCCCGCCCCCTAGTGGTTAACCCCTTCACTGCCAGTGTCATTTACACAGGAATCAATGCATTTTTATAACACTGATTGCTGTATAAATGACAATGGTCCCAAAAATGTGACAAAAATGTCCGACATGTCCGCCATAATGTCGCAGTCACAATAAAAATCGCTGATCGCTGCCAGTAAAAAAAAATTATTAATAAAAATGCCATAAAACTATCCCCTATTTTGTAAACGCTATAAATTTTGCGCAAACCAATTAATAAAGGCTTATTGTGATTTTTTTTTCCCAAAAATATGTAGAAGAATACGGATCGGCCTAAACTGAGGGAAAAAAATGTTTTTTTATATATTTTTGGGGTATATTTATTATAGCAAAATGTAAAAAATAATGCGTTTTTTTCAAAATTGTGAAAAGAGGTGATCAAATACCACCAAAAGAAAGCTCTATTTGTAGGGAAAAAAGGACGTCAATTTTGTTTGGGAGCCACGTCGCACGATCGCGCAATTGTCAGTTAAAGCGACGCAGTGCCGAATCGCAAAAAGTGCTCTGGTCAGCAAGGGGGTAAAATCTGCCGGGGCTGAAGCAGTTAAAGACATTTATGATGAATTTCATCTGACACCTTAACCTGTCTGTTGCTATGCGGCATTCGGACACTTCTTTTTAATTGTTATATGTAGTGTCTTATGTTTTTGTGTATGTGTGATGCATCAAATACTGTAGTGATTTTTTATTGGCCATTACAGTGAAGCTGCTATATACTTTATTGAATTTTGGTTTATTATTTTGCCAATTTGCTTTAAATTAATTTAATAAATATGAATTTTTGATACTCTTAAAAGGATCGCATTCTGTTGCCGTAAGTAACTCTTTTCTGGTGCTTCACACCTAAACCATTTGTTTTTGCTAAAATAAATATAGTTACAGGCATCAATATGAATGGGCACTACAGTCCTATATTAAGCCCCATCTGTAAAGGCCTCAGATAGTACCCTGGGGTTATCTACAATGATAAATCAATAAAAACCATCACCATCCATTCTTGTTACACAAGGGAGCGTGGTAAATGAAATACAGTTAAAATGTACCACTAAAAAAAGTGCGAGTTACCTGCTTTCACATCCCAGTGAGAGATCCTGGTAGGGTCAAGGTATCCATGGCCCTCTCACCCCAATGTATAAGTATTTAGACCCCCTTAAATTTTTCACTCTTTGTTATATTGCAGCCAGTTGCTAAAATCATTTAAGTTCATTTTTTTCCTCATTAATGTACACACAGCACCCCATATTGACAGAAAAAATAAGAATTGTTGTCATTTTTGAAGATTTATTAAAAAAAAGAAAAACTGAAATATCACATGGTCCTAAGTATTCAGACCCTTTGCTGTGACACTCATATATTTAACTCAGGTGCTGTCCATTTCTTCTGATCATCCTTGAGATGGTTCTACACCTTCATTTGAGTCCAGCTGTATTTGATTATACTGGAAAGCAACACACCTGTCTATATAAGATCTTACAGCTCACAGTGCATGTCAGAGCAAATGAGAATCATGAGGTCAAAGGAACTGCCTGAAGAGCTCAGAGACAGAATTGTGGCAAGGCACAGATCTGGCTAAGGTTACAAAAAAATTTCTGCTGTACTTAAGGTTCCTAAGAGCACAGTGGCCTCCATAATCCTTAAATGGAAGACGTTTTGGATGACCAGAACCCTTCCTAGAGCTGGCCGGGGGAGAAGAGCCTTGGTGAGAGAGGTAAAGAAGAACCCAAAGATCACTGTGGCTGAGCTCCAGAGATGCAGTCGGGATATGGGAGAAAGTTATAGAAAGTCAACCATCACTGCACCCCTCCACCAGTCGGGGCTTTATGGCAGAGTGGCCCGACGGAAGCCTCTCCTCAGTGCAAGACACATGAAAGCCCGCATGGAGTTTGCTAAAACAAACACCTGAAGGACTCCAAGATGGTGAGAAATAAGATTCTTTGGTCTGATGAGACCAAGATAGAATTTTTTGGCCTTAATTCTAAGCGGTATGTGTGGAGAAAACCAGGCACTGCTCATCATCTGTCCAATACAGTCCCAACAGTGAAGCATGGTGGTGGCAGCATCATGCTGTGGGGGTGTTTTTCAGCTGCAGGGACAGGATGACTGGTTGCAATTGAGGGAAAGATGAATGCGGCCAAGTACAGGGATTTCCTGGATGAAAACCTTCTCCAGAGTGCTCAGGACCTCAGACTGGGCCGAAGGTTTACCTTCCAACAAGACAATGACCCTAAGCACACAGCTAAAATAACAAAGGAGTGGCTTCACAATAACTCCGTGACTGTTATTGAATGGCCCAGCCAGAGCCCTGACTTAAACCCAATTGAGCATCTCTGAAGAGACCTAAAAATGGCTATCAACCAATGTTTACCATCCAACCTGACAGAACTGGAGAGGATCTGCAAGGAGGAATGGCAGAGGATCCCCAAATCCAGGTGTGAAAAACTTGTTGCATCTTTCCCAAAAAGACTCATGGCTATATTAGATCAAAAGGGTGCTTCTACTTAATATTTAGCAAAGGGTCTGAATACTTAGGACCATGTGATATTTCAGTTTTTTCTTTTTTAATAAATCTGCAAAAATGTCAACAATTCTGTGTTTTTCTGTCAATATGGGGTGCTGTGTGTACATTAATGAGGAAAAAAAATGAACTTAAATGATTTTAGCAAATGGCTGCAATATAACAAAGAGTGAAAAATGTAAGGGGGTCTGAATACTTTCCGTCCCCACTGTATATCCTAGCAAGGTCTCCTTTAAGGTAATGTGTTACTTCCGGTTGGAGTAGCTGTCCTCCTCCTCGGCTCCTGCTGTACCGCCACTAAATCAGCTTAAAACACCTGCCCGTAACATCAGATCAGACCACTGACACCCTATGAGGCTCCCCCTGCAGCCATGGAGCAATACCCAGGCTTCAGTACACCCGCCAGACCCCATGATCGCGGCCTCGATCGCTAATATGGTGAAGATGCCAGGCCTGGAGGTCAGTGACGGCCCCCCTTCTACTCCCCTTCTGCCATCAGATCAGTAGATGGAGAAAATAGCACAGGCAGTGGCTGTGCTCCTGGCCCCCACTATAACATCCTCAGTAGAGAAGGCCATACAGACAGGCTTGGAGCTAATTAGAAGAGAGCTGGTTGACCATACCTCACGCATTAATGAGGTAGAGAAAAGTATTTCCTCAGTGAAGGAGGAGTTGTACCAGGCACAAGCTTTTGAACAATCTCAGGACAAAGCAAATCAACTAATCCTCCAAAAACGTAAGGATTTGGAAAATAGGTTGAGGCGTAACAACCTCAGATTTGTGGGAGTGCTGGAATCCTTGCACCCTTCCACGCTTCTCGAGTTTTGTGCCACACGAATTCCTGAGGCGCTAGGCCTTAACTCCACATGTGTATTGGAAAGGGCTCATCGCCTCCTATTGCACTCTGCTGACCGCGAATAAACTTGCCCAATAATCGCCAAATTTCTGAATTACATGGACAAAGCTGCCATTTTACAGAAATACCGACAATTGCGATCACTGCAAACTGATGGAATTAAGATCTTCATTTTTCCAGATTATTCTGTAGAGGTGTCCAAAAAAGGAAGGCTTTCCAGAACATCTGTTCAGCTCTGTTCTCAACCCAAATCAAATTCACCTTAGCCTACCTTGCAATTCTTCGGCTCCGCTCACCGAATGGCAAACAGCTTACCTTTCAAGACCCTGCCGAAGCTGAATTTTTTCTATGCTCAATCCACCCAGAAGCTCATTACAATATCCCTCCCAAGGCACCAACTGTTACCCATCCTCTGGACCAACAGAGTCCCAAGAAGGATCCACCAAAGCACCTCAAAGCATCTGGATCAAACAATTGCTACAACTTCTGCTGACCTAATTGCCTTAGCCTTATTCCGCTGTTTGTTAAATGAGTAACAGTCAGCATCTTAAGCTACTCAGGTTGTATCATTGCTGTTTATTTTCTCCTTTACTGTAATTTTTACTCCTTTACTGTAATGTTTGACACCCGTTTCTTTCTCTACTCTCTGTAGGACTTCACTTCCTGTTGTTTTTCCCATGGACCTCACTGACCTCACTTCACATCTGTCAGCAGACAGTTTATGCTTGGTACTGCTTAGACAGGCGCCCACTCCCGATTTTGGGCGGCCTCTTGGGAGTCGGTACTTCTCAGTGCACCCATGTGGAAAAAAGCAAAGTCACCCCTGGGTATGTTGAATTGGTTTATTTACACCCTACCTATGCTCCCTTTCTTTATTTATACTGCAGATCCCCTAAAAGTTGGTCACCTTTTAGCCTCCATTTACATTACTACATTCAACTGGATGAAACCCTCAGGCCTCTTATCACATTCATTCTTACCCTCATTAGGAGCACCCTAGCAACTACACCCCCTTCCTCACACCACCACCTTAAAAAAAAAAATTTGTGAGAATGTGAAAGGGCTCCGATCCTCCAAAAAAAGACTGAAAATCCTTTGCCATCTCAAACGGTTGAAAAATCTACTGATTTCCTACATATGAAAAAGTTATGGGTGGGCACGGTCCTTGGGTCTGAGACAGTTGGGTACTCATATTCAAGAACCTTTCATGTGAAATAATCGCTGTAGACACTGACAATCAAGGACGTTTTATACTGCTCGACTACGCCTTGGCTCTAAAGAGCTTCAGATCTCCAACGTTTACGCTTCCAATAATGCAGGCCAACCCTTCTTCTGTGAGTTATCCACAAATCTTCTAAAACTCCCCCAAGCATGGTCATGCACCCCAACTAAGACAGATCCACCGCTAGAAACTCTTATAGGAAATCTGTAGACACACAGCAGACACCTCTTGCCTCCACCATGGACTCCCTGCATCTTACCGACGTTTGGCGCCTGTTCCATCAAGCCGACAGAGAATACACTTTTTTCTCCTCCCTACATTAAACCCTTACCAGAATAGACTACATCTTCAGCACTGACAGTCTCCTCTCACAAATAACAGAAGTGGAGGTCCATGATATTGCCATCTCAGATCATTCCCCAATATCTGTTTTGCTTGAAGACTCTACCTCCCAAAACAACCCCCACCTGTGGTGTTTCCCTACTTTTCTCTCCAACAATGCCAATTTTAAAACCTACATGGGGTCATCCTGAGAGGAATACAGAGCTGCCAATTATCCTCACAAGGACAGTCCTAATCTCCTCTGGGAGGCTGGCAAAGCCCTCCTTAGAGGCCGGATTATTTCTTATGCCGCCTGTTATAGGAAACAGTCCATGTCAAATTACCGTAAAGCGAGCTCTCTAGAATGTCTGCCTAGGAGTCAAAGGATCATTTTTCTGTGTACACACAGCTCACATTATTGTTCACTATATAGCATGTTGCTACAAATGATTTTTTACACCACTTGAGTTCTGTACATATGGTATGATTATTCCATCTAGTGATTTTCTGCGGGATCAGCAGGACCCAGTACAGATATATACACGGGTGTTTTATATAGAATATTCACATTGATGTTTTATTAGCATAATACAGCGCTACACTTTTTCTTTTTCACACTCAGACATTCTAGAATTGATTAAACACGCTCATATGGATGTCGCCCTTCCTAAATTTGGTAAAAAATCAGGTAAATTATTGGTCAGGCTATGTAGAGGCCCCCATAACTCCACCTTCATCACCTCTCTGCGGGACTCCAATGGCATTACTAAGTCCATTCCCCAAGAAGTTAATAGAGTCATGCTCCAATATTGCACTTCACTATATGCTCATGAACCTATAAATAAGCACCTTGCTCAGAGCTTTCTAGGCAAACTCCGCCTCCCCACAATCTCCTCTTCCCAACTTAACCATTTAAACTTACCCATCTCAGAGTCAGAGCTATCCAACACCATCAAACACTTAGCCCCCAACAAGGGCCCAGGCCCTGATGTTTTCACGAGTGAATTCTTCAAAACACTTCAGAATATTGTCACACCCTCCCTTTTAGAAGTTTACAATGGGATATGTGCTGGAGGCCCCTATCTTCCTACCGGCAAACAAGCCATTATAAAACTTTTAGCAAATAAGGGAAAAGATCCACTAGAGCCAGGTTCCTACAGGCCTATATCCCTTTTAAACTTAGACGTCAAAATCCTGTCCAATATCATTGCAACCAGGCTCACAGACATACTTCCTTCAGTAATTCACCCAGCACAATCTGGCTTTGTAAAGGGAAGAACTGCCTCCCTCAACATTTGCAAGGTCTTAATGGTCCTAGAACATGCCAAAGCCAACCCAGGGAAGAACTTTGCCATCATCACCCTGGACGCAGAGAAAGCTTTTGATAACGTCAGTTTTGAGTGGCTCTTGTTAGTCCTGTCCAGTCTGGACTTCTCTGGACCTTTCAGCCATGTCATTGAGACTATGTATGCCTCTCCATCGGCCAGGCTGGTTGTGGCAGGTCTTCTGTCAGAGGACTTTCTCCTTTTCAAGGGCACCAGGCAGGAGTGTCTCCTCTCCCCTCTATTATTTCATTTAACCATAGAACCCTTTCCAGGTTCCTATCTGAATTGGCCCCATTACAAGGGATACATATTGACAATTTGGAACATCACAACTCACTCTTTGTAGATGATGTACTCATTTTCACAGCGAACCCACCCTCTGACATTGCCATCTTTAAGGACCTCTTTCACTAGTTCTGGTCCTGTTCAGGTGAAGGGGGTGCAAATTCTCCCTAATATTAGGGTTTACAATCTAGCTTGTCTATTGCGTGTAGGTTTAGACTGGATTTCAGAGACCTCCCGATATTCCAACTGAACTCTTGAATCAAAGATGGTTTACCCTTTCTCTCTCTGAGCCCTGCTGCACTGTAAGTGGAACTCTTTACAACCAGCTCTACAACACAACCTACTCCTAAGGGACACTGTTATTGATTGGAGAGATACCCGAAAGAAACTAGGCCTCTCTCCCTTCGTCTCCAGATTTTTACCTGTTTAAGGCAATCCAAACTTTCCTCCAGGCATTGATAACGCCACCTACAAGAACTGGAGGAACCAAGGCTGGCAACGTCCTCAACATTAGTTAATTTGGAATCTGGTCTTCCACTCACATTCACCACATTGCTCAAAAATACTTCCTACCAGCATGAGTTTCATCACCACTCAATGTAGGGACAGAGGAAAAAGATTTCAATTTTCCTTACTTGACCAACTACTGAATCAAGGTTCTCACTCCATCTTGTACACATAGCGACCTTTTGATATGCAAATGGCTTCCCTCTTTTCATTCCTCAACAGGTGTTGACTGGGGCAAAGACTTCCCGGATGACAAAGGTGCTCAAAGGGTACAACAGCATATTACGCCTTATCCCAAATGAATCCTGGAGAGAAATGCAACTAAAAGTGATTACCTTTTTGTCTGAGAAATTCAACCCTCCATCCACACTTTGACCTCTATGTTCTCAACCGAAACCTTCCTTGGCTCATCGTCTATAGTCCTGCATAGGGATGAGCCGAACACCCCCCGGTTCGGTTCGCACCAGAACCTGCGAACGGACCGAAAATCTGCACGAACGTTA
This sequence comes from Aquarana catesbeiana, assembly GCF_042186555.1. Classification (NCBI taxonomy): domain Eukaryota; kingdom Metazoa; phylum Chordata; class Amphibia; order Anura; family Ranidae; genus Aquarana; species Aquarana catesbeiana. The sequence goes on along the minus strand of NC_133331.1, from coordinate 207,045,514 downwards.
GAACCCCATTGAGGTCTATGGGACTCGAACGTTCAAAATCAAAAGTGCTCATTTTAAAGGCTAATTTGCATGGTATTGTCCTAAAAAGGGTTTGGGGACCCGGGTCCTACCCCAGGGGACTTGTATCGATGCAAAAAAAACTTTTAAAAACGTCCGTTTTTTCGGGAGCAGTGATTTTAATGATGCTTAAAGTAAAAAAAAAAAAAAAAAGTGAAATACTATATTTATATAGTATGCCTGTAAAGTGGCGCGTGTTTCCCGTGTTTAGAACAGTCCCTGCACAAAATGTCATTTTTAAAGGAAAAAATCTCATTTAAAACTGCTTGTGGGTTTAATGTAATGTCGGGTCCTGGCAATATGGATGAAAATCAGTGAGACAAACGGCATGGGTACCCCCCAGACCATTACCAGGCCCTTTGGGTCTTGTATGGATATTAAGGGGAACCCCGCACCCAAATTAAAATAAGGAAAGGTGTGGGGCCACCAGGCCCTATATACTCTGAACAGCAGTATACAGGCGGTGCAAACAAGACAGGGACTGTAGGTTTGTTGTTAAGTAGAATCTGTTTGTAATTTTTAACGGGTACATTTTTAACGTGTTTAGCTCCACCCAAAAAATCTTTTTTAAGCTTTTTGGAAAACATAGGGAAGGGTTATCACCCCTGTGACATTTGTTTTGCTGTCTTTCCTCCTCTTCAGAAGATTTTACCTCAGTTTTTGTCCCAATGACAAATGTTTTTTGAAAATTTGGGGTTTTTTGTGGAACAAGGATTAGAAAGCATCAGTGGAAAGGAGAAATGTTTTTCCCATATTAACTCTTACAGGAGAGAATTTCCCTTCCTAGGGGTAGATTTCATCTCACTTCCTGTTGTCTCCTTCCATTTGCAAGTAGGAGTCGTTTGTAAGTTAGATGTTTGAAAGTAGGGGCCTGCCCTATATACTCAGCAGAAATTTGGGCCTTAGGTGTTGTTGTGGCCACAACACTGTAAGCCCTCACAGGGCCCTGCTGTGAAATATTAGATCAAGAATTGTAATTACATGCCCCTGTTGAACAAGGGCAGAAAAATTGGGGCTTTGGTGGTGGTGGTACTGATATGTACTGATACTGCAGCTAGCAAAATCAACTGCCTGCCTGTAGTATGAGAACACCACCAACCTTCTACAGGTAGCTTTAGCTGAACACTGTGCAGAGCTCGCAAAAAACTAACTTGTAGCTTTTTTAGCTGCCTGCGGTAGTGATAGGATCAGGAAAACACCACCAACCTTCTACAGGTAGCTTTAGCTGAACACTGTGCAGAGCTCGCAAAAAAATAACTTTTAGGTTTAGCTGGACACTGTGAGGAGGACGCACCACACTAACTTGTAGTTTTAGCTGAACACTATGAGCAGGACGCACAGCACTAACTTGTAGTTTTAGCTGTACACTGTGAGCAGGACGCACCACACTAACTTGTAGGTTTAGCTGAACACTGTGAGGTGGACGCACCACACTAACTTGTAGTTTTAGCTGAACACTGTGAGCAGGACGCACTGCACTAACTGTAAATAGTCTAGCTGCCTGACTGTGGTACTAATAGGATCAAAAGAACACCAGCAATTTTCTTCAGCCACATTTCAATTTTCTGGGACCAAGTCCTCTCTTTTATATCAGGAGTCACCTCACTCCAAATTCCAAAAGACCCTCTCCTTCTAGTTTTTGGATTTTGGAATCCCTCTCCTCAGACACAACTTTTTGCCAGAATGAACCTCCATCACAAACCCTGGACTTTTATCTACCTCTTAGTTGCACAAAGAACCATCTTGAAACAATGGACTTCAATCTCACACCCAACTAACTCAAACGATAACTATTGCTGCTCATGTATCGACAAAAAACTCTCTTGGACGTGTCCTTGGCTCCCTCCAATAAACGCTTCTTTAGGGGATGGCAAGCATTCATATCAGCAACTCTCTCTTCAGAAGACTACAGGTCCTTCTTTAGCACTTTCACCTGCACCCATGGACTGGTCCAGAGTTCATTTCAAGTGTGCTGTTTGCATTTGGAATCTGTTGCTGTCAACTCTCAATATGAGATCCAAAGAGCTGTCACTATCAGTGAAGCAAGCCACCATTAGGCTGAAAAAACAAACCCATCAGAGAGATAGCAAAAACATTAGGTGTGGCCAAATTAACTGTTTGGAACATCCTTAAAAAGAAAGAACACACCGGTGAGCTCAGCAACACCAAAAGACCCAGAAGACCACAGAAAACAACTGTGGTGGATGACCGAAGAATTCTTTCCTGGTGAAGAAAACACCCTTCACAACAGTTGGCCAGATCAAGAACACTCTCCAGGAGGTAGGTGTATGTGTGTCAAAGTCAACAATCAAGAGAAGACTTCACCAGAGTGAATACAGAGGGTTCACCACAAGATGTAAACTACTGGTGAGCCTCAAAAACAGGAAGGCCAGATTAGAGTTTGCCAAACAACATCTAAAAAAGCAGTTCTGGAACAACATCCTATGGACAGATGAGACCAAGATCAACTTGTACCAGAGTGATGGGAAGAGAAGAGTATGGAGAAGGAAAGGAACTGCTCATGATCAAAAGCAGACCACCTCATCAGTGAAGCATGGTGGTGGTAGTGTCATGGCGTGGGCATGTATGGCTGCCAATGGAACTGGTTCTCTTGTATTTATTGATGATGTGACTGCTGACAAAAGCAGCAGGATGAATTCTGAAGTGTTTCGGGCAATATTATGTGCTCATAGTCAGCAAAATGCTTCAGAATTCATTGGACGGCGCTTCACAGTGCAGATGGACAATGACCCAAAGCATACTGCGAAAGCAACCAAAGTGTTTTTTAAGGGAAAGAAGCGGAATGTTATGCAATGGCCAAATCAATCACCTGACCTGAATCCGATTGAGCATGCATTTCACTTGCTGAAGACAAAACTGAAGGGAAAATGCCCCAAGAACAAGCAGGAACTGAAGACAGTTACAGTAGAGGCCTGGCAGAGCATCACCAGGGATGAAACCCAGCATCTGGTGAAGTCTATGCGTTCCAGACATCAGGCTGCAATTGACTGCAAAGAATTTGCTACCAAGTATTAAAAAGTGAACGTTTGATGGATGATTGTTAATCTGTCCCATTACTTTTGGTCCCTTAAAAATTGGGCGGCACATATACAAACTGTTGTAATTCCTACACCGTTCACCTGATTTGGATGTAAATACCCTCAAATTAAAGCTGAAAGTCTGCAGTTAAAGAACATCTTGTTTGTTTCATTTTAAATCCATTATGGTGGTGTATAGAGCCAAGAAGATTAGAATTGTGTTGATGTCCCAATATTTATGGACCTGACTGTATATTAGATGATCCATTCAGTTCTCAACTCTCCTTTTTTGTTTTTGTCCCCCCCCCCCTAAATTTTGAGATGAATGTTACTTATCTTATATTGTATTTTTGGTATACAGATCATTACCACCTTGGAAAAAAAAATATTTTATTGTGATATGCCTTAATCTATGTAACATTTCTCTTTTGTGATACCCCTTTTTGGCATCTGTATCTCGTTTTGATTTCTTAAAAAAAAAAAAAAAAAAAAAAAAAGGTAATGTGTTGTATCACTGTTCCTCCCTCATACTCAAGATGGCACACCCTCTGCATGCAATTGAGATTCCGTTCTTTTTATAATGTTATTATGGCAATATCTGATAGCCATCTTTAACTTACCTTTTCAGCATGTTAATTTGCATTTGTTATAAATAAAAAAATACTATTTTATCTTACTAGTTGTATTATGCCCTGTACACACGGTCAGATTTTCCGACGGAAAATGTGTGATAGGACCTTGTTGTCGGAAATTCCGACCGTGTGTAGGCTCCATCACACATTTTCCATCGAAATTTCCGACACAAAGTTTGAGAGCTTGCTATAAAATTTTCCGACAACAAAATCCGTTGTTGGAAATTCTGATCGTGTGGGAAAGAATATGTATAGTTTGTCTTGAGCAACTAAGACTCCATCTTAGGATTAGAATCCATTTTAGAATATCATGCTAAGTTGTCAATAACTTGTTTAAATGTCACATAAACCTTATCTTGTCTTAGGAATTTGCATACGCAGATTCGCATGAAAATACTTCTCATAGATTAGCTTGTTCTGTGATTTCTCAGAACATAAATACTGTTGTACTGTAAATAAGCTAAATTTGTTATGTATTACATATATTGTTAAGTATTGTATGTCTGGAACATAATTGTTTGGATAACAGAGAAAGGTCCCATGACGCACATGGTGTGTAGCTATAATGATTGTATAATGTCGTATCATCATTATTTTTCTTATATAAACGAGTGACAAATAAAAGCTTATCAGATTTACTCTGAGCAAACTATAGCACTGTATCTGTGTCTTGTTTATGAAGAGTACTTCTCCAGGGTCCCTGTCGGTGATAGGACTAGGAGTGATGTCAGACCCTGATCTATAATACTTTAAACCCTTTCAGTGTGTACACAAATCCGACGCACAAAGTGCCACTCATGCTCAGAATAAATTAAGAGACGAAAGCCATTGGCTACTGCCCCGTTTATAGTCCCGACGTACGTGCTTTACGTCACCGCGTTCAGAACGATCGGATTTTCTGACAACTTTGTGTGACCGTGTGTATGCAAGACAAGTTTGAGCCAACATCTGTCGGAAAAAATCCATGGATTTTGTTGTCGGAATGTCCGATCAATGTCCGACCGTGTGTACAGGGCATTAGAGTTCCTGTGCCTAAAAAGTCCATATTTTAGATTCCAAATATACACTGTATTGCCTTTTGGGACGTGGCAATATCTTACACCAGATGTATCCATTGTGCCACCTGGTGGATACTATATAATTTAATGTCTCAGTTTCCATTCCTTTTACTCAGTAAACAGTTTTTTTTTTCTCTAAGTGAGTAATTTTCGTTATACTATTCTATGCTACCAAATTCTTGAGATTTAGCACTTTAAAACACGTAAAAAGAACTGTCAGATCATTCATTTTCAAACATGTACATGTTTCTAATATTAAATTACTTTGATTTTTTTATTGCATACACTTATTTTAGAAGATATACATATACTTCTGCCATAATTTAAAGTAATTCTATTGATATTCACAGATAACAAGTCGCAGTAAATTGCATGGAATGTCATTCCATTTCCCATTGTCCTGGATCTCTACACAGTCTTCATTATCTTTGCTGTTATTTGGCTCTCCTAGGTTCCAGTTTGTAAACGTAATCTTCTCTCCTGTCAAGTACTTGAATATCCCTTCAACCTGTAAATCTGATATACCCAGGAAAGCTTTGATTGTCTCTCCCTTAGTCTGAAGAATCTCTTGAGCAGCACTATTTTCTGCTGCATTTCTTGGCATAGCCAAGTTTCCTCCAGCTTCTTTACATGTCTTCTGGGCATTTTCAAAATTTTCTTCAAGACCATTGGTCACAAACACTTTATCACCAGCTTGTTTACCACCATGGAAGAGGAGAACTGAAAGATTTTAAGCAAAACAGATTATGGGTTAATATATTTATTTAATAGAGATGGCATTTGTTACTATTGGTAGGTGAAGTAAATCTTTAGGTAAAAGGCTAAATAAAGATATAATATTCTACATGTCAGTGTAAATGGTTTGATTTTAATGTGCTGTATGTGTATATTAGAATATTTTTTTTAGTGTATACTGAGCATAATGTATTGTATACGATTAAGAAATAGAATGAGCTGCTTTGGTCTTCCAAAAACAATACTAAAGATTATGGGTCTATTAAGAAAAAATGGTAATACATTTTCTTACTGGTACCCCATGCTCCAATATATGGATTTATATCAAAATACAAATTTATTACACAAATTGTGTTCTTTAAAAACAAACATACAGCAAATTGAAATCAACAAAACATCCCCTCATTTTATGGAGAGTGTTTCTCTTGATTGGTATATCTACATTTCCAGAACTCTGGAGAACAATGCAGCTGAATAAAGGAAGCAAACTCTCCAAGTACAGTGTAGTCCTCTACATATGCAAGCTGCTTCTTCAGGGGGTAGAAAGGGGATGCATATTTTCTCTACATATATAGAAATTAATAATAGTTAACAGATAATACAGAAATATAAACAATACATATAATGTTACTGATTTCAAACACCAGACTAAGCTATAAGGCTTACCCACTGCAAGATGGCAAGGAACTGCATGAAATACCAACCCTGGACCCCAGGCTTAAGGGCTAAATTACACTTACAATTATGAAAATACAAATCACCTGCTCCTGAGGACATCCACTAATGATGATGAAACGCATTGGTCGGGGTTTCCGTAAATGCCATTTTATGTATTTGGAGGACACGCTGCAGTAGCACTTCGTGGTTACAGGATAATTGTATTTTTATCCTAGTAAGTATAATTTCTTGTTTTTTTATTGGGGATATACCATATTTTACCATGGAAAGCTTTCTGCTGTTTTCTCTTTAAGCTGATATACATACCTTATACTGCTCTGTGGGCACTTTGGATTCACCCTTAAGAACAACAAAGAAGAACTTTGCATTCAAGAGACCATACATCCCTGGGAGATAGAGAAGCACTGTTGACTCACTTGTTTATACAAGGGGGTCCAGTCTCTCTGGTGAGTGTGGGAGAGGTTGGGGGATCAGCACATTTGTATGTATGTGGAGTGAATATCAGCATGTCACACTGAGCACTGGAAGTGTGGACTTTCATTTCGACTTGATTGATAATATTTTATTAACAATATTTAATTATTTGTTGAGTGCTGTTCATGGTTTAGAATTAATATACTGTTTTGGTTGGGAAGATAGTGCTGTTCCTGTTATAGGTTTATAGTATTATCTTCAAGTTGCATTATGCAATTTTTTTGACAGCAACTGTCCTTAATACTTATAAGGTACAAGTTTTCATGTAGCACAAGAATTTGTTTTTATTATGAATAGACCATAATAGCTGGTTAACACGCATCAACACATACTGGGCACTCACTACAGGTTACCAAGTTGAGAGATTTGTAATATTGAATAAATACCTATGTTTTTATTGTGATCTAAAGTCTATATCTTTCAATGGAATAATTGCACTAAAGTGAGAGATTTATTTGTTTCATAATACAGTAATAGTTAAAGACTAACTCATTTTCTAACATCATTATTATTTTACTGACTTTGTGGGCAGAGCGTAATGCCAGGATTGGGGATTTCCGATTGTGGTGGTACACTGGAAAACAAGGATTGATTTCCCTGCTTCTTAGATCAAGAGAAAATAAAAAGAAAAGTAAATTGCTAAAAAAAAAATGTAAACATCCATAAATCACTATATAAGTGTTACTTACTTTTATTATATTTATTAAGGCTTGCTTGAAGCAGATGTAGCTCTCTTTCAAACACCTTCAACTGCTCCTTGACTGTATCAACCTCTAATTAGAAAGACCAGCATTAAATGCATTTACAGCTATCATTTAAAGATTTAGGCTTGATCAACAGGGTTTAGTTCAGGTCTGACATGAGTTTAAAGCAAACACAACATGTTCGAGGTTAGCAGACCCACCTAACTTATGCACCAGCTTGTGCATGGACCCATCTACCTTGTACATCACCACAGCAATCAACTAATTATAAACTTTGAGCTTATATCAGCTGACTTAAAATAGTCAATCATAGGATCTTTGCTATGTGCTAGCCCCTCGCTATAAAACGCCAGATTCCTAGCAGCCATTTGTCTTATTGTTCTGTAACACTGCATACAGCTTTAAGGCATCTCCTAGCATGTAATTTAAAGGATTGTTATTTTCCCTATATTGAACTCACAGTTGCATTAAAAGAAGGACCCTCTTTGTTAAATTGTCTCCCATGGCAGTCTCCTGCTCCCCATGCCCCATTTTTATGATAACATCTTTCCTATTAGCCCCGAAAATGGGCATGTTGTATAGATCTTAATGAGGTTAAACTCTAAGTTCAGGTTTTGTGGCCATTAAACTGAATTCAACAATCTCCCTAGAAATCAAAACCCGGACAGACTCGCTCATCTTTAATACTTAGGTATGAAGTCTAGGGATAAGTCAATCCGGCAAGGTTCAGTTTACTAGGAGTTTGAGGAATGCACATTTCCCACATAAATTGCAAACTGAAAATTCTCCCGCAAACCCTATCAAAGTCAGTGGAAGGAGAATTCTCTAGAGAAATTGCAGTCCCTTGTGGGGAGTCAGTGAATGCCAATGCAAAAAAAAACATAGTAATGGAAGTGCTTTTTTATATGACTTTGAGGGTGACATTGAAAATAAAATATTTTCTGAAAAATACAGGTTTATGTAATGCCCTAAAGCTGTATGTGGTGTTTGGAACAGCATGACTTTCAGCAGCAATGCACTCGGGCAGCATATTTTCGGCTGTAGAATTAATTTTTTTTTATCAGCACCCCAATCCACTAATATTTGAATCATATCCATTAAAAAGGCTTTTTTCAGATGGTTTTAGCAGTGACAAGTGTTTTCATCAAGCTGTATTAAGCTTGCTTTAATCAACAGAAAGCTTGGTAGCACTCCACTGCACCATTTTTAAAGGTAAAAAAAGAAGGGTTTGGTAGAAATGGCCCAGCAGCAGGGCAATTTTGTATGAAGGGTGAAAGTCCCCAATGCAGAGCTATCTCTTGTATTTGCTGTGGCTGAATTTGTTGGCCACTTTGTATGTGGCCTCACCGTCATTTTATCTCACAGGACCTGCCCTCCTTCTGTTATCACCATGTGTGGCACCTCTGCCTTTCATTTTAGGCCTGCCTGTCATTGTTTTTAGTGGGTGATTGTCTAGCTTGTATTTAAACTAGTGATAGGGGGGAATGTGTGGTGCTTTTTAAAAAAAATAAAGTTTGTATTCATTTTTGCAGATAAACAATACAAAGCGTAACATTGGAGGTTACCAATGAACATACATGCAGTAATACAGGAGTAATGTCAACATGGTGTCTACAGTCATGGGAATATAAATTAGGCAAAATGCAGATTCTCAATGCATGTACCAGTTACCCATGAACGAAGTTGCTCTTTACTAAGAATTAAAAAGGTAACGATAGAAGTGCAGAAGTGAGATTTTCCCACCTGGGCAGCCTAGTGCCGCCAATAGAGCAAAGTATATGATACAGATCCTCTAGGTATCAGCAGTAAAAGAGTGCTACTCCTCCAGATTATATATCTGGAAAAACCCAATTAGGATGTGGGCTAAGAGGAATTAGTAATAAAGCATTGACAAAAAGAATAACAAACAATAGGAAAAACAAGTAAAGCACCAGGTATGTGGTTAGGTGTCAAACTCTGGCTTGTCCTTACATCAGAAAATTGTAAACACAATTAGATTTGTATTAAGACAAAGGATCAAGGACACCACATCCCAAGCAAAAATGTGCAAAATAGGAAAATAATGGGGATTGGGGTGCCAAGGTCAACACTCCACAAAAAACATGTTGATATAAGATAAAAAATCTTATTTTATTACAATTTTAAAATCTTAAAAGACTACAAAGTATATATTAAAACCATCACAAGAAGACGTGTGGCTTGAGCAATGATGCAGCAACTTCAGCTCTACATGTATCGCCAAGATATGGCTTCTTCAGGAGTCTTATGAGTGCTGCAAATGATATCAGATATACAGTAAATGAGACATACAGTACAATTTATAATTAAGATACAATACAAAAAAGTATTACCCAATCAAATATAACAAAACGTAGCCATTGGTGTACATTAGATCATTTGGGGGAAAATATCCTACCAGTGTACTTAGGAGATTCAATCAATTTTAAACACTTCATGCATCAAAGCAGGGAGTACTAGTCCAGGATAATATTAGTGACCAGTGGAGGCTGGTGCTTTATATTTTGGGGGGGCAGCAAGCAAGACATCACCAGCTGCCACCCCCCATTGGTCGGCCATGCACTTACACCCCCACCCCACCCCCGGGTTGGTTGGCCCCACACTAACCACATCTAGGTTGTGGGCAGCTTAGGCTCCTCCTTGGTGGCTGCTTCCTCCTCGATGACTTGGAGGCTTCCTCCACTGCACCTTCTCTCCTCCTTCCCTCGGTGCAGCGGCCAATACGACCGCTTCTCCTCCCGGCCAATCGGGTCTCAGGTCCTGATTCCGGATTGGATTGGGAGGAGAATTAGGAAGACAATAGCGAATATTTGTAAAACCCTTCCCATAACTAAGTCAAACATCCAAAAGCTCCAGATATAATGCAGCCCCTCTTACCCAGTATATACAGACCATCCCAGTAAGCAGGAGAAAGGGACAGAGGAACAATTACCCGCTGAATGCTGGCACTGCAAGGAATAAGAGTAGATAACTGTAGCAAACCTCCCATAAGCAGGAGTAGCCATTTATAACCTGCATGTTTAAAAACAGCTCTTACCAAAATTGTCCCGTGCTGCGGCAGAAGTGACACCACGCGCATGCTCGAGAGGCGTCTGCGCCATATTTGAAGTTCATGCCTATCCACCGCCGAGCAGTGTTAGTGGTCAAATGCAATCACTGTATCAGGACATCTCTTGCCTGATCTTTGGCCCAGTGATCCATAGCAAGAAAACAAATTCAAATTCCCAAATGCACTGTAAGATTAATCACACACTACTCTGGCCATCAGAGATAGATTCTTGAAATCATGGAGAAATATTGGTATCTTCTACTAGTGGACGATATTTTATCCAAATATGTGAATATCTATCCTGAAATCACATATAGGAGATCACAGTCTCTCAAGGACCGACTGGTCCACAGCCACAATTCAGTCAAAAATAGAGTGAGCACCAAGGTCCCAGGAACAGCCCCCTGCAGCAGATTTAATTACTGTGGCTTTATCCTTAAGGCACAGCAGATCACTCTGCCTAATGAACAAACCTTTAGACTCCAGTTCTTTGCAGATTGTCAATCTGTGTAGTTTATTATATGGAATATGACTGTTGAGCCTTCTATATTAGCAAAACCAAAAGAGCATTCTTCCACAGAATTTGAGATCATGTAGCGTTGGTTTCTAAGAAAAAGCTGGAGACCCTGATCAGTCAACACATGGGTCTATATCATGGGTTTGATCTAACTAAGATGCATTTTTTTGCTCTTGAATATATTCCCCAACATAAGAGGGGAGGTGATGTGGACAAGTTGCTACTGCAGCGGGAAACTACAATGTAGCTGGAGCTACAATTTAGCAGCCCCCCAGGGCTCAATGATGCCTTAAGTTTTAAGCCCTTTCTTTAAATAATTTGTGGGTGGGCCAAACCTGATGCAGTGTCCACGGATGCTATTGGCCTTGAAATGTAATCTAGTTTTCTATTTAAATTAGGTGGCTTAATTGACCAACTCCTTTTGCAACCACAATGTATAAATATTCAAATATTTAGGATTCTTTGGGGTAATGCTGTACTGACAGGGTGCTCTGAGGTGGGATATATGGTTGAATTAACTTTGGATTATGTGTCAATTTTTTTTTTTCCATTAATTGTCTGTGCACCTTGGCTCGCAGGGCTGGCTTGAGGTTTTGGGTTACCATACGGACGCCCAGGGTGCTCTTCCCCTTGTTTTTGTGGGCTAGGTTCTGGCTGCTTCCTTAGGGTGGGGTCATCACTTTTTTTTGGCCCCTTGCTGGGCCTCTATGCTCTGAATACAATCTGGACTCCCTGGGGTTGTGGCAGTGAAGCCAGACGCCGGCAGGATCGGAGGGGTATTCAAGGGTCGTCACGGCGCGGTTGTTTTGCCATGGCTGTGTTGCTTGTGGGGCTGATCTCCAGCTGGCACAGTGACCTGGGACGGGGTAAGAGCTGTTTTTAAAAATGCAGGTGATAGATGGGTATGCTTGCTTATGGGAAGTTTGTTGCAGTTATCTACCCTTATTCCTTGCAGTGCCAGCATTCAGCGGGTACTTGTTCTTCTGTCCATCTCTCCTGCTTACTGTAACGGACTGTAGCGGACTGAAGAGGGGCTGCATTATATCTGGAGTCTTTGGATATCTGACTTAGTTATGGGAAGGGTTTTACAAATGTATGATTCATTCACTTATTTTTTGCAAAGGTATAACCTAAGTGGGGATAGGCTTTCTTTCCCTTACACCCCTCCGGTCCTGTCCCACCCCATAGTAGTGGCGAGGATAAATCTTTTGTGAAAGCATGACAAACAAGTTTGAGTTCTGGCAGTGCCCCTTTTTCTCTTCTTGTGTTTAAGGTAAAATTCTAAATTTTTTTTCTATTGCTGCAAATTTTGAAACATTGAAATTCCGCTTATTCCCTGCAGGTGCTTAATCATGGCACCCGTCCCTCATATAATCCTGGACTAGTCCTCCCTGCTTTGATGCATGAAGTGTTTAAAAATCATCTAATGTACACCAAAGGCTATGTTTTGTTATATTTGATTGGGTAATACTTTTTTGTATTGTATTTTAAATATGAATTGTATGTCTCATTTATATCTGATAGCGTTTGCAGCACTCATAAGACTCCTGCAGAAGCCATATCTTGGCGAAACATGTGGAGCTGAGGTTTCTGTATCATTGCTCAAGCCACACGTCTTCTTCTTGTGATGGTTTTAATATACACTTGTCTTTAAAGATTTTGAAATTGTAATAAAATAGATTTTTTTATCATATATCAACATTTTTTTTGTGGAGTATTGACCTTGGCACTTTTACAATCCCCATTATTTTCCTACTTTGTAACACAATAAGTACATGATATCATAACTAGATTTTCAGTCTACCATTGTACTTGAGATGATTGTAGCCGTATGCCGTATTGTAGCCGACTATCATCCCCCCTCTAGTCTATAGCTTTTCCTCTGTCTTTTCTCACTTGCTCATAGCTTTATTGCCATTGCCATACACATTGATTTGTATGTGTTTGTTTTTCTTTTTCCTTTCCCTCAGAGATTTTTTTTTGTTTTGTTTTGTTTTGTTTAAACATTTTACCTTCTGCTAAAACTTTTGTGAATCAGTACTGCTTGGACCTTGAAGAAGGGGACACACCCCGAAAGCTCGTCCATGAAAAATTATATGTTAGTGCAAAAGACAAAGTATCACGAACAGTACTCAATTTTCTTAGTCTACCATTGGAATTAGTGAGGTCTGCCTTGGCATATTATTCTGTGTATTTGTTTGATGTCATGATCAGAGATAACTCTTCGATAGATAGTGTAATTTCCATGGTAAGCCTCTTTCTGACAAAGAAGTGCTTGATGGGTCCAAAAACTCTTTACTATGTCATCTAATTTTACTTTATACATCTGAGTTTTTAGCTCTTTCTTTATAGTTGCAATGGTTGGGTCCACCAAGGTGGTCCAAGTTTTGAGAATAACTCTGCAATCTGTCAGTAAACAGAAATGGATCCACTAGGGAAGTTGGCCACAAGAACTTGATGGAATATGTTTGCTGCAATCAAAGAGACATAAAAATGGGTCCAGTTGGAGTAGTTATGTTTGTCACCCCAAAAATTCATAATTTGGTTCCAGAAGGTGGAAATGTTATGACAATTCCAGAGACTATGAGCTAAGTTTGAAGTAGAAAGACCACACCAGGAGAAATTTGACGAATGAGGGTTGCCATTGTCAATAAGGAAAGGTGCTTTTATTGCACACTATTTACTTCACAGCAGTGTGTTGTGAACAAAGAATAGCACCTCATTCATTGCAGCTCTGCATCTGCTTTTAGGCCTGTCACTGTGATTTGGGGGGGGGGGGGTGTTGGCTAACATTAATTTTAATGTATTAAAATCTGGCAAATTCACTGCATAACTATGGTTGATGCAAATCCAAACTTTTCCCTAATGAAGTCGAAATGGAGATGATAACTTGCTGTAGCAGCTGACATTTGAGAAAGTCAATATACACTTCTCAGTAACAACACTGTTTAGCATGCTTGGACTGCATGCTGTAGAGTGTTACTAAACCCAGTAATATGAAAAAAGTTCACCCCCCCCCACAGTGCCCACAGCTTACAAATATATTTTTTTACATTAAGATACTCCACTATATACCTTTTTGGATGATCTGTATACCACAATAAACTGCACAGTTTCTCCAGTGCTGAGAGTTCAGGTAGGAGGAGATTTCTACTAACACTACTACAGCCTGTATGCACGCCCACATGTGTGATGTCAATATCATGTGACCTGGCTAGCTCTGAGAACAAGTAAATGTTCTCTCCATCATAAAAGACACAACTGAGCATGTGCAGGTCGGCTACCCTTCCCCAGATAGACAGTGCAGGTGGGGGAGGATCTATGCATACAGCATAAAACAGCCTTTTTACACAATGCAGAGGATTAACCCCTTAAGTTCCACAGTGAGTATAACAAGCATGTTATTCTGCATATACAGACTGATTTTACTGTTGTGGGTTTAGTAACACTTTAAGGAAAGAAGTGTGTGTGCAGTGGATAGCAATGGATGCTGATAGTACGGATTATGAAGGTACTCATATGTTTATATACAGTATTTGTGGAAAGAAAAGGTTTACTTTAATATCAAACATCCTTTAAAACCTCAAACTGATGTTTAAGTTTTTGCTTATTGTGAACCATAAAATATACATGAAGTGACTTTAAGGGCAGTTATTCCATCAGCCACCTAAATTACTTAATAAAGAGAATTTATTTGATAAGCACTGTTAATAGATTGAAAATTATATATGATAAACTGATCCTTCCCCATTATTATCTTACCTGATGTCGCACTTACACCTTGTTCTCCTTTTTGTCCAATTGAACCTTTGTCACCTTTTGCTCCTGGTGGACCAATCTTTCCTGGAGGTCCCTGACTGCCCCGAGATCCTTGTTGTCCTTTGTGAAGGAATTCACACAAAAGTTATTTATGACTGTTTAAATTGTGTAAATACACCCTAAATTATGCAATATCAAATTTGGCTGACATTTATTAATTTTCTGAATTCCTAAAGAACAACCCAGAATGCTGAAAAGTGAGTACTGCCTTAGTAGTATATCATCATCCCATTGTTTTATTTTCATCAACTACAAAGCATGAGTTGTACCTATAAATGAAATTACAGTAATGCCCTGTACACACAGTCGGACATTGATCGGACATTCCGACAACAAAATCCTAGGATTTTTTCCGACGGATGTTGGCTCAAACTTGTCTTGCATACACACCGTCACACAAAGTTGTCGGAAAATCCGATCATTCTGAACGCGGTGACGTAAAACACGTACGTCGGGACTATAAACGGGGCAGTAGCCAATAGCTTTCATCTCTTTATTTATTCTGAGCATGCGTAGCACTTTGTGCGTCGGATTTGTGTACACAGAATCGGAATTTCCGACAACGGATTTTGTTGTCGGAAAATTTTATAGCCTGCTCTCAAACTTTGTGTGTCGGAAAATCCGATGGAAAATGTCCGATGGAGCCCACACACGGTTGGAATTTCCGACAACAAGGTCCTATCACACATTTTCCATCAGAAAATCCGACCGTGTGTACAGGGCATAACACTAATTAATTACTAAAAATAAGTGCAAAGAAAAATTTCCTGCATGTTCCTAAAATTAGACATGAGCATAAGTAAGATACAATCTGAACTAGATGCTGTGATTATCACTGATATCTATTACTTTTGGGTAACCTGCTGGGCATATGTAGATTTTAGTTTTTTCCAGCATGATAACATGTTTATTGGCTGCGTAGTTTTATTTTTAGCAATTATATTTTTGCGGTGTGTGTGTGTATTTATGTATAGGTGTATTTTTTGTGTTTCAATCTTACTGGCAGTTACATAAATAGGTAAGCAATAGTAGATTATAATAAAGGCTAAACAGGCGGCTACCCGATGCCCCAGACTCCAGGGGAGCTCATGAGGTTGCCAGACAAGTTCTATACTTGGTGCTCATCATGGTAGTCTTTAGCTTTGCAAGTCTTTTGTTTTAGAAACTCATCAGCAATGGCAATCTTTTTATTGCTATCAGTAAAGCTTTCCTTTGAGATTAATATATAGTAATGCACAATATGAGGCAAGAGAAGAGGCAATGCATCGGTAGTGATGTCAATGATGGTCTCGATAATGGGAACAGAGGCTGGAGAGGGACAATAATCTTCTCTCAAATATTATAACACATTTCAAAGCAAACAGCTTCTTTGTCAAAGATTTGACATCACTTCCAGTCCACGGCTTGGCGCTGACATTTCATCCAGTCCGCTCTGTGTGCGCAGGGTGGCCATCAATTTGGTTGGATTCTCCCCGCTGCTACATCACTTACCTCAAATCGGTTCTTCCCTTTCTCCCTGGCACATTCAGGACTCCCTAGACATCCCACTGCTGTATGGATGGGTATGTGTATTTACCAATCCCAGGATCTTTATCACCACCAGGAGCTGTAGTGCACATTGTTCTGTGACGGTTTGGTGGAACCAGGAACTTCCATGTATGCATCATAATGCTTGTCATTTATCCTCTTGATTGCACTGAGGTGCTGTTACCATCACTGATTTTACTAAATAAAACTATTTTAATCTTCTCTTTGGACTAGAGTTGATTCATCCCTGTATACACAATTAACTATACAACTCTGAAGGGTTTACCTACAGAACTTTAGTGTGCTGGCTCTTCGCTTTTTGCCAAATTAGTCTTTCACAATGAATTGCTAGCAGCACAACGTAATTGCACTTGCTAAAGTGTTAGCGCCTCTCACCTGTGTTTCTAATGCACAAAATGAACCTTCCCTTTACTGCAAAGCATTTCTTTGATATTATCCGCCACCGTCATATAAATATTTTCCAAATATTCAACTGCATAGGATTTAAGAAACAAAACACAAATCTGTACACTGATTCTGTTGCATGATTCAATTAAAGTGACAGGGGGCCCATGAATTGAAGATAACCCTGGGCCCTCAGTACAATTAATTCACTATCCAAGGTACTATAAGTCAATTAAAGTATGAAGGCAAATAACAGCCTGTAGAGGCAGGTTTTCTACCTTACCCAGAAAAAAGATCTCACAATTGCACATTGTGGTTAGCTCATTCTGCAACAACAAGGAATCTTGGAAGTGGGGGATTCTAAGAAAAAACAAACATACATACTCAACTCCCTGCTGTGATGCTGCAGCTGCCCCCCACCGGTTCTAAACCAGAGAACTGAGCCATCACAGGACCGCTGATTGCTCAATTCTCAGTGTTCCTGGAGTAGAGAGTTATGACTGCACTCATTGGATCTACGGACGGGAAAAGGGATGGGAGTGACTGACTCAGAGGCTAAGCCAGCTGTCGGTTGGGCATCTGGGTGGGTCCTAACATTATTGTCAGGATCCTTCCATAGACTGGGACAGCTCTGTGATATCAGCCAACAGTGGGTTTTAGCCTGCTGTCGGCTGATTCTGGGTCACAGGAGAGCACAAGTAAGTGCATTCCTTTGACCCAGAAGAAAGGTATATGTAAACCCTAAATCTAGTTTTCAGTATGTGTGATATATTTTTCAGTTATTTGTGCCCACTATTGATTTCATTATAACAATGTAAGTGTTGATATGAAAAAAAGGAACTTGATATTGTCATTATGATGTGATTATGTACAATTGTACATTTTATATCTGACATGCAACAAATTTGTATATATTTAGTAGATTAAACAGCTCTTCCCCTTTTACTCCTGATGAAGTGGAAAATTCAATTAAATACATAGAGTTTGGGGCTTCTGGAACATCCCATATTGGGGTTTTGGGTTTATGTACAGTAACTAAAAACTAACCTCTGTTATTCAGTGGTAAAATCCAGATGTTTGATGAGGCTAGAGCTAGAAGGTGTTGATGTCTAGTACTAGATTTTGTACTTTTTTTATTGTGATTTTTTTAATATCCTTTTTTGATATTTATTTAGTACCAGTTAAAATTCAAATTATTAATTATTAATTATTAATTATTAATTAAGGTTAAAACTCTTTTGCATTTTTTACTAAAGGAGGG
Source organism: Aquarana catesbeiana (assembly GCF_042186555.1). Taxonomy (NCBI): domain Eukaryota; kingdom Metazoa; phylum Chordata; class Amphibia; order Anura; family Ranidae; genus Aquarana; species Aquarana catesbeiana. Next base: position 207,027,542 of record NC_133331.1, on the reverse strand, counting down.
AGCTGAGAATCTTCATACAATAAATTGTGTAAATATTTACTTAATTATCCAATCAGATGAAAAACATATTCCTGTTTACTGATTAACTCTGCACATGATTGAGTAAATTAGGAGAAGTGTATGTAAACCCTAAATCTAATTTTCAGTATGTTTGGTATTATAACTAACAATATACTGTATATTTTTCAGTTATTTGTGCCCACTGTTTGAAAAAAACATTCAAATTATTAATAAGGTTTAAACTCTTTTGCATTTTTACTAAAGGAGCGAGCTGAGAATCTTCATACAATAAATGGTGTGAATATTTACTTTAATTATCCAATCAGCTGAAAAACATATTCATGTTTACTGATTCCCTAAACATATTCCTGTGAAAATGTACATAATTTGTTTTATTAAAATTTTAATTCCATTAGTAACTTAATAAAAAACAAAAAGATATAAAAAGATAAGAGCCCTTTCACACTGGGGCCGTTTGCAGGCGCTATTGCGCTAAAAATAGCGCCTGCAAACCAACTTGAAACTGCCGCTGCTGTTTCTCCAGTGTGAAAGCCCGAGGGCTTTCACACTGAGGCGGTGCACTGGCAGGAGAGAAAAAAAACTCCTGCAAACAGCATCTTTGGAGCGGTGAAGGAGCGGTGTATTCACTGCTCCTTCACCGCTCCTGCCCATTGAAATCAATGGGGCAGCGCGGCTATATCGCCGGCAAAGCGCCCCTGTAGCGGCGATATGCAGGCGGTTTTAACCCTTTTTCGGCCGCCAGCAGGGGTTAAAACCGCACCCCTAGCAGCCGAATACCGCCGCCAAAACCATGGTAAAGTGGCGCTAAAAATAGCGCTGTTTTACCGCCGACGCCCCCACCGCCCCAGTGTGAAAGGGGCCTAAGGCTGGTGGCTTCAATACTGGGTGCAAGGCATTTCTTTTTTTTTTAAATGCAGATTACATGCGTAAGAAGGCTTTCTGCAGTAGTGAGATGTTTGTGCTAGAGTGCAGATCTGTGCTGCTATTTGTTCCTCTTCCTACACCTTATTTACTGTGTGCAGTAAATCATATAATTTTTCTTGTGTGTTTTTAGAAAATCATTGACTTATCGAAAAATCTGTACTTTGGATCAACATTACCTTTGTCCCCCTTTTCACCCTTTGGTCCTTCTTTACCATCTCTCCCATCTCTGCCAGGTAATCCAGCGGACCTTTGTGAACTGCATGTGATAACTGCGCAAGTATTGGTAAATTCTTCACATTTACCATTATCAGTTGAAGTGGTGGTAAAAGCCTTTATAGAACTCCCAAGTAATAAAATATTTAAAATCTTTAAAATATACATTGTTCAAGCTTTCACCCTGAAAACAAATAGATTATTACTTAAAAAGTGGGATTAATATATTTTATGAGTTCAGTAGTGCATCTTTTTATGTATAAGCATCTTTTTAGTATAACACTGGTCCTATTTCGAGTTAGCAAAAGGTAAACAGAACACGTTTGGCCCACACTTATAATGTTTTCTAGATTTCTATCTACAACTTTATCTGTCTATCTATCTATCTATCTATCTATCTATCTATCTATCTATCTATCTATCAGTGGCGGCCCATCCATAGGGGGCGCATGGGCGCTGCGCCGCCCCCCCCTCCCCCTCCAGGCAGTCACAAAAAAAAAAATTAATACTGGCCCTTTAAAAAAAAAAATACAAAAAAAAAGGTCCTTAAGTGCACTGTGTTCAGACGCTGGACACAGTGCGACACCGGACACAGTGCACTTATGGGAAGCACCGCGTGTATGCAATCACAAGATTGCAGACACGTCGCTTCATTTCTGAAGCGCCGAGTAGCTTCCGCCCGGCGCCGGTAGTATCTATTACTACGGCCGGGCGTTTTGATTGACATCTCAGTTTGATGTCACTTCCTGTTTTCTCTGTCCCATTGCGCCCGGGAGAGAGGAAACAGGAAGTATGAGGGGAGCGGATCCATCCATCGACGCTGTGGAAGGAGACAACGCAGGAGAGAGGACAACACACAGCAAGGTAAGTACCGCTGTGCTGCTCCCGTGGAGAACGGGGGGAGGGGGGTTCGATGTGACACAGGCAAGGCTGTATTTGGTGGACACAGGCTGTATTTGGTGGGACACAGGCTTCATTTGGTGGACACAGGCTGTATTTGGTGGGACACGGGCTAGGCTGCATTTGGTGGACACAGACTGCATTTGGTGGGACACAGGCTAGGCTGCATTTGGTGGACACAGGCTAGGCTGCATTTGGTGGACACAGGCTGTATTTGGTGGAACACAGGCTGCATCTTGTGGATACAGGCTGCATTTGGTGGACACTGGCTGCATTTGGTGGACACTGGCTGCATTTGGTGGACACAGACTGCGTTTGGTGGACACAGGCTGCATTTGGTGGGAAACAGGCTAGGCTGTATTTGGTGGACCCAGGCTGCATGTGGTGGGACACAGGCGGCATTAGGTGGGACACAGGCTGCATGTGGTGGGACACAGGCTTGCATTCGGTGGGACACAGGCTGTATTTGGTGGAACACTGCATTTGGTGGGACACAGGATGCATTTGGTGGACACAGGCTGCATTTGGTGGGACACAGGCTGCATTTGGTTGGACACAGGCTGCATTTGGTGGGACACAGGCTGCATTTGGTGGGACACAGGCTGCATTTTATGGGACACAGGCTGCATGTAAGGACGGACTCCGCTGGGGACACCTGATGGCATCTGGTGGCAGGCGACGTGGCTAGTGACACGCTCAGGGCTCCCACTGATTCTGCATTATGGTGAGTTGAATGATTTAATTTTATATTACAATGTAATAATAGAAATAATGCGCTTCAATCATCCTGACACCATAACAACCATGGTGCTGGGATGATTGAAGTGCTAACACCAGGTGCTTGGAATATCTGCTGATTGTTAAACTTTCTAGAACACACATATTTCTATTGTTGTGTAGGATCTGGGCCTGCTGTCCCTCCATCCCTCTCCCCCTCTCCCTCCATCCCTCGTTCATCTCAGACGCTAACCACACCATCTTAGGGCCATGCCCACTATTTCACTGAAACCACGCCCATTTTCACCAAGTGGGAGGGGTCAAAAAGGAGGGGCGGGGTCTGTCCCCCATCCTAAAACTTCACCAGCCACCACTGCTATCTATCTATCTATCTATCTATCTATCTATCTATCTATCTATCTATCTATCTATCATTCTATCTATCCTCAGATTATATGGCTCAGGCAGAACTTGCTTGCTAGAGTGAACTGCTTGCTGGCACATTGTCAGACTCCTTTGTAACCATTAAGTCTGGGAACCTCTAATATGCAAATATTGACTTTGGTTCCTGAAATCATGCTTGGTCCCTCTCACCTCCCTTACCTCAGTATAGGTTCATCCCTATGATGGACATCCTACCTGACAAATAAGTGCAGATAATGGGAGAAGCAGGGTCAAGCACGGTTTGGAACTGAAGTTGTTATTTGCATGGTGTCTGGGCCTTAGACCTCCTGCGGGGCTTTATAAGATAAGGGAATTTTCTGTGCCTGCTATATAAATGTTCACCTTCACTTTTGAAAACTCAGAGCAAACATACATACAACTAAATCACTGACTTAATTGCATTATCTTTCATCTTTACAGTCTGCCACTGAGACATCTATGAATTAATTTAAAAGCATAATCCTAATATAATCGAATATACTGCCAAAGACACATTACAAATATTTGTTATAAAAAATATATATATATATTTTTTTAGACCAATTCAAGGGACAGTTTTCAAACAATCATCAAACGATGCTATGCCACACATAGGTTGGACTTGATGGACTTGTGTCTTTTTTCAACCTCACCTACTATGTAACTATATACAATCTTTACATTTTATAAGTTAACAATAGTATCTTAATATATATAAATGCCTAGTGTGCAGTGAATTACTTCTTTACTACTTAAAGTATTTTCAAAATTGTGAATGAGATGAAAAAAAAAATAAAAATAATAACTTCCTTCCACTGTAATAAATAGGATAATTTCAGAAGCAATGTAATATCATTTGTAGAAGGATTATTTAGAGCTCTCTAGCATGCACTGTTAAATATGACCTCTAACACTCTTTGGCAACATTCAACATAAGGTGCAGTTATGTAATGCTTCATATAAGTGCTTTTTGCTAAGTAAAAATAAATATTTTTATCTTATTTTAGGCTACAGAAAAAAGGGAAGAGTCAAAATGTTGTAGAAATTGCTCATGTACTTACCGGGAAGCAGCATATGTTGACAAGATAGAATCCTTTTACTTTTGCATTACCTCGGATGTTTTTTTTTTTCATAAATTACTGTTTAGTTCCTTAATTTTATGCATATTTTTACACATTAAATGTTAAGCATTGTAGTGTTCTTCTTGTCCTTATTCTACCTGTTTTAATGGTGGATAAAAAAGATTAATTGCTACAATGTATTAGCAACTAAAAGAAATTGTTCCCTATAAGCATGTATATTTGCACATTCAAATTTGAACAAAGTTATGCAACTGAACTTTGCCTTTTAGTACTTTGGTTTGGCTTATGTTCAAACTGATTTTTTTTCAAAACTATTTGAACATTTACAATCAGTTTTTAAGAGATTGAGTTTTTCATTATGAATACTTTTTTATTGCGGTAAGATTTTAGATGGTAAGATTTAAGTGTCAAGACCTTAATAAAATTATTTCAGCACCTATATTTTTATTTACTAATTATTTACCATAGCAATTTAGTTTCTCCATAGTAATAAGAAAATGTAGAATATTATATTAATATTATTTTGTAATGCTAATACCCTGAATGCAATCATGTTGACATTTAGATGAATAATAGGTCACACAGAAATGTCCTTTTGCACATGCTTGGCATTAGTTTAGCAGGCACACTTATTTCATGACTGGTTCCTTTTCAAGGGGGGTAGCAAATAGCTTTGTATAGCAATGTTTATGTCAGGACTGCAGTGGTTGAGAATAGAATTGAGCACACGATATAGTGCAAACACAGGTTCAGACCAAACTTTGGCTGTTCAGGTGTTCATCCAAATAAAAGACTTTTTGCTCATTCGGTGGGAGCCAAACATCATATATAGTAGTGTTATTTCTTCTGCTACTATATATTACAGCTTCATTCCTGTCAGTAGTTGCTAAGGACTTCACCAGGTCCCATTCATTTACTGGCTGGGAATCCCTGGCCATGTAAATTAAAGGTTGGGGATAGCCAATCGCCATATTCGGTCAGTGATATCATCCAGGAAGCCAAACCCCTTTGTGTGCTTTTATAGGCAAGGCCTCAGGGGATGTCAATCATGGTCAGTGACAGGATAGGATGTGTTCATTTGCTGGTGGGATTATTTTCTTTTGGTGGGCTTCATTCCTCATGAGTGACATGGATCTGCATTGCTGGATGATGTGATTGACAATGGATGTACATTGTGGGACTTTTTTTTTTTTAAATAAAGCACTTGTCATAAACCGTGAAAGTGTCTTTTTTTACTGTTACTTTTTTGTTTGAATGAGTAGAGGTACTATGCACATCTTATTTACATAAGGGGCTGGTAGTTTGGGGCCCACTTATTGATAAAAGTGGGTTCCAGGTCCCAATAAGCCCCTTGAATGCAGATCACCACAGCCACCAGGTCAGGATTATAGGTGAGAGGCCCTTTACTGGGTGTATGATTCAGGAAGGGGGAGGGAGGCAAATGCTCTTCACCCCTTTCCTGGATTGACAGGGTGTATGCCAAGATATGGGCTTGGTGTGTATTTTTGTGGGGGCCAAAACCCAAAGTGGCCCCTCATTGTTTTTTTACCATATAGGATAACGGTCTGGCATAGCTGAAAGAAAACTCCAGTGGCTTTGTTTACAAACAGAAGTAAGAGGCCAAGCCTTTCACTTGCCGGTAATTTAACCGCTTGCCAACCAGCCGCCGCAGTTTTACTGCGGCAGAATGGCACGGCTGGGCGAAACGACGTTATGTTACTTCGCTTTGCCTTTTGGCGCCTGCAGCATGTGCTCGACCACAATGCGAGTGCCCAGCGGGCGCGATGACCGCCAGGCTCCCGCGATCGCTCCTGACAGAGCGAGAACTGGGATCTGTGTGTGTAAACACACAGATCCCGGTTCTTTCAGGGGAGAGGAGACAGATCGTGTGTTCATACTATGTATGAACACTGATCTCTATCTCCTCCTAGTCAGTCCCACTCCCTCCACAGTTAGAACACACACTGGGGAACACAAGTAACTCCTTGATCGCCCCCTAGTGTTAACCCCTTCCCTACCGGTGACATTTACACAGTAATCAGTGCATTTTTATAGCACTGATCGCTGTATAATTGTCAATGGTTTCAAAAATGTGTCAAAAGTGTCCAATGTGTGCGCCATAATATAATGTCGCAGTCCCAAAAAAAATTTGCAGATCGCCGCCATTTCTATTAAAAAAAATATAATAATAATAAAAATGCCATAAATCTACCCCCTATTTTGTAGACGCTATAACTTTTGTGCAACCAATCAGTATACGCTTATTGTGATTTGTTTTACCAAAAATATGTAGAAGAATACATATCGGTCTAAACTGAGGAAAAAAATTGTTTTTTTGATAAAAAATGTGGGATATTTATTATAGCAAAAAGTAAAAGATATTGTGTTTTTTTCAAAATTGTCGCTCTTGTTTTGTTTATAGCTTAAAAAATAAAAACCACAGAGGCAATCAATCACCTCCATAAGAAAGCTCTATTTGTGGGGAAAAAAGGACATGAATTTTGTTTAGGTACAGCGTCGCATGACCGCGCAATTGTCAGGTAAAGCAACGCAGTGCCGAATCGCAAAAAATGGCCTGGTCATTAAGCAGCCAAATCTTCCGGGGCTGAAGCGGTTAAATGGCTTTAATTGCTATGCACCCTGAAAACTCGTAGAAATCTATGCGTCTGGCTCCCCACATGGAGATTAGGGGGTGGCGCATGGAGATTAGGGGGGAGGCGCCCCTTATGGACCGGTCACCGCTGTTTGAGAGGTTTATGTATATTGACCTGCTTTGCTAGCTGCCAACATTATTCACTGTAATGCTGGCTTCTACTTTGCATAATTTTAAGTTTAAAAAATCTTTGTGCATTGACTTTTACAAACAAGTTGTGACAATAAATTAGCAAATGATGCATAGAAATGAAAATGCTGCATCAGGCTTTTGTGAATTGGGACTAATATATATTACTATTTAAAAAAACATAGTTACCACACCTGGCATGTGATATACCAGCCCCTAGATTCACATTAAACTGCAAAACTAAGACAATGTATTACAATAACTTTGAGTAGTGTTATAACAATGAAAACTTTTTATTAAAAAGTCTTATGCCCTGTACACGCGGTCAGATTTTCCAACGGAGAAAGTGCGATCGGATTGTGTTTTTGGAAATTCCAGTCGTGTGTGGGCTCCATCTGACTTTTTCCATCGGAATTTCCAACACACAAAGTTTGAGAGCAGGATATAAAATTTCCCGACAACAAAATCCGATCCTTTAAATTCCGATCGTGTGTAGACAAATCTGACGCACAAAGTGCCACGCATTCTCAGAATAAATTAAGAGACGAAAGCTATTGGCTATTGCCCCGTTTATAGACCCGACATACGTGTTTTACGTCACCCCGTTCAGAACGATTGGATTTTCCGACAACTTTGTGCGACCGTGTGTATGCAAGACAAGTTTGAGCCAACATCCGTCGGAAAAAATCTGATGGATTTTGTTGTCGGAATGTCCGATCAATGTCCGATCGTGTGTACAGGGCATTAGACTCCAACTAACAAATAAAAAAAAAAAGCAAAGTTCTTAAAATGGATGTAAAGGCTGAAGGTTTTTTTACCTTCTTGCATTCTATGCATGAAGGTAAAAAACCTTCAGTGTGCAGCTCCCCCAATACTTACCTAAGCCTGATCTCAATCCAGCAATTTGCACAAGACCCAAGGCTCTCCCAGGTCTCTCCCTCCTGATTGGCTAAGATGCAGCAGCGGGAGCCATTGGCACCCGCTGCTGTCTATCACAGCCATTGAGGCAGGAGCAGGGGGCGGGGCTGAGCTGCACTCTCTGTGTCTTATGGATGCAGAAAGCTGGCTCGGGAGCGAGCACGCATGAGTGTCCCCACAGCAAGCGGCTTGCTATGGGGGCACACGGCAAGGTGGAGGGGCCCAGAGCGCCGGCTGGGGACCCAAGAAGAAGAGGATCGAGGCTGCTCTATGTAAAACCACTGCACAGACCAGGTAAGTATAGCATGTTTGTTATTTTTTTTTTTTATTAAAAATATTTAATTTACAATCACTTTAATTATTTTTGATAGGTTTGTCTTTTGCACATACTGCATATACAGAAAGTTCCCCAAAAAGAAAATCAACAGGATAACTGCTGCATATAAGCCATAAAGTACATGGACTTTCAAAGCATGATGTATTATCTTTAGGCCCGGTTCACACTTGTGCGATGCCAGACATCGCATGTAATTCGCAGCGCACTGCTGTATACATTACATGCGATGTCTGTGCGGTGCGATATCAGCCATACAGATAGTATGGCTGATATCGTACCGCATTCGGTCCAAACACACACAGGACCCTTTTTTCTGTTCGGACCAGAATGAGATCGCATGTGTGTTCACACATATGCGATGCGATTCATGTCCGAACTGTCAGTTCGCAGTGCGATACATGAGCTGAACTGGAGGTGTCATTAACAATGTATTGACACTCCCCAGCAGTTCGCATATGGCAGTGTGAACTGCCATGCGAGTCGGCGCGATACGGGAACCTGCAGTGGATTTGCAGGGTTCTCGCATCGCACAAGTGTGAACCGGGTCTTAAAGTGGTTATAAAGTTTGAAGGTTTTTTATCTTAAAGCACCCCCCCTAATACTTACCTGAGCCCCATCTCCATCCTGTAATGTCCACGAGTGTCTTGGCTGTCCGGGACTCTCTCCCCTGATTGGCTGAGACACAGCAGCGGCACCATTGGCTCCCACTGCTGTCAAAGTCAGTTAGCAGATCAGGTGAAATAGGGGGCGGGGCCAAACTGCAGCTCCATGTCTGAGTGGACACACGGAGCTGCAGCACAGCTTGGGTACCCCTATAGCAAGCCGCTTGCTGTGGGGGCACTCAGCAGGAGGGAGGGGCCAGGACCACAGAAGAGACACCCGAAAAGAGGAAGATCTGGGCTGATCTGTGCAAATCCACTGCAACAGAGCAGGTATGTATAATATGTATGTTATTTTCATTGAAAAAAGAAAAAACGAGACTTTACAATCACTTTAATAGCTGCAAAGCATTATTCTGATACGGAAGGCCTCATTTACTAAACTGATAATTTATAAAGTCAGGGGAAGTGAATACAAATATCCAGTCAACTGCAAGAAAATGTAAAGAATTAAAGTGTCACTAAATACTTATTATCCAAAAATTCACTATGTAATGGCGTTGTAATCTATTTTTACTATTTCTTACTGTGTTTTTTTGCCTCCTTGTAACATCCTGGGTGAACTCCCAAAGCTCTCCTTTTCCTCCTCATTTCCATTTGTTTAGAATGAGCAGTGCACATTAGTTGTAATCATATACACTGCTTTATGTACTCTACAACACTCAAAGTCCATAGTCCCTAGTCCATTCTGGAGCTGGCAAAAAAGAGTGCCTTTGTTTCTACAAATAGTGGGACCATGAAGAAAGAACCAAAAAAAAGAATTTGGAGAATTAGAGGAGGGTGAGAACAATCCAAGTATTGAGGTTGTTCTAAACCAAATAGGATTAATTTAATTGTAAGAGGGTAGTTCACTTTCCCTTATCTGTTAAGCTCAGTAAACAATCTCTGTTAGGGGACAAGTCCCTACTGCTTTAGCAAATCCACCCCGGTGACTTCATTTGATGGTTAAGGTGCTTTAGCTACAGAGTTGAAAGGTAGGCAAGATAGGATAAAGATGTGACAAGCATGCAGCAAATCCTGACCTGCATACTGTACCTGCATCATGGCAGTGCCTCAGAGGGTTTTGAATCTACTGGGTTCGAATTATAGCAAGCAACTAGGAATTTCTCAACAGGAGAGATTTGTTTTCAGAGAATGAGTATTAGAGATAAAATGTACACCCCAGCATTTTTGCTTTTGGTGAATGGGTAGGGATACTATGTACACACAATTAGTCTTTTTCCCATCTGGCATTACAATTGAATTATATTGTAAGATTTCTAGTCTCAGATTTTCTTTTTTTAATTTTTAAAATATGATGCAATATATAAAATTGCCAGCAGGTGGCAATAAAATACTTTTGATAAAAAGTAAGTGTTACTGCATTAACCATCTATGCACTTATACTCAGCAATCATCAGGTAATTTAGATTGAACAATACTCATGAGATTGTCTGTTTTGAGAATATCACATTGGACAGAAACAGAAATCTCTAGACTTGTTTGCTTAGCATTAAGTCAGAAGAAAGTTTTTAAATTGGATTTTAAAGCTATTTTTGAATAAAAACAGTTACAGAACAATGCACTGTGTCCAACAGCTGATAGCGAGTGCCCCCCCGAACCATGCCAGGCCACATGCCCTTAACATGGGGGAGTGGGTGCTTTGGGGCGGGCGGTTCTGCTCTACTCTGGAGAGAAGGGCCTCTTCCCAACAACCCTGGGCTGTGGTTGTCGGGATCTGTAGGCAGGGGGCTTATCAGAATCATGAAGCCCCTTTAACATGGGAGCCCCCAGATCCCCCCCATGTGAATGATTATTGGGTACATAGTACCCCTACCCATTCACCAAAAAAATGACAATTAGTAATAAACACAAGAGACAGTTTTTGACAAATCATTTATTTAAAAAAATAAATAAATAGTGTCCTTCATCAATCATGCCGCCCGCCGACCCAAAAAATGAAAAAAATAAACACTCCACCTCCTGAAGGCCTCCTCTCCGCTTTGACATTTATTATGTAGGTTAGGGGCGGGGGCCACCTAGCTACGTCACCCGGTGGCTCCGTCCCACATGAGGTCACATGCCCACCATGCACCAGTCCATGACATCAAAAGGGGGTGGTACCACTGGGTGATGTAGCTGGGTGGTCCCGCCCCTTACCTATATAAGAATGTCAAAGTGCAGAGTAGACATTCGCCGGGAGGCCTCCCAGGAGGCGGGAGCATTTTTTATCTTTTTTATTTTTTGGGTTGGCAGCTGGCGGCGTGATTGATGATGGATTTACATCGAGGGGCACTATTTTTTTATTTTTTAACAAAGGATTCTTCCAAAACTGTCTCTTGTGTTTATTACTTTTTGCTATTTTTTTGGATGAATGGGTAGGGGTACTATGTACCCGATACTCATTCACATGGGGGGGGGCAAGATCTGGGGGCCCTCTTGCTAAAGAAGGCTTCCAGATTCTGACAAGTCCCCCGTTTGAAGACCCCGACAACCACAGCCCAGGGTTGTCGGGAAGAAGTCTTGTCCCCATCAACATGGGGAAAAGGTGCTCTGGGGTGGGGGGGGCCCAAAGCACCCACCCTGGGGGGGAGCTGGCTTGCCCCACCCTTTCCTGACCTGCCAGGCTGCATGCCCAGATTAGGATCTGATATGGATTTTGAGGGGACCCCACACCGTTTTTTATTGGGTTTTTTTTCTGGCCTGGGGTACCCTTCCAAATTTTGAGGTGACCCCATGCCATTTTTTAATTTATTTTTTCAATAGCCGGGTGCTGGCAATTGTAACCACGAGTCATTTTAAATGGGATTTGACTTGTTTTTTTTTTCTTTAGAAATGTCCATTTTTGCTGCAGCATGTTTTATCCATGCCACAGGCACTATATTTAAAGAATTTTTGATTGTTTTTATTTTTATTTGATATTTTATTGATACATGTCCCCCCAGGGCAGTACCCAGACCCCCATACCCCTTTTATGGCCAATTATTAGAACATAAGCCTTTAAAATGGGTATTTTTGATTTTTCCTGTTCGGCTCTCATAGACTTCAATTGGGTTTGCCGTTTGGGTTAGAACATTTCTCCTGTTCGGAAGTTCAGTTGCGAACTGAACAGGGGGGTGTTCTGCCCATCCTTAATGATAAGTGTACTGCTTGGTGTGTTCAGTTGTTTGCATGAGTATTTACCTCCCTTGGACATTTCCATATTTCTACTGTTACAATCCGGTATTAAAAAAGAATTAGAATACATAATAAATTGGTAAAACTGCAGATGCTAGAAAAAAAAATATATTTATTTATCTCTATCAAAAATATCCCGAGCTTTTAACATCTCATGGAGCACTCATGGAACACAGGATCTTTACGACGCTCCATGCCGTTACAACTGAGCATGAGCGGGAACCAGCAAGGAATGCTGGTAGATCTGTAATACTGGAACCAGGAAGTGATTGCTTGTTGGCTTCAAATGCCCATAAGCAAGATGAAAACGGCAGTACACATTTTATATAACTTACTATTTGAAACAAAAACTGACATCTTGGGAGGAAATGACTGCAAAAAGTGACATTGTAAAGATGTGAATTTTTAAGTAAAAAAAAAAAAAAAAAAAACGCGAGTGCAAATCCGCTTTAGATCCAATTGATAATTTGTGGCAAGCCTTGAAAATTGCTGTTCACAGACGCTCTCCATCCAATCTGACAGAGCTTGAGCTATATTGCAAAGAATAATGGGCAAAAATGTCACTCTCTAGATGTGCAAAGCTGGTAGAGACATCCCCAAAAAGACTTGCAGCTGTAATTGCAGCGAAGGGTGGTTCTACAAAGTATTGACTCAGGGGGGCTGAATACAAATGCACCCCACATTTTTCAGATATTTATTTGTAAAAAATTTTGAAAACCATTTATCATTTTCCTTCTGCTTCACAATTATGCGCCACTTTGTGTTGGTCTATCACATAAAATCCCACTAAAATACATTTACGTTTTTGGTTGTAGCATGACAAAATGTGGAACATTTCAAGGGGTATGAATACTTTTTCAAGGCACTGTATATAATAACTATAGGAATTAGCAAACTTGCAAGATAGGATTAGGGATGAGCCCGATGTTCGACCTGACTTGCATGTTTTGGCCAATCACAGCGCGCTCTGCTATGAGAGCCATGATTGGCCAAAGGAAGGGTGCCTTTGGCCAATAATGGCTCAGGGGGCTGAGTCCATGCCCTACACTATGTTAGGCTGCCTACATAGCGGCCGCACATAGTTGTATGAATAAGATCAGCAAAATAACATTTGTAAAGGAAAAAATGTCAGTTAAAACTGCTCGCGGCTGTAATATATTGCTGGCAATATAAATATAATTTTTTTTGAAAAAAAAAATTATATTTATATTGCCAGCAATATATTACAGCCGCGAGCAGTTTTAACTGACATTTTTTCCTTTACAAATGTTATTTTGCTGATCTTATTCATACAACTATGTGCGGCCGCTATGTAGGCAGCCTAACATAGTGTAGGGCATGGACTCAGCCCCCTGAGCCATTATTGGCCAAAGGAAAAAATGGCACAGGGTGCCCCCCAAAATCCATACCAGACCCTTATCCGCGCACACAACCTGGCAGGCCACAGGAAAAGGGGGGCGAGAGAGCGCCCCCCCCAAGAACCATACCAGGCCACATGCCCTCAACATGGGGAGGGTGTTTTGGGGTCCCACCAAAACACCTTGTCCCCTGTTGATGGGGACAACGGCCTTTTCCCCACAGCCCTTGCCTGGTGGTTGTGGGGGTCTGCGGGCAGGGGTCTTATCAGAATCTGGAAGCCCCCTTTAACAAGGGGAATTCCAGATCCCGCCCCTCCCATGTGAATGGGTATCGGGTACATTGTTCCCCTACCCGTTAAACCTAAAAAGTGTCAAAATGGTAAAAATGACAGGAGACAGTTTGGGACAAGTCCTTTATTAAACGCTTGCCGACCGGCTCACGCCGATATACGTCGGCAGAAGGGCAAATACAAGCATATTAACGTACCTGTACGTTGCCCTTCAAGAAGTGGTTTGCGGGCGCACGCGCGCCGCTGCGAGCTTCGTGAGTGTGATTGCAGGTCTTGGGGACTCAATGTCCGCGGGGATAGAGAAAGAACCAGTGTGGATGGATGGGATGCTGTGCTCCAGCTCCCGTCCGTCAACGAAGGGGTGGTAATCTAATCGATGACGCTCGTGATGACGATCCTGATTGAGCCCACCTTTGTTGCTTTTTAAAGCGCAGAGTCGTGTTGCATGGCCACGCCCTCTGAAGACGTAATGATGAAATGCGTCAGTGCGTGACCACGCGACCCTACAGCTCTACACACCAAGCGTCATCCCGGGACTCATCGAGATGGGTGGAACGCCAGCACTCCGACCAGCGGTGAGCAGACGTGATGGATGTGACAGGCTGTTTTTAACTGTGACTACTGTAAGCATATTTTTGTATGGGGGGCACTTTTTGGAAACAAACAATATTGCACTGTGGAGAGTCTCCCCTATTGTTTTTACATGATGCCATGGTGCTAAGTGAATTTCTGGAGTATAACGGAGTGCGATCAGCTGCTGTTCCAGAGTGGATCATCACAATTAAAGAGATTACAGACTCTAGTAAATCCACACTTCTGGTAAGCATTTATGCAAAACGGGCTAACCACGAGGTGATACGGTGGAGGTTTATCATCCTAAGGATAATATATTGGATCTAATATAGAAGCCTTCTCCCGCTATCGTTATCTCACTCACACATGGGACTTATCACTCTCTGATGTGCATCTCACAAGCTGCACATTTTTGGGCACCTGGAATTGCTTACTAGTGATTTGAATTTTATTTGACTTTGAACTTGCAACTGTCATACTCTCTTATTTTTATTTTTATTTATATCTATTTCTGCACCTTTATTGTTGCTAAAATACGTATAAGGATTAATTTTTCCCATTGTTTTACGATACAGTCGCCAGGTGGACAGGTAGAGTGTATTAGTATAAGATCTTAATGAATAACAAGGGAAGGTTATAGCACTCAATGATTATCATTAGCATGAATGAGCATTCATCTTAAGCGCTGTTAATACTATTCTGTCCTTAGAAAGTATACATTTATTTAATTTTAACCTAGGTTTTACCTTATAACGGCAGCTAGAAGTGTGTCAAATTTTCTGTATCCATTTGAGCGCTAGGATCAGAGTGATTTTTCACGTTTGATATTCTCCATTGCATTTGCATAATATACTGATTAATTTGGTGGGGTTTTTTTTGGAATCCAACTGATTACTTGCATAGACAACTATGTTTTCCTACTGGTGCTGTCCACTCTCCTAAACTTATATATATATATTTATTTATATTAGGCATGTGCAATTTGTTTCAATCCAAATTCATTTTTTATCGAATTTCGACAAATTCGTTAATTCGGAAATATCCGAATTAACGAAAACCCGTTTAACAGTTTTTTCAGAATATTCATAAATTCGAAAAATTTGTACATTCGTAAATTCATACATTCGGAAATTCGTACATTCGTAAATTTGTACATTAGTAAATTAGTGAATTCGGAAATTTGTAAATTCGCAAATCTGAAATAATAATTAACTAATAATATTACTAGTAACTATTTAATTATAGGTATTGTAATTTCCTTTCAAATTTGGCTGTTAGTTAATGTAACACATACAAATTTATCCGAAGTTATGAATGATCCGAAATAACGAATGCCGCATCCAAACGAATGGAACGTAATAAATTAATAATAATAAATAACAATAATAATATTAAAAACTTTTTATTATTATTATTTATTATTAATTTGTTCCGTTCCATGTATTTAGATGCACCATTCGTTATTTTGGATAATTCGTAACTTCGGATAAATTCGTATTTGTTACGTTCACTGACAGCCAAATTTGAAAGGAAATTACAATACCTATATTTTAATAGTTAGTTACTATTTCCGATTTTCGAATTTTCGGGTTTTTGGATTTTCAAATTTCAAATTTACAAATTTCCGAATTTTCGAATTTACAAATGTACGAATTTACCAATTTACGAATGTACGAATTTACGAATGTACTAATGTAAGAATGTACAAATTCACGAATGTAAGAATGAACGAATGTACGAATTTACGAATGTACGAATGAACGACTTTATGAATGTACGAATTTACGAATGTACGAATTGCGATCATAACGAATGACCTGAAAAGCGAAAAAAAATAAAATAAAATAATGAAACGAAAACGAAAATGAACAAATTTTTTGGCTGTGCACATGTCAAATATATATATATATATAGCTAAATATCTATATATACAGTACTGTGCAAACGTTTTAGACAGGTGTGAAGAAATGCTGTAAAGTAGAAATGTTTTCAAAAATATATGTATTTTAATTGTTTATTTGTTATCAATTTACAAAATGCAAAATGAGTGAACAGAGGAAACATTTAAATCAAATCAATATTTGGTGTGACTACCCTTCAAACCAGCATCTATTCTTCTAGGTACACACAGTGCTTGTGCACACAGTTTTTGAAGGAACTCGGCAGGTAGGTTGGTCCAAACATCTTCCAGTACTAACCACATATCTTCTGTAGATGTAAGCTGCCTGAAATCCTTCTGTTTCTTCATGTAATCCCAGACAGACTCCACGATGTTGAGATCAGGGCTCTGTGGGGACCAAACCATCACTTCCAGACTCCTTGTTCTTGTTTACACTGAATATAGTTCTTAAAGGGTTACTAACCTTGTTTTTTTTCCTTTTTAAAAATAACAAACATATCATACTTACCTCCTCTGTGCAGCAGGACTCGGCCCCGCCCCCTGTGGCCGTGTCATTGGATTTGATTGACAGCAGCGGGAGCCAATGGCTGTGCAGCTATCAATCTATCCAATCAGTACATGAGACACCAGCCGAAGCTGGTGTGCTTGTTCCCGTCACGGGAATTACGGGGCTCAGGTAAGTAAAAGGGGGGCTGGGGGGGGTCTGCTGCATGACAGGAGGTTTTTCACCTTAATGCATAGAATGAACCCCTTTAATGACATCGGCTGTATGTTTGAGGTTGTTGTCCTGCTGCAGAATACATTTGGGGCCAATCACACACCTCCTTGATGGTATGGCATGATGGATAAATATCTGTCTGCATTTAATGTACCATCCAGTGACAGCATACACACACAACTTTTGTCAATCCTTGGCAGCAATTTCAGCTAAAATTAACAGCTGCAAGTCATTTGGGGAAAGCCTCTATAAACTTTCCACATCTGAATTCTAGCAATTTTTCCCATTGCTGTAGCTCTGTCAACTTGGAATGGTAAAAAACAGTTTTTAAGCATTCTCTCCATAGATTGTCAATTAGATTGGGATTTGGGCTTTCAATTAACAGTTCACATTCACGCTCTTGGATTTAAATGATTACATTTGTGGCTTTGGCTGTTTTTAGGGCTATTGTACTTTTGGACTGTGAACCTGCAGCCCACTCCTAGATTTCTTCAATACTGACACAGGCTTCCTCCAGAATTGTCCTCTATTCAGCTCCATCCAAATTGCTCCCAGTCCTCATCACTGCCACTGATAAGCATACATACACCATGGGATGGCGCTCTCATATTTTTTCTAATTTTTATTAATGGGTTTAGTGGTGCTCTAGAAAATGTTTGGAGCTTGGGATGTTGTTTTATAACTCAACCATGTTTGGTATTTTTCCCAGAATTTTAAATTAGACTTATTTGATAGCTCTTTGTTTGTGTATACTTATGCAATCAATACTTCTGCACCAGTGGTTCGATGTACTGCTGTATAATAGCTGTCATAGACAGTAGCATAACTTTTTTCATAGCAGTTGGCTTCTGTGGGGCTTGTGGGATGTAGGTGGGGGGCAGTTGGCAAGCTGTTGAGGCAAATATAGGAAACATGTTCATGTGTAGATAACGTAGATTGAGTTCTGTACTATTGAGGGTTGGGTAAGTTACAGTTGACCTTGACTTCCAGTAAACCTTCAGTCAAGATGAGCTGAAATTGGTTACACAGCAAGAGTCTTAAAGATTGTTGCTAGACAGAGCTCTTCCTCATATTTGCTGTTCAGTAGGCAGATGTCTTAGTATAACACTCCAATGACTCCTACCACCTCAGATTCAAGAGCAACATTCGATTAAAAAACCATATTCATTGTAGAAAGCTAACAGTAGATGGGATGTAAAAGTCTATTGACAGGCTAAAAATGTGTGGACATTGCTCATCTTCATTCTATGTGCAGAGGTTAAGAATTACCAATGTCAGAACTAAAATCACTGCTAAAATTATTTGAGTCTAAAGTACATTTTGGCCAGCATTCACTATATGTCTTATGCATACAGGTATAAACACTGTCAACATGGCTTCAGCATCATGGATAGAAATTTCTGCAAGAATATCATTTTTTTTTTGTTCTATTAAAAAAAAAGGCGTACCCCCTCCCTGCCTTTCCTAACTGATCAGCCAAACCCACCTTGATGGAGTAGGTCACCACTACTCCAGTCGTTCAAGAGCGCGACAATGTCTCTTGAGATTTCCTATTGTTGTCAGTTTGCCAGGGTTGTAACGGTCGGGGCCTGATTCTGCGTGTGGTTAGAGGAGCAAGTGCATCTAGTGATGATGAGAGCGAACTGTTGTAGACAGAGGTGGCCAGGTCAGGGCAGGACAGGACAGGGGAGAGAATATGTCATTTAGGTGGTCAGTAGCAGAATAGAGAAGAGAAGAGTTAAGGTGACGAAGGTTCCTACAAGTAATTGTTTGCTGCTTGGAGGGATGGGTGGTTGGAGGCAAGGATACAGTGAAACTAATGAGGTTGTGATCAGAGAGAGTAAAGGGGGTGTTTGTGAGGTTGCCAGGGTTGCAGAGATGGGAGAATACAAGGTCAAGGGTATTACCATTGGAGTGAGTGGAAGTATGTGTCCATTGTGTTAGGTCAAAAGATGAGGTTAAGTTGAGAAGTTTAGCTGTAGTTGGGCTGTTAACATTGACAGGAATGTTGAAGTCACCAAGAATAATCGTGGGTATTTCAGAGGAGAGAAAGTAGGGTAGCCAGGCAGCAAAGTCATTAAGAAAGTGCAACAACGGTCCTGGAGGCCGATAAATTGCTGCAATCCTCAGAGAAATAGGAGAAAACAGACGAATACAGTGCCTCTCAAAAAGAGAGGGAAAGAGAGGGAGGGATAGGATGGACTTGGAAGGTGCTCTGTGGGGATAGAAGGCATCCAACTCCCCCTCCTTTCTATCCATTGGGTCTGGGCGAGTGAGTTCAATGGAGGCCACCATGGGAGAGGGCAGCAGGAGAAGCTGAGTCCAAATTTTGAAGCCAGGTTTCGGTTACGGCGAGTATGTTAAAGCCATGAGAGATGAAGAGGTCATGTACAGATGTTAGCTTGTTACAGATGGAGCGGGCATTCCAAAGGGCGCATGAGATAAATGGGCTGCTTTGAGGAAGCAGGGGGATAGAAACTAAATAAAGTAGATTGCAGTGTTTGCCAGAGAGGGAGGGGTATTGGAGATGTGGCTTGCAGTTTGAAAATGGTGGACCAGGATTAGGAGAAATGTCACCTGAGACTAGGAGAAGGAGGAGGGTGAGGAAGGCAAGATGGAAGTGGTATGTGCATGTGTGCACGTGTCTAGTGGCCTGGTGTTTATGCCAGCATGTGGGTGCAGCAAATGCAGAAGATGATGGGTGCAGTAGTAGAGAGAGGGTAGGAGTGAGGGTGATATGTGCATGCTGCAGGGTAGAGAGGAGGGGTAGAGTAAGGATAATTTGAGGATAGAAGACACTGATGTGAGAAGAATGAGAATGAGGAGCATGTTAGTGGATTGAGTGGGAATCTGACTTGATATAAAATAAATGTCAAATGCTGGTTTGCTTGCCGTCTTGCAGAGTGGAGCAGAGTTCTTGTTGTATCTTCATCCAGCTTTAGTTATCCTGCTTTCGGTAAACTGCGGCAGTGAAACTGCGCATCACTTGTGACAGAGCCATGATGTCTGCGCCTTGCCCCTGTCTGCGCCACCCCATAGGCTGCTTTAAATTTATAGGGAGACTGAGCAGGCATGCATTTCTCTATTGGTCATCATAGGGTCTGATTTGAGACACCTGAATATGGGAGAGAAGATGGCCAATACCAGACCAGACACAGGCTAGGGTCGTAAAGCTAATTACCTCTCTTGATCACTCAAGCCAAATAGGGTTGAGAATCAATCAACAGTAATGTTGCTATTGTAGTGTGGTTGTTATATAGCTAGCATTAAATATAGAAGTTTAAAGATATGACAGCAGAAGACATTTACCAAATATGTTACAGTAATGTCAGTTTAGCAGAGTAGAGCGTACAGATGGATAGACATTTACCAAATATGTTACAGTAATGTCAGTTCAGCAGAGTAGAGCGTACAGATGGATAGACATTTACCTGTGAAAAAGCAGAGGAGAAGACATGATCAGAATTGATAACTGCAGCAGTGAAACTGCGCATCACTCATGACAGAGCCACTCAGGACAGAGTCATGATGTCTGCGCCCTGTCCCTGTCTGATTGGTGATAACACACAGTTTGTTTTTTCAACAAAATGCCTGTTACAATTTATGTTGTGTAAGTGTGTTTTTTAAGGGGGTGGTCATCTTGAATAAACTTTTAAAATGGCATCATGCTATGTGGAGCCTTTTTTACATGACTAAACCACCCTGGGCAATGAGATGTTTGAGATAACCGGACGGGAGACACATGGTGCGTTCAAGGTATTCTGACTCCGATTGTTGTGAAGCGATTTATCCCTTCTATGCCTGGCCTGTATAAGATATAATCAAGGAGGACAATCCTCATCAGATAGCTTGAACTCACCAAATACCAATTCCATCCACAAAAGTGCCTTTATTCTGAACATAAGGTTACAGCAGATGACAAGATACAAACAGATGAATAGGTTGTGGTATTTATGCAGTCAAAATATGATATTGTCTGTAGCTTACTATGCAGAATACATGTGTCCTGCTACATGTGGCCTTTTAGCTGCATCCATGACACAGGAAGTACAGTCTCAGGAAGAAGGGTGGAGCATTACATACAAAGGAAAGTGTGTCATAACATAAGGGAAAAAGAACATAAGAAAACAAGTGCATTACCACAAAAGGTTACTAGATGGCAGCATGTGAACTAAATATAAAACGTCCATAGAAAATGGTTAAGGAACAATCTATATAAATTCTATGCCCCATTGGGGCAGCACACAAGGCTTTTGAATTACATCTCTTTGGTAAGTGTAAACCCCTCGGGGAGTGTGTTTCATGTGGTGTGGAGGGTATACGATTATAAATTATTATGTGGAATCCTTCACTTATCAATTGAACTGTCCCATCCCCTATCAACATCCTATTGATTTCTCATACGTGTTTACATGTGAATGCTTATTTGATTGGAGCTCTGCTTTGAGTATTGGAACTTTTTCTATATGGACTGAGGACTTTTTTAACTATGTGTATAATAAAATACATCTACCTGCCAATCTGCAATCCCCTACAAAATGTACACTGAGCTGCGCATGCGAGGGGTAAAAATAGTTATTTAGCTGTATTTAACAGTTTCAACAGCTTCACAAAGGCAATTAAGCTATGTGTGAGTAAGTTAATAATTTAATTCTGATGAAAACTGACCTATATGACTGCTTTGATAAATGTCACATACAATATGCATTTTATTGATGACACCAAAGATAGTCTAACTCTGTTATTGAAATGTAAGCAACACGTTTCCTTCCTCTAGTCTGTGCGCCACCTATTACAGCATAAACTGCTGGAAAACAAGATGTCACACTGAAAACTGAAGCAGGTTGATTGCATATTGATCAGAGTGGTTGCTGCTTTAATAATTTCCCATTCACTCAGTGCCATCACAATAGCTTGAAATACTTCTGAATTCACACACGTGCTGTGAGGGTGTTCTGGCAAGTGTCCCTCTCCCACATTCATACTCTAATGGAGTCCTTCCAAGAAATGATTTCTCATTGCAGTGTCATTTTCGTTAACTATTTCACCAGTCAGCTGCTGCAGTTTTTGAAAATGCCTCAATCTATAATGAATAATCCACCTATCGCAACTAAGTATTATTATCATTTGCAATATGAAAGCATAAACATAACATTTTGAACATTCAGTTTTCTTTATGGCTCAGGCTCGGTGCACCTAATTGAGGGGGCAGCGTTAGGGCCCATGCACACTGCATCTCAAAGGTTCTCAGGCTTTTGAGCTCTCTTGATCTCTAATTTTTTCTGCCTGGAAACTCCCCTCCATGTTAGCCAATGGGTGTTATTTACGAAAGGCAAATCCACTTTGCACTACAAGTGCAAACTACAAGTGCAAAGTGCACTTGAAATTGCACTTTCAGTGCACTTGGAAGTGCAGTCGCTGTAAATCTGAGGGGTAGATCTGAAATGAGGGGAAGCTCTGCTGATTTTATCATCCAATCATGTGCAAGCTAAAATGCTGATCTAATGATCTACAGCGATTGCACTTCCAAGTGCACTTTCAGTGCAATCTCAAGTGCACTTTGCACTTGTAGTTTGCACTTGTAGTTCAAATTGGATTTGCCTTTAGTAAATAACCCCTCAATATGTCATGGTAGTGCTTTTGGTGGGGCCTCAGGAACATGCACACTCTTTCAGAGTCTCTGTATACTCAGCCTGTTAACAACATTCTGGGTGGGGAGAATTTTTCTGGTTGCAAGTTCTTTGTCCCCATGTCTTCAACAAATGTCTCTGTACATTGAATGTATTGTTTTTTAGCACAAGCCTGTCTGTCACTAGATGTTTCTCTGAATTCTTACAGGTTTGTATTCATCACCCTTGTAAAACTATCTTAACCACTTGCCGACCGTGTTGCGTACATTTATTGCGGCACAATGGCACCGCTTCACGAAATCCCGTACCTGTACAGGGGGGTGCTCATGCCCCCGCCGCGCTCACGACCATTGGATTTGTTTCAGAACCCATCAACCTTCTGATCCAGGCCAATTATTTATAGCCTGAAACTGCTGATCGGTTCTGGCGAATTAAATCCTTCCCCTGCCTGTAAGTGTAAACAAAGGCAGGGGAAGTGATGTCATCTCCCCTCGTGGAACTCTTTTCGTTCCAGAGAGAGGAGAGAGAACATCTCACAGTAAGTTACACCAACATTACACTAACACCAGTACACGTAGGCACACTTGTCACCTCCCGATCACCCGCCCTGTTAACCCCTTCACTTCCTGTCACAGTGTCACCCAGTGCAGTTGTCAGATTTTTCACTGATCACTGTACTGGTGTCATTTGTGACACTAATCAGTGTTAGGGCAGTTAGTGGTAGGCCAAGGTAGCTTTAGGGTACCCCCTAACACCCCCTAATAAAGGTTTAACCCCTTGATCACCCCCTGTCACCAGTGATCACCGTTTTAGTGTTACGGGTGACGCTGGTTAGTTAGCTATTTTTTTATAACGTCAGGCTACCCGCCATATACAGTATTACCTAAATAAAGGTATAACCCCCTGATCACCCAGCGGGTGATATCAGTTAGGTTTTAGCGTCAGTTAGGGTCTGCGTCGCCCCAGGCAGCGTCAGATTAGTGCCAGTAGTAGTGCTAACACCCACGCATGCACCATACACCTCCCTTAGTAGTATAGTGTCTTAACGGATCAATATCTGATTTGATCAGATCTATACTAGTGTCCCCAGTAGTTTAGGGTTCCCAAAAACTCAGTGTTAGCGGGATCAGCCCAGATACCTGCTAGCACCTGCGTTTAGCCCCTCTGCCCAGCCCAACCCACCCAAGTGCAGTATCAATCGATCAGTGTCACTTACCAAACACTAAACGCATAACTGCAGCATTTGCAGAGTCAGGCCTGATCCCCGCGAATGCTAACAGTTTTTTTGGTAGTGTTTAAAGCAGTCACTGACAGTCAGGTGCTCTTTTTTCCTGTGAGTCTCACTAGTTGCACCAGTAAATTTAGTGGCCACAATGTCCAATTGAAGGTAGTGAAGAGCCTACACGTTTCTGAGCATGACAGATGAGAGTGAAGAGGAAGTCACCCATCTGTCAGATTCAGGCTCAGAATATGATCCTGTAGACAGCAGCGGCACCCTGACAGATAGCTCTGATGATGGAGTAATGGTCCCTGCCAAGATCAGTCGTCAGGCGTAGCTATGATTAAGCACTATTTGATAGTGTGAAATGCGTTCAGCTCTTCTGTCCGTTCTGCTGTGGCATGTATTTTTGAGTATATTTTCTACGAATAAAGGCGAATTTTTGGAATGCGGCTGTCCAGAATGTTTTCTCATCTTCAAGGTCAGGCATACCCTGTTCTTCTGCTGTTGTTGAGGTGCAAGAACCGCAGGGCTCTCATATGGAACAGAGAGCCAGTACTATTGCCGCTCATCCTTCTGGTCAACTGGCAAGCACCAGCGGCCTAGTACATCCTGGTTGTACATCCAGCACTGTAGTATCACGTGGTGACGTGGCGAGTCCCATAAGTGCAGTTCAAGCTGGTGAGGTGGCTAGCACAAGTAGTGTCCCGCTGCCACCAAGAAGACAAAGACAGGCCCATCTAGGCCATAGTGCCCTTCCTGCTGCATTTGCCAATCTGAATTGGGAGCCCACCACTTCTGCAGCACCTGTACTTCCCCCATTCACTGGCCAACCAGGAATTCAGGTGGAAACAGTTCATTTTACGTCACTTGATTTTTATTTGCTGTTTTTCATGGAAGATCTCTATAGATCTATTGTGGACCAAAGCAATTTGTATGCTGGTCAATTCATCGCCACTAATCCCCAGTTGACCCTTGCCAGAGATTGGAGACCTATCATGGTCTCTGAATTTAAGACCTTCCTGGGCCTATCCCTCCTCATGGGCATAACTAAAAAAAGTGGGTTGCGATCATATTGGTCCACTGACCCAATTCACCATATGCCTGAGTTCTCTGTTTGCATGACGAGGACACGATACGAGCAGATCTTGCGGTTCATGCATTTCAATGACATCGAAACTCTGTCATCCTTGGGGTGACCCTGAATACAATTGGCTCTACAAAATTTTGGCCCCTCGTAAAACACTTCAACCAACAGTTTGCAGCCTTGTTTACTCCCGATCAAGTTGGCTGCATTGATGAGTCTCTGATTAAGTTTTCTGGCCGCTTGTCTTTCAAACAGTATCTTCCCAGCAAGTGTGCCAGCTATGGGGTCAAGATGTATAAGCTCTGTTACAGGGCAACATGCTATACATATAGAACTGCCCAGACTACATAGGGAGCGCTGGTAAGATTGTGTGGGACTTGGTGTCACCCTTATTCGGAAAGGGTACCACTTGTATGTGGACAATTATTACACAAGCGTGCCACTTTTTAGTTACTTGTTTGATCGTGGAATTGGCGCATGTGGCACCGTGCGATCTAATCGCCGGGGCTTACCCCAGCAGCTTGTAGATTCCCATCTTAGGCTGGGGGAGAGAGCCTGCTTGAGATGTAATAATTAGAATAAACCTAAAAAAAATAGGATTTTATGGGCAATTGAAAAAATATATATAGAGAACTTTACATACTGTATAGAAAATGTAATTTATTATAGAAAAATTGTATTAAAAAGTCTCATATTAACCACTTCAGCCCCGGAAGGATTTACCCCCTTCCTGACCAGAGCACATTTTACAATTTGGCACTGCGTCGCTTTAACCGCTAATTGCGCGGTCATGCAATGCTGTACCCAAACGAAATTTGCGTCTTTTTCTTCCCACAAATAGAGCTTTCTTTTGATGGTATTTGATCACCTCTGCCATTTTTATTTTTTGCGCTATAAACGGAAAAAGACCGAAAATTTTGAAAAAAAATGATATTTTCTACTTTTTGTTATAAAAATAATCCAATAAACTCAATTTTAGTCATACATTTAGGCCAAACTGTATTCGGCCACATGTCTTTGGTAAAAAAAATGTCAATAAGTGTATATTTATTGGTTTGCGCAAAAATTATAGCGTCTACAAGCTAGGGTACATTTTCTGGAATTTACACAGCTTTTAGTTTATGACTGCCTATGTCATTTCTTGAGGTGCTAAAATGGCAGGGCAGTACAAAACCCCCCCAAATGACCCCATTTTGGAAAGTAGACACCCCAAGGAAATTGCTGAGAGGCATGTTGAGCTCATTGAATATTATTTTTTTTGTCCCAAGTGATTGAATAATGACAAAAAAAAAAATTACAAAAAGTTGTCACTAAATGATATATTGCTCACACAGGCCATGGGCATATGTGGAATTGCACCCCAAAACACATTCAGCTGCTTCTCCTGAGTACGGGGATACCACATGTGTGGGACCTTTTGGGAGTCTAGCCGCGTACAGGGCCCCGAAAACCAATCACCGCCTTCAGGATTTCTAAGGGCGTAAATTTTTGATTTCACTCCTCACTACCTATCACAGTTTTGAAGGCCATAAAATGCCCAGATGGCACAACCCCCCCCCCCCCAAATGACCCCATTTTGGAAAGTAGACACCCCAAGCTATTTGCTGAGAGGCATGTTGAGTCCATGGAATATTTTATATTTTGACACAAGTTGCGGGAAAGTGACAAATTTTTTTTTTTTTTGCACAAAGTTGTCACTAAATGATATATTGCTCACACAGGCCATGGGAATATGTGGAATTGCACCCCAAAATACATTTAGCTGCTTCTCCTGAGTACGGGGATACCACATGTGTGGGACTTTTTGGGAGCCTAGCCGCGTACGGGGCCCCGAAAATCAATCTCTGCCTTCAGGATTTCTAAGGGTGTAAATTTTTGATTTCACTCTTCACTGCCTATCACAGTTTCGGAGGCCACGGAATGCCCAGGTGGCACAAACCCCCCCCCCAAAATGACCCCATTTTGGAAAGTAGACACCCCAAGCTATTTGCTGAGAGGCAGAGTATTTTGCAGCTCTCATTTGTTTTTGAAAATGAAGAAAGACGAGAAAAAACTTTTTTTTTTTTCTTTTTTCAATTTTCAAAACTTTGTGACAAAAAGTGAGGTTTGCAAAATACTCACTATACCTCTCAGCAAATAGCTTGGGCTGTCTACTTTCCAAAATAGGGTCATTTGGGGGGGGGTTGTGCCACCTGGGCATTCCATTGCCTCCGAAACTGTGATAGGCAGTGAAGAGTGAAATCAAAAATTTACGCCCTTAGAAAGCCTGAAGGCGGTGCTTGGTTTTCGGGGTCCCGTACGCGGCTAGGCTCCCAAAAAGTCTCACA
Source organism: Aquarana catesbeiana (assembly GCF_042186555.1). NCBI lineage: Eukaryota > Metazoa > Chordata > Amphibia > Anura > Ranidae > Aquarana > Aquarana catesbeiana. The sequence continues at coordinate 207,000,308 of NC_133331.1, read as the reverse complement.
CATGTGGTATCCCCGTACTCAGGAGAAGCAACAGAATGTATTTTGGGGTGTAATTTCACATATTCCCATGGCATGTTTGAGCAATAAATCATTTAGTGACAACTTTGTGCAAAAAAAAAAAAAATTGTCTCTTTCCTGCAACTTGTGTCACAATATAAAATATTCCATGGACTCGACATGCCTCTCAGCAAATAGCTTGGGGTGTCTACTTTCCAAAATGGGGTCATTTGGGGGGGGGTTTGAACTGTCCTGGCATTTTCTGCACAACATTTAGAAGTTTATGTCACACATCACCCACTCTTCTAACCACTTGAAGACAAAGCCCTTTCTGACACTTTTTGTTTACATGAAAAAATTATTTTTTTTTGCAAGAAAATTACTTTGAACCCCCAAACATTATATATTTTTTTAAAGCAAATGCCCTACAGATTAAAATGGTGGGTGTTTCATTTTTTTTTTCACACAGTATTTGCACAGCGATTTTTCAAACGCATTTTTTGGGGAAAAAACACACTTTTTAAAATTTTAATGCACTAAAACACACTAGATTGCCCAAATGTTTGATGAAATAAAAAAGATGATCTTAGGCCGAGTACATGGATACCAAACATGACACGCTTTAAAATTGCGCACAAACGTGCAGTGGCAACAAAATAAATACATTTTTAAAAGCCTTTAAAAGCCTTTACAGGTTACCACTTTAGATTTACAGAGGAGGTCTACTGCTAAAATTACTGCCCTCGATCTGACTTTCGTGGTGATACCTCACATGCATGGTGCAATTGCTGTTTACATTTGACGCCAAACCAACGCTTGCGTTCGCCTTAGCGCAAAAGCAGGGGGGGACAGGGGTGCTTTTTTTTTTTTTTTTTTTTCTTTATTATTTTTTTGCTTTTTTATCTTATTTTTAAACTGTTCCTTTCATTTTTTTTTTTTAATCATTTTTATTGTTATCTCAGGGAATGTAAATATCCCCTATGGTAGCAATAGGTAGTGACAGGTACTCTTTTTTGAAAAAATTGGGGTCTATTAGACCTTAGATCTCTCCTCTGCCCTCAAAGCATCTGACCACACCAAGATCAGTGTGATAAAATGCTTTCCCAATTTCCCAATGGCGCTGTTTACATCCGGCGAAATCTAAGTCATGAAATGCTCGTAGCTTCCGGTTTCTTAGGCCATAGAGATGTTTGGAGCCACTCTGGTCTCTGATCAGCTCTATGGTCAGCTGGCTGAATCACCGGCTGCATTCTCATGTTCCCTGTTGAGACAGGAGAGCCAGAGAAAAACACGGAAGACGGTGGGGGGGGGCATTCCCTCCCATTGCTTGTAAAAGCAGTCTAGAGGCTAATTAGCCGCTAGGATTGCTTTTACATGAAAGCCGACCGCTGGCTGAAAAGAATTATACCAAGATGATACCTAAACCTGCAGGCATCATTCTGGTATAACCACTCAAAGTCGCGAATGGCGTACCTGAAGACATAAAAATGGTTAACAATAAAACACAGTAAACGGTAAAGTATAAAAAATTGCATACCTTAAAGGCAAACTTGATAAAACATAATAACAATAAAACATTGCAGAATAGAATACAGTAAAAAAGAGCAGAAAAATAGAGAGAGAATAGAGAGAGAGAGAACAATAAAACGAGGTGAAGGGTTAGTGTGTGGGTGTGGCGCTGTCCTAATTCATAGAATACTTGGTAGATCGTGTGTAGCCAAATCCCATATGTAAAGTCGCATATAAAGTATAGACCAAAATTGCAAATAAAAAATTAAACGAAAATAAAACCAAACATAAAACAGCAAAGTGACCCCCTTTGGAGTGTATAGGTGTGACGTTGTCCTAGTGGAGAAAAAAGTGGAGAAAATGGAAAAAAATGGAAACAATGGAAGAAATCGCATAAAGGATTGCTGCCTCCACAGATGTGATTTCCACCAAGGTGGAAAAAATAGAAGGTAAGTGAAGGGTTAGTGTGTGGGTGTGGCGCTGTCCTAATTCATAGAAATACTTGGTAAATCGTGTGTAGCCAAATCCCATATGTAAAGTCGCATATAAAGTATAGACCAAAATTGTAAATAAAAAATTCAACGAAAATAAAACCAAACATAAAACAGCAAAGTGACCCCCTTTGGAGTGTGTAGGTGTAACGTTGTCCTAGTTTAAAAAATACTTTATAAGTCGTGTGTAGCCAAATCCCACATGTAAAGTCGCATGTAAATTATAAACAAAATATAAACAAAATCGCATATAGCAAATTTAACGGCTAGGTTGGCCCCCTTTGAATTGGGGGAGGGGGAAGGGGAACAGGGGATGAAATAAAAAAATGACTTTAGCCAAAACTATTCCATCTGCATAAAAACCCCATATAGTGATTGATTTAAAAGTCTTTGACAAACATAACATTGCTGAATAATTACATAGGTTAAATCGTGACTAGTGCTCAGTGCAACTTAAGTGAAAAACTTGACATCTTTGTAAAACAAGGCAGGTATTTGTATTAATCTTGGTGACCAGGTGCTCGTGTCTTGTGATCATGCGGACACTCACCAGCTTCTTTAACCCCTGCGGGGGTAATGCGCAGTCACAGTGTATGCCACTGTGCGGCAATCCACAGGCTGTTTCTGGGTCACGGTGACGTTTTAGGCATAAGAGAAGAGAGAGGAGATTCCATAGCGTAAAACCATAAAACACTCTTTATTGAATGCAGATGACAGAATGGTACTCACATTTAAGCAGTTTATAATAGGCAACCAAATGTCATCAAAACAGGAGAGCGTCAGATTTAAGTTGGTGATCCTCTGGGAGATGATGCAAAAGCGTCAAAATAGGCCACGCCCTACGCGTTTCGTCATAGGGACGTCAACTGGAGCGTGCCCCCTTTGCGTCACCTCCCCTCCTTTTATACTGTGCGATGTGCTGCATGCCTGCACACCGGAAACCTCCGGTGGCCATTTTCCCTTAGGTTTTTGCGTGGCCATCTTGCATGTGGCTATTGCAGACCGGAGCCATGTGTATAAACCTTTAGTGGAATATCCCTAGTGTTGTAAAAACAGGAAACAAAGGGAAATCCGTGGCCATTTTGTGAGAGATTTTGCAGAGCGAAGCCCAATAGAGCAATTGATAGATATATGCTATTTTGCAGGCCGAAGTCCGCGGCCATTTTCTTGTAGGTTCTGCAAGATCTATGTAGGCTATAGGTTATTTAACATGCCTGAGTCCGCGGCCATTTTCTTGTAGAATGTGCGGGGTATGTTTGGATTATACGGTGACCCCGTACGAAAAAACTTCTCCGTTCGAGTATGTGTCACTCTGAGCCACAGATTTACTCTATCAAGATGGAAAATAAACCCGTAAAGAATCATCATAGGCAGGGGCAGTATTAATTATTCGCACAGTGTAATTAAGTATACCTGACGAATTATACATAGAAATATAAAATATAAAATTTAAAATACATATACATAGAAATGTTTAATATTTATTGCTCCAAAGTACTAAAAATAAATTGCATGTCGCTATGTACATGCAATATTGTAAAATAAAAAGTTAACTAAATATGAAAAAAATGTATAAAAATTTTTTTAATAAAATTAAAATAAAAATGATAAAAAGGGGGATAAAATAAGAGGGGTAGGAAGGAGACCGAGGGAAGATGGTGTTTGTGTCATCATGGAGCCTAAAATTAATGTCATACGTCAGGAACCTTTTTTATTTTTCACGTCAAAAAAGATTAAGCTTACTAATAGTGGTAGTTTACTGGTAGTACTAATAGTTAGTGAGAAAGCAATTTAGGTCGACATCTATATTCATTCCTGATGGTTGTAGTGTGTCTAGCTGGAAAATCCATCTAGTTTCGTTTTGCGACACTTTAATTTTCTTGTTGTCGCCCCTCCAGTGCCCTTTGATTTTATCAATAGCATAAAAAACAAGGCCTGAGGGGTCCCTGTTGTGGTGGTCTCTAAAGTGTCTTTCCCTTTGTTCTATTTCCTGTTTTTACAACACTAGGGATATTCCACTAAAGGTTTATACACATGGCTCCGGTCTGCAATAGCCACATGCAAGATGGCCGTGCAAAAACCTAAGGGAAAACGGCCGCAGGAGGTTTCCAGTGTGCAGGCATGCAGCACATCGCACAGTATAAAAGGAGGGGAGGTGACGCAAAGGGGGCACGCTCCAGTTGAAGTCCCTATGACGAAACGCGTAGGGGGTGGCCTAATTTGACGCTTTTGCATCATCTCCCAGAGGATCACCAACTTAAATCTGACGCTCTCCTGTTTTGATGACATTTGGTTGCCTATTATAAACTGCTTAAATGTGAGTACCATTCTGTCATCTGCATTCAATAAAGAGTGTTTTATGGTTTTACGCTATGGAATTTCCTCTCTCTTCTCTTATGCCTAAAACGTCACCGTGACCCAGAAACAGCCTGTGGATTGCCGCACAGTGGCATACACTGTGACTGCGCATTACCCATGCAGGGGTTAAAGAAGCTGCCTAAAACGTCACCGTGACCCAGAAACAGCCTGTGGATTGCCGCACAGTGGCATACATTGTGACTGCGCATTACCCCCGCAGGGGTTAAAGAAGCTGGTGAGTGTCCGCATGATCACAAGACACGAGCACCTGGTCACCAAGATTAATACAAATACCTGCCTTGTTTTACAAAGATGTCAAGTTTTTCACTTAAGTTGCACTGAGCACTAGTCACGATTTAACCTATGTAATTATTCAGCAATGTTATGTTTGTCAAAGACTTTTAACCACTTGACCACTGGGCACTTAAACCCCCTTAATAACCAGACCAATTTTCAGCTTTTGGTGCTCTCACATTTTGAATGACAATTACTCAGTCATGCAACACTGTATCTATATGAATTTTTTGTCCTTTTTTTCACACAAATAGAGCTTTCTTTTGGTGGTATTTAATCACCGCTGGGTTCTTTATTTTTTGCGCTATAAAAGAAAAAAGACCGAAAAATCTGTAAAAAAATAAATTTTTCTTCGTTTCTGTTATAAAATTTTGAAAATTAGTTGTTTTTCTTCATATATTTTGGCCAAAATTTATACCGCTACATATCTTTGGTAAAAATAACCCAAATTAGTGTATATTATTTGGTCTTTGTGAAAGTTATAGCGTCCACAAGCTATGGTACCAATATCTGAAAATTGATCACACCTGAAGTACTGACGGCCTATCTCATTTCTTGAGACCCTAACATGCCAGAAAAGTACAAATACCCCCCAAATGACCCCTTTTTGAAAAGAAGACATTCCAAGGTATTTAGAAAGATGCATGATGAGTTTTTTGAAGTTGTCATTTTTTCCCACAATTCTTTGCAAAATCAAGTTTTTTTTTTTTCTTTTTTTTTTTTTCACAAAATTGTCATATTAGCAGGTTATTTCTCACACACAGCATATGCATACCACAAATTACACCCCAAAACACATTCTGCTATTACTCCCGAGTATGGTGATACCACATGTGTGAGACTTTTACACAGCGTGGCCACATACAGAGGCCCAACATGCAGGGGAGCACCTTCAGGCGTTCTGGAGCACCCAGGCCAATTCTGACATTTCTCTCCTACATGTAAAAATCATCGTTTATTTGCTAGAAAATTACATAGAACCCCAAAACATTATATATGTTTTTTTAGCAAAGACCCTAGAGAATACAATAGCGGTCATTGCAACTTTTTATCTCGCACGATATTTGCGCAGCAATTTTTGGAACGCGTTTTTTTTTGGAAAAAAAACTGTTTTTTGCTTTAAAAAAAACAAAACAGTAAGGTTAGCCCAATGTTTTTGCATAATATGAAAGATGAAGTTACGCCGAGTTAATAGATACCTAACATGTCACCTTTCAAAATTGCACACGCTTGTGGAATGGCGCCAAACTTCACCACTTAAAAATCCCCATAGGCGACGCTTTAAAATTTTTTACTGGTTACAAATTTTGAGTTACAGAGGAGGTCTAGGGCCAAAATTATTGCTCTCGCTCTACCGATCGCAGCGATACCTCACATGTGTGGTTTGAACACCGTTTTCATATGTGGGTGGGACTTACGTATGCGTTCGCTTCTGCATGCGAGCACACGGACAGGGGCGCTTTAAAAAATTTTTATTTTTTTTTATTGTTCATTTTACTTTATTTATTTTAGTTTGACACTTTTTTCCAAAAAAAAAAAATTTTTGATCACTTTTATTCCTATTACAAGGAATGTAAACATCCCTTGTAATAGGAATATGGCATGACAGGTCCTCTTTACAGTGAGATATGGGGTCAATAAGACCCCACATCTCACCTCTAGGCTGTTCCTGAAAATAAAAAAAAAAAAAAAAAAAAAGATCCTGGCTTCGATCATAGCGGTGAGTCGGTAGAAGCACCGGAGGGCGGCGGGAGGGGGGGACGTCTCCTCTCGCCTCCCGTAAGAACGATCAAGCAGTGTAACAGCCGCTACGATCATTCTTATGGTGTAGGGAATCGCCGGCTGAAAAAGATGATATCTGAATGATGCCTGTAGCTGCACCCATCATTCAGATATCCCCGCACAAAGTCAAGGACGTCGTATGACGGAAGGCGGGAAGTGGTTAAAACGCTTTTTTTTTTTTTAACACAAAGTTGTCCATTTATACAATATTTCTAACACATAGCATGTATATACCAAAAATGACCCCCCAAAATAGATTCTCCTACTATTCCTGAGTACGGCGATACCACATGTGTGAGACTTCCACAGCCTGGCCACATACAGAGGCTGGGTACGGCTGAGCATGGCTGGGTATTGCAGAGTATCGCCGAGTATGACTGGGTATGGCAGAGTATGGCTGGGTATCACCGAGTATTGCAGAGTATGGCTGGGTATTGCAGAGTATGGCTGGGTATCACCGAGTATTGCAGAGTATGGCTGGGTATTGCAGAGTATGGCTGGGTATTGCAGAGTATGGCTGGGTATTGCAGAGTATGGCTGGGTATGGCAGAGTATGGCTGGGTATGGCAGAGTATTGCAGATTTTTGTGGGGTATTGCAGAGCATGGCTGGGTATGGCAGAGTATGGCTGGGTATCACTGAGTATTGCAGAGTATGGCTGGGTATCACTGAGTATTGCAGAGTATGGCTGGGTATTGCGGGATATTTCAGGGTATTTCAGGGTATTGCAGGGTATGGCAGAGCATTGCGGGGTATTGCAGGGTATGGCAGAGTATTGCGGGGTATTCCAGGGTATGGCAGAGTATTGCAGGGTATTGGCAGAGTATTGCGGGGTATTGGCAGAGTATTGCGGGGTATGGCAGAGTATTGCGGGGTATGGCAGAGTATTGCGGGGTATGGCAGAGTATTGCGGGGTATGGCAGAGTATTGCGGGGTATTTCAGGGTATTGCAGGGTATGGCAGAGTATTTCGGGGTATTGCAGGGTATGGCAGAGTATTTCGGGGTATTGCAGGGTATGGCAGAGTATTGTGGGGTATTCCAGGGTATGGCAGAGTATTCCAGGGTATGGCAGAGTATTGCGGGGTATTCCAGGGTATGGCAGAGTATTGCGGGGTATTGCAGGGTATGGCAGAGTATTGCGGGGTATTGCAGGGTATGGCAGAGTATTGCGGGGTATGGCAGAGTATTGCGGGGTATTGCAGGGTATGGCAGAGTATTGCGGGGTATTGCAGGGTATGGCAGAGTATTGCGGGGTATTGCAGGGTATGGCAGAGTATTGCGGGGTATTGCAGAGGGAATTGCAGAGTATTGCACAGCATTGCAGGGCATACAGAGTAGTAGGGATGGCTGAGCATGGATGGATGGATGGCTGGATGTCTCTGTGCAGCGCTGTGGGCACTACAGATGCAGCCCACAACGCTGCAGCCATCCATCCATCCGCCTCTTCGGTCACTGTGTACCGATCGGTACACAGGAGGGGAGGAGAGGAACCGGCGTCATCAGATGACGCCGGTTTGTTTACATGTGATCGCTCCGTCATTTGATGGAGCGATCACATGGTAAACGGCCGCGATCAGCGGCCATTTACCGGGATCTGTGATGCGCCGGGTCCTCTGGACCCGGCGATCACGGATGCTCTCGAGTGCGCGCCCTAGGGGGCGCGCGAGAGCAGAATTCTGGGAGGACGTCCCTGGACGTCCTCCCAGAGTTAAACAACCGCCCTGTAGCCGTCATTTGGCTATGGGCCGGTTGTTAAGTGGTTAAATCAATCACTATATGGGGTTTTTATGCGGATGGAATAGTTTTGGCTAAAGGCATTTTTTGATTTCATTCCCTGTTCCCCTTCCCCCTCCCCCAATTCAAAGGGGGCCAACCTAGCCGTTAAATTTGCTATATGCGATTTTGTTTATATTTTGTTTATAATTTACATGCGACTTTACATGTGGGATTTGGCTACACACGACTTATAAAGTATTTTTTAAACTAGGGCAACGTTACACCTACACACTCCAAAGGGGGTCACTTTGCTGTTTTATGTTTGGTTTTATTTTCGTTGAATTTTTTATTTACAATTTTGGTCTATACTTTATATGCGACTTTACATATGGGATTTGGCTACACACGATTTACCAAGTATTTCTATGAATTAGGACAGCGCCACACCCACACACTAACCCTTCACTAACAATAAAACGACAACTATTTTTTTTTTATTTTATATATATATATATATATATATATATATATATATATATATATATATATATATATTTTTTTTTTTTTTTACACTTTTTTTTGTAACTAACTTTTATAACTGTAACCGGTTCCAGGTTCGGGTCTCTCAAAATGCGATGGCATCTTGGGAGACCCTGTGAAAGTATGCCTAGTTTGTGCAATGCTGTACCCTACGCTAATACTCAACTAGTGCATGGTAGCGTTCAAAACATTCACCGATGCAAAAACCAGGATTGTCAGGACAGGAGGGAAAATAATAGCGGGTGTCGCGCCTATATCCGCGTTTGCTGCAGACACAACATCTTTTTTGGGGGGGTTCGTTGGGTAGGGGTACTCGGGAGGACATAAAGAAAATGCCTCTCATGCAGCCGACTGCATTTGGTTGGGGATGTGAATAGGGGAGGTACGGGCGCTGCAGAAGTGGTGGGTTCCCAATTAGGATTGGCGAATGCAGCAGGAAGGGCACTATGGGCACGACGGGCCTGTGTTTGTCTTCTTGGTGGCAGCGGGACACTACTTGTGCTTGCCACCTCACCAGCTTGAACTGCACTTATGGGACTCGCCATGTCACCAAGTGTTACTGCAGTGCTGGTTTGACTACGACCGGGGTGTACTAGGCCGCTGGTGCTTGCCAGTTCACCAAAATGCTACCAAAAAAACTGTTAGCGATTGCAGGGATCAGGCCTAACTCTGCGAACGCTGCAGTTATGTGTTTAGTGTTTTGTAAGTGACAGTGATCGATCGATACTGCACTTGGGTGGGCTGGGCTGGGCCGGGTGGAGGGGAAAAACGCAGGTGCTAGCAGGTATCTGGGCTGATCCCGCTAACACTGTGTTTTTGGGAACCCTAAACTGCTGGGGACACTAGTATAGATCTGATCGGATCAGATATTGATCCGATCAGATACTGCACCACTAAGGGAGGTGTACGGTGCGTGCGTGGGTGTTAGCGGCACTGGCACTAACCTGACGCTGCCTGGGGCTGGTGCTTGCCAGTTCACCAAAACGCTACCAAAAAAACTGTTAGCGATCGCAGGGATCAGGCCTGACTCTGCGAACGCTGCAGTTATGCGTTTAGTGTATTGTAAGTGACAGTGATCGATCGATACTGCACTTGGGTGGGCTGGGCTGGGCGGAGGGGCAAAACGCAGGTGCTAGCAGGTATCTGGGCTGATCCCGCTAACACTGCGTTTTTGGGAACCCTAAACTGCTGGGGACGCTAGTATAGATCTGATCAGATATTGATCCGTTCAGATACTATACCACTAAGGGAGGTGTACGGTGCGTGCGTGGGTGTTAGCGGTACTGGCGCTAACCTGATGCTGCCTGGGGCTGGTGCTTGCCAGTTCACCAAAACGCTACCAAAAAAACTGTTAGCGATCGCAGGGATCAGGCCTGACTCTGCGAACGCTGCAGTTATGCATTTAGTGTTTTGTAAGTGACAATGATCGATCGATACCGCACTTGGGTGGGCTGGGTCGGGCAGAGGGGCAAAACGCAGGTGCTAGCAGGTATCTGGGCTGATCCCGCTAACACTGCATTTTTGGGAACCCTAAACTGCTGGGGACGCTAGTATAGATCTGATCGGATCAGATATTGATCTGATCAGATACTACACCACTAAGGGAGGTGTATGCTGCGTGCATGGGTGTTAGCGGTACTGGCACTAATCTGATGCTGCCTGGGGCGACGCATATCACCGCCGGGCGATCAGGGGGCTAAACCTTTATTAGGTAATAAACGGCGGGTTCCCTGACACTATAAAAAATAAACGAACTAACCAGCGTCACCCGTAACAGTTATACGGTGATCAGTGATGAAAGGGTTAATTAGGGGGCAATCAAGGGGTTAAAACATTTATTAGGTAGTATATGGGGGTCCCTGGCGCTATAAAACGCTGACGGCGAACCTAAATATTTACCTCCCTAACTAGCGTCACCAGCGACACTAATACAGCGATCAGAAAAATGATCGCTTAGCGACACTGGCGACGGGGGGTGATCAAGGGGTTAAAACTTTATTGGGGGAGTTAGGGGGGTATCCTAGACCTAAAGGGGGCTAACCCTAACTGCCCTAACACACTAACTGTCACAAACTGACACCATGCAGTAATCAGAAAAAAAAAACTGCTTGGTGTCAGTGTGACGGGGGGAGGGGTGATCGGGGGGGGTTCGGGGGGTAATCAGGGGGGATCGGGGGTGTAATGTGTGCCTGGCATGTTCTGTGTGTGTGTGTGTTGTGCACTCACATTCCAGTCTTCTCTCCTCGGCGCCGGAACGGAAAATGCCGAGCCGAGGAGAGATGACATCATTTCCTCTGCCTCTGTGTACAATACAGAGGCAGGGAAATGATCCCATTGGCTGGGAGCGATCGCGAGGGGGGGGCCATGAATGGATGGCCTCCCCCTCACCTCCGATCGCCGGGGAAGATTTGCCAACCGCCGCAGGCACCGGGGGGGGGTCCGATCGGACCCCCCACCCGCAGGCAGGCAACGACGTACCTGTAAGTCCTTTTGCCTGCCCGTGCCATTCTGCCGACGTACATCATCGTGCGGCGGTCGGCAACTGGTTAATAATACAAAACATTGTAAGAATAGTACTATCAACATTGCACATTGTATAAATGATGTTTGTAAACATTGCATATTTGGCTGTTTGGCCATGAAGTGGTAATCCCCATCTACTTGCTGTTCCCTTGGGTCATGGATTTTGACAAGGAATACTGCAGAAGGGGATATCCTACGCGTTTAAAAAAATATTGTTATGAATCTTCTTCAGGGAATAATACCACTTCTGAAAAAACTGTTTAATTTAGTAAAACATTGATACAAAATCATATATGAGTATGCATCTACATTATCATTGACATGCACTTACAAAAAAATGTGTATGTTTAGCAGAAGCACTCCTCCAAAAGACATGGATGCCATATATCAGCCATTGAAGGCCTACCCCAAGTGGATACCAGGTGTCCACATCCAAAAACTGCCAGATATAACTGCCCTGGATGGCATGAAGGGGCACTGTGGGCTAGGGGAAAAAAAGCAAAAAAATTGATGATAAATCCCCAGGAAGAAAATAAGTGTTTTTTGTAATCCACTTGGGCTTTCTGTATGGACTCCCTGAGGACCTGATAATTGTTTTGTATGAAAACCAGTCTGTCCTGCAAGGCGGGTACAGTAGTTTCAGGCATAGTTTCAGGCAGGGCAGCAGGGTGGAATCCATAATTGGCCCAGAATGGGGACTGGTTCGTAGCTGAATGGACAGAGTTATTATAGGCAAATTCTGCCAGTGGGAGCAGGGATGCCCAGTCATCTTGGGAAAAAGCTGAAAAAGCAGCGGAGGTATTGCTCCAGGGTTTGATTTGTACGTTCCATTTGCCCATTACTTTGGGGATGATAGGCGGATGATAGGCAGTGTTCTACTTCCAAGGCTTTACAAAGGGCTTCTCCAAAACCTGGAGGTAAATTGCACCCCCTAGTCCGAAGCTATGTTCTTTGGGAGTCCGTGAAGTCTGATGGTCTCCTTGATAAAAGTATGAGGCGTTTCGGCCGCAGAGGGAGTACCAATCATTGGTATGAAGTGGGCCATCTTGGATAGTCGGTCAACCACAACCAGGATGGTCGTGAAGTTTTCATAGGGAGGAAGGTCAACAATAAAATCCATAGAGATCATCTCCCAGGGGCGATTAGGGATAGGCAAGGGTCTCAATAACCCCCAGGCTTTGGCTTTGTCGCCTTTGCTATGTAGACATGTCGTGCATGACTTGACGTAGGATCTGCAGTCCCGACGAGGTTAGGCCACCAAAAGGACCGCTGAATGAGCTCATTAGTCTTACGGGCCCCAAAGTGCCCTGCAAGTTGATGGCCGTGGAATGTCCTGAGAACCTGAGACCTTGCTTCCTGAGGTACGAAGATTTTGTCCTGGTGCCAAAGTAATATATCCAACCTCCTTAATAAGTCAATAAGCTTGTTCAATGGATGCTTTTTGGCTGGGTTGAATTAGCTAGAAATTTTGTGCAGATAAGATGGTGCTTGGAGGAGCACATTCAGTAGATTCAGGGAACATCCTGGGCAGGGCATCGGCTTTCCCGTTTTTGGAACCCGGGCGGTATGTTAGGTGGAAGTTAAATCTAGAAAAGAATAAGGCCCATCTGGCTTGTCGAGGTCTTAGGCTTTTTGCAGATTTTAGATATTCCAGATTTTTGTGATCGATCTGTGAAAATCATAATTGGGTGGTTAGCACCCTCCAGCAGGTGCCTCCATTCTTCGAGGGCAAATTTAATTGTCAGGAGTTCTCTGTCACCCACATCATAGTTTCTCTCAGCCTGACTTAGCTTCCTGGAGCAAAAGGCTACTAGATGAAGCAGGGCCTTTGGTCCCTGACGCTGAGAGAGCACGGCTCCCGTAGCTACTCCGGATGCCTCCACCTCGAGGAGAAAGGGAAGAACTGGGTCTGGGTGTTGCAACACGGGAGCAGAGGTGAAGAGGGCCTTCGGCTGTTCAAAGGCCATTTGAGAATCCTGGTTCCGGGAGAAGTATGAGTGTAGGCGAGTGAGCTGGGTGATCAGGGCAATGATAGTCGAGAAATTTCGAATGAATTTCCTATAAAAGTTAGCAAAGCCCACAAACCTCTGGACAGCTTTCCTATCAGGGGGTGCAGGCCATTCCAAGATTGCCAAGACCTACTGAGGATCCATGGAGATCCCCTCCGTGGAGATTATGAGTCCCAAGAACTGGATAGATTGTTTCTCGAACTCGAACTTCTCTGCTTTGCATATAAGCCATGGGTTCTTAAGGTCTTTAACACTTTTCTGACGTGCTCTCGATGAAGTTCAAGTGAAGCTGAGAAAATTAGTATGTTATCCAGATAGACGATTAAGAACAGGTCAAGGTATTCCCTGAAGATGTCATTCACAAAATGTTGGAATGTCGCGAAGGCGTTACATAGCCCGAATGGCATCACAAGGTACTCAAAGTGCCAAAAGCATGTTCGGAAGGCGGTCTTCCACTCATCACCTTCCCTAATACGAACCAGGTTGTAAGCCCCCCGTAAGTCCAACTTTGTGAAAACCTGGGCTGTTCTGAACCTTTGGAATAACTCAGCAACGAGAGGGAGTGGGTATCTGTTCTTGATGGTGATTTTATTAAGGTCCCAATAATCAATGCATGGTCTGAGAGAATGATCCTTCTTCTCAACGAAGAATATGCCAGCTCCAGCAGGCGAAGAGGAGGGCCTCCAGCTCCAGCTCGGATAAAGGAAAGATATACCCAAAGGGTACTTCTGCTCTGGGTAGCAACTCAATCGGGCAGTCGTAGGACCGATGTGGGGGCAGGACATCAGCCCCTTTCTTGTCAAAGACATCAAGCAAATCAAGGTAGGCCGAATGGACGGCATGACAGGGATCTGGGTGCAGGTTGAACTGGGAGACACACTGAAGTGTTGACAGGCGTGGGGATGCCACAGTGGTACAGACAGTAGGGAGATGAGAAGCTGATTTCTCTCTTGGGCCAGTCGATTTGCAGGTTGTAGGCCCACAGCCAGGGTATCCCTAGGGTGGCTGAGAACATTGGAGACCTGATGATGTCAAAGTGGAGTAATTCCTGATGGCCTGCATCTGTGGTGCAAGGACAGGGATAGTCTCCTGAGTGACAGGTCCAGAGCTGGGAGCAGTACCATCTGCTAAATGTACATCAAGATCCTTTGATCCTTTAGTTTAAGGGGTATGCGCAAGTTCTTGGCAAGGTTGATGTCCAAGACACAACTACAGGCTCCAGAGTCAACGATCGCCTGCAGCTTGACTTCCTTTCCAGCTACCTGCAGAGATATGGGGAGAATTGCATGAGTGGATATAGTCCCGGATAACTGGAGGTACGAGGGGCATGGAAGGCTGGATTTACTTGAGCGAACAGGACAAGTGCGAAGGTAGTGGCCCGAAGCTCCACAGTGGAGACACAAGTTAGCTTGTCATCTGCGTGCTCTCTCTTCAGAGGTTAAAGCAGTGTGGAGTAGGCCAATTTGCATGGGTTCCCCATCAGAAGTATTGATAGGCTGGGGAACAGAGACTGGGATTGTTGGTCCTGGAGACTTTGGCATTACCCATGTGGGTCGGAAGGTCTGGGTGCGTTCGGACCGTCGCTCCCGAGATTTTCTAATGATGTGGGAGCCTTGATCCTAGCTAACTTGTCCTTGTGAGTCTCGGATAAGTCCTGGCGGAACTGGAATTTCAGGGTGGCATCATTCCACCCAGTATCAGCTGACCACTTGTGAAACTTCATAATATAATCCGGCACCGGTTGTCTGCCTTGTACTAGGGCATGAAGGGCAGACTCGGCGGTAGCAGTCTGCTGTGGATCGTCATATAGAGTAGCCATTGCTTCGAAGAAGGTGGCAACTGCATCCGGTATTAAGTTCTTTTGCTCAAGGAGGTTATGAGCCCAGGACTGTGGCTCATCTCATAAGAGTGAGATGATGAAACTCACCTTGACGGTCTCAAGACAAAAAGTCCTTGGTTGCATGGCAAAGTAAAGTTCACAGGCGTTTTTGAAGGTCCTGAATTTCCGGCAGTCACCTGAAAAACGCTTAGGAGTGGGGACTCTGGGCTCCGGAGGAGGTAATCCCACAGCAGGTGTGGCTATGGCAGGAGAACTAGCCGTTGAAGCTGAGACAGTGGAGCTAGTAGCGTGGTTAGAATCCGCATGAGTCATGGAGGTAATGAGGGGGGAAGGCGTCCTTCCAGCTAAAAGTAGCCATCTTGTAAGCTCTGGACTGCTTGCGTAAGAGCCGTCATCTGCTGACATAGGGCCTCCAATGCGGAAGCACCTCCCTGGGCCTCAGACATCGTGGCTGGTTGATACTATCACATACCTGGTACTGGAGGCCAATGGAGAGAGAGGGCTTCCCTTGCGGCTAAGTTCCAGACCCCCCTGAGGGTGAAAACAGGAAAGGTCAGGCCCAAAGAAGCACGGGTCGCCTGCAGGACTGTATGCAGGAGGTTCCAGAGTACAGCTGGTATGCTGGCAAAGAATAAGCAGACAGGTGGCACCCGTGAGGTGTTGCAGGATTCGGATAATTCTGCGACTAGAGCGTGGTCAGAATGGGGATATAGGCCCATGTGACCTGCTGGTAGAGATAATGGGTCCTAAATTCCTTCTCCTGCCAGAGATGCTGGGTCCTAAAGTCCTTCTCCTGTCATAAGTGCTGATAGAGATGCTGGGTCCTAGACCCCTTCTCCTGCTGTTGGTTCCCTGACATCCACATGGAAAGGTTCCACAGGTCTTACAAGGGTCTCCCCTCGATTCCCCTTTGTATTCACTTTGAACAAGTTTTTCACCAATCAAGCCTGCCTTTTTTAATGTAATTTGTGGATTTCTGGTTACTAGACTCCCCAATGTGGGATCCTCAGTTAGAATTGACCAGTATTTTGTGAGAATGTTCCTAATTTTCTCATGTTCATTTGAATAACGTAGGATGATCCTTGTTGTATTAGTCTCCTCAATACTACTCTTTTTACCCTTTTTGTTCTTTTTATTGAAAATAAGATCATGTCTTTCAATGTTTTTGATGTGATTAAATGCTTTTTTAGGCTAGTTTTGGCATAGCCTCTAGCTAGGAGTCTAGTGGTAAGAGCATCGGCCTCCAATTGGAAGTCAATGTCTGTAGTACAGTTGCGTTTAATACATAAGTATTGACTGAAGGGTATAGATTTTTTCAAAGACGTGGGATGGAAACTGTCGGTGTACAACAGTGTGTTGCCAGCAGTGTCCTTCCTAAATAATTGATGTCTAAAAAATCAACCTTTTGCAAATCATACGTCATTGTAAAAAATAAATTTAAGTTATTTTGATTCATATGATTGAGACAGCTCACCAATTTGCTTTCAGGACCATCCCATATCAACAGCAAGTTGTCAATGTATCTTTGCCACATGACGATATGCTGTGTATATGTGGAATTCTCCTCACTGGCCAAAAATTCCCTCTCCCACTCCCCCAGGTACAGGTTGGCATAAGAGGGGGCACAACATGTCCCCATAGCCACACCCTATACCTGGAGGTAGTGGGAGATTTTGTATAGAAAAACAGTTTTGGACTCCTTAGACAGTGGGTTATGTATTTTGAATGAGGTGATTTATCGTTTTGGGTTTTTCTTAAATGACATTTTTTTATAGTGTTTGGTAGTTTATGACTACTGTTATATATTGTATATAAATGGCAGAGGCACTTTTATCCATTAAAGTATGGATGTTTTTCCCTTTCCAATGGGGGTTCCACTGGAATTTTGTTTATCTAGGTTCTGTTCTGATCCCCGGATGTTGTTTCCGTGGGACCGGATGCAGCGCGGTGTTGGTATAGGTGGAGGTTGCGTGGCCACGTCATTTCACGTATATTGCGTCCTTCCCCTCTTTCCTTTCTTTCTCTTTTTTCCCCCCTTTTTTCCTCCTTTACCCCCTCCTCCTTTTCTCCCCTCCCTTTTCTCCTTCTTCCCATCCCCCCCCCCTTTTCCTTTCCCTTTCCTTCTCCTTCTCTCTCTATTTCCTTTTTTGGTCTTCGTCATTTGGATTGTAATCCCCCCTCCCTATGATTCTCCTCCCCTGGTCCATAGACCTTCTAGACTTTTCTAATTTTTATGTTTAGATATTTTAAATATAGAAAAGTAGTTCTTCTATGTGTATAATTTTATAATTTGCTAAATTAAGAATGGGCTATCGATTGTCACAATTATTAGATTGTTGTTTCTTATTTTTTTTTATATAATCACTATATATATACATATATTGTTTTTCCTGTAATCACATTTATTTTTCTGATTATTATATATTATTATTAAAATTAAAAATATGTTTTGTAAATGCAACTGCGTTTCTGTGTCTTTGGCCACTCACCGCACCCTTAAGTGTTTTACCCAGCTGACCATCCTGCTTCTATGCTGTATTGTCTGCTTGAGCTACCTAGCGCATTTGGGTGACTGTATGGATGTCCAGGGTGTCCTTAATTTCAACTGGACACCCGATCCACTGCGCTCTATGTGCGTGTATCCTGGTCTGCTTGAATTCTCTCCTTTCACCTTGACTGGAGGAATTCCCCTCCCTCTACCACCAGAGGGAGCGCTACTCCCACCTATCCATCTGGACCTTAGGACCCGGTGGTAGTGGTTGAGTGAGCCTCTGCGACGAGGCCCGCACATGCGCGGCGCAGTCCTTACGTCCGCATCTGGTGTTCACACCGAATGGATGGTATTTAAAGCCGCTTCCAGCAGCATGGAGACGTTGCGGGAACCAGGGATACATGCATGTTTTTTCTTCCTATTCAGGTACTTGCAAACATTTTCAAATGGTGTTTTCTTTGTCTCTATATCAGTGATTATGATTCTTTGCTTATTGAAGGTAATTATCTTTGCTTGCTGACAGTTCACAGCAGGCTATATTTAAAATGGCTTTACTATGTTCACCAGATATATTCTATCTGACGGCATGAAGGTGTGTGGCCCCTGGCATTAGCCAGTTGCTGAATCTATTTTTGTAAGTGAACTTTACTTACCGCAGCAGATACAGCAGTGTAAAATTAACCAGCGGCAGGACAATTTTACTCTGAGATAATAAGTCTAACCGGTGTATGCCTAACATTTAGCTTAATTATGGGAAAAGGAGTGTGCAGTGTATTCAGCATGAAAACATGTTCACCTCATTTACTAAGATCAGTGAATATTCACTTTGCAAAGTAATCATTCACTTGGCTTTGTGACTACCATTACTTCATTAATTTAACACTACTCTCTCTTCCCATATTCCTTTTTTTATTAATTATATTGTTATTAAACCTCTTTCCATTTAAATGGAAGAAAGAAATGATCAGGATAAGAACTCTAATCCACAGTCAGGAGCTTCATACCGTTAATACGTAAACTGTAAACTGAAAATAAGACTGAGACTAATGAGATAGTCCACATAATGTTAATTAACAAACATTACATAGTTAAAATAAAATATCAGGCTGTAGAGTTTTTCATAACATCCTTTATAACTTGAACAGTATAATGTTTAATTAAAAAAGAATGAACCTTTTACAATATGTCCATGATCTGCATTTAAGCTTCAAACATTGTATTGTCACAGGAGACTGATCTAGACAAAGATAAGGTTTCAACGTGATTAGGAAAAGGGGATAGAAAGACATGAGTGAAAGACAAGAAGTAAGGTATTTTTGTGGCCTGTAAATAAAAAGGCTCTCCTATCTGAATACAGAAAAGAATCCCTCCACAAAAGATATAAATCAAAAAACCTAATTCTAAAGGTTCCTAAGGTCTACGGTGTAAGGCTCCATTCACACTAGCGCGTTTTTTGATGCATTTTGCATTTTGCAGAAATGCACGGGAATTTTTTAACATGGGTTCCTATGGAACATGTTCACATCAATGCCTTTTTGTTTCTCTGCATTTTTGGAAAGGGTCAGGGACTTTTTTTCATGCAAAATGCAGCGTTTTGCATGTAATAGAATTCAATGGACAAGCATCAAAAACGCAAGTGCAGCGTTTTTGCAGCGTTTTTGCAGCGTTTTTGATGCGTTTTTGATGCGTTTTTTGCCGTTGTTTTTTTTTTTTTTTTTTTTTTTTTTTTTAGACTGTAAAAAAAACTGTAAAAAAAAAAAAACGCAAAACGCAAATCGCGGCAAAAACACGGCAAAAACGCCACAAAAACGCTGCTCAAAAACGTGGCAAGCATGAAAAAAAAACCTCCAAAAACGCTCAAAAGCAACATGCATAGGTGTGAATCGAGCCTTAAAAGCATTCAACTGATTTTACGTTTGTTGTTTCCCAAATAATCTAAGGTACCCAAATCTTGTTAACCATTTCACGACTGCCCTTTAGTAGTTTTATTGCTACAGGGCGGGCCCTGTGCACAGGATCACGTATGTATATATATATGTGAGCCCGCACTTCTAGGCAGCAGGCGCGAATGCGAGCTTCCCGCTGTGATTATGCACAGTGAGAGCCGATCAGTGGGTACTGCTGACTCAATGTCTGCTGGCACCCACGATCATTCCTGAGCTGCTGATCGCTGCCATCACTAGTACATAAATAAATAAAAATTCCATAAATATATCCCGTTCCCTTAAAAAATATATAGGTTGCGCTAATCAATCATATTAAACCAATAAAAGTGATTCAAATTGGTTTGAAAACAGTCCACAAGTGATGTGATATATAATACTGATGTCATTCTGCACCATCCACCACCATAGTGATCGTTAAAACATCGGTGCCTCCACCAACAGCTGAATGGCTCGCTGTCAGAAACCATGAATCAGACGGAGACAGAAGTACAGTTAAATCACACTTGTTTAATAATAAAAGTAAATAGAACAAATGTAGCCAAAACATAGCCAAAGTTCGATAACTGAAACGGATAGTCAGACAAGCCAGAAAGTCAGAAAGCCAGAGATTAGCGTAGTGGAACAGCAAGCAGGATCTGGAGCCAAAAGGAATGTCATCCAAGCTAGTCTTTAACAGGAATACAGGAGATGTGATGTTGTCCAAGACGAAGGCAGAGATCATCTGGGCTGGACGGCTTAAGTAGACAGGACTGACGAGCAGGATATCATCAACACGTGAGTCACTGTGGAGAGATAGGAGCTGGCAATTAGCCGACAGCTGAGTGGCCAGCTCAGAGGAAGGAAAAGCTGAGCCCAGCCCTGACAGTGCCCCCTCCTCATCGACCCCTCTCCCTCGGAGGACCATCAGGCTTGAGGCGAAAACGTCTATGGAAATCACGGAGGAGGACAGGGGCATGTATGTCCAAGGATGACACCCAAGAGCGTTCCTTCAGCCCGTAACCTCTCCAATGCACCAGGTACTATATGAGCCCACGAAACCTATGAGAGTCAACACTGGACTGTACTTCACACTCCTCGTGGTTCTCAACCTGTACAGGGTGAGGACGTGGCACCGAGGTGGTAAAGCGGTTGCAGACCAAAGGTTTTAATAAGGAGACATGAAATACATTTGAGATATGCATATTAGAAGGAAGGTCTAATGTGCAAGCCACTGGGTTAATCCTGCGAAGAATACAGAAAGGCCCAATAAACCGAGGTGTGAACTTCAAAGAGGGAACACGAAGTTAGAGGTTACAAAATTACAGCCAGACCCTGTCCCCAACCTGTTTAGAAGGTGCAGGCAGGCGTCTGCGGTCAGCATGGAGTCTGTACCTATCATTAGCATGTCGCAAAACCTCCTGGACTTGTGCCCAAGTGGAACGAAGACCACAGAGATGCTCCTCTAACGCAGGAATACTCTGTGGAACAAATTAGTCAGGCAACATGGAGGGTTGGAAACCATAGTTCGCCATAAATGGGGACAATTGGGATGCAGAATTCAAGGAACTATTGTGAGCAAACTCCGCCCATGGTAAGAGGTCTGACCAGTTGTTATGATGGTCAGAAATATAGCAACGTAGGAATTGCTCCAAGGACTGATTGTCTCGTTCTGCGGCCCCATTAGACTGCGGGTGATATGCAGAGGAGAAAGCAAGCTGAATTCCCAACTGTGCACAAAAGGCTCGCCAGAACCGGCACACAAACTGACTACCCCTGTCAGAGACAATCACCTTGGGTAGCCCATGTAAGCGAAAAATCTCCAGAGCAAAAATGGAAGCCAGTTCCTTAGAAGTTGACAACTTCTTAAGTGGAATACAATGAGACATTTTCAAGAACCGGTCAACCACCATAAGGATAACTATGTTGCCCTAGGAGTTGGGTAACTCCACAATGAAATCCATAGACAGGAGGGTCCAGGGCCTCTCTCCATTGGGTATGGTAGGAGGCCCACTGGAAGGTGTTGTGAAGTCTTACTCTGAGCACACACGGAACAGGAAGCTACGAAGGCGGTTACATCAGCACGTAGACTAGGCCACCAGAATTGTTTGGAAATGGCCCAAAAGAGTTGATTCTTCCCAGGATGGCCAGCAGCCTTGGGAGAATGGTAAGTCTGGAGCACGGCAGTACGGAGATTTTCTGGGACAAAGCAGCGGTCACAAGGTTTCTCAGGAAGAGCATGGACCTGAGCAGCAAAAATGTTGTCACCCAAAGGAGAAGTGAGACTGGTGCGAACCGTAGCAAGAATACGATCAGGAGGAATCACAGGAACCAGAACCGACTCCATCTTGGAAGTGGAGGAAAATTGTTGTGACAAAGCGTCAGCCCTTACATTCTTAGTACCGGGTAAGAATGAGACAATGTAATTGAAACTTGACAAGAAAAGAGCCCATCATGCCCTTCTGGGAGAGAGCCATTTAGTCTTTTTAGACAAGAATGTGAGATTCTTATGGTCAGAATGAGAACCGGCACATTGGTACCTTCGAGGAGATGTCTTCATTCTTTCAGGACTAAAATGATCGCACTCCACAGGTGACAATTTCTTGGAAAAGTAGCCACAAGGATGCATAGCGCTCTCAGAGATAGGACGTTGAGACAGAAGAGCGCCAACTCCAGTCTCAGAAGCATCAACCTCAAGGATAAAAGGTAACGTAGGATCAGGATGTGCCAACACAGGACCAGAAACAAAGGCAGCCTTGAGACTCTCAAAGGCCTTAATGGACTCCGGAGACCAACTCTGTGGGTTACCGTCCTTTCTGGTCATATCAGTCAGGGGCTTGACCAGAGACGAGAAGTTACGAATAAACTTCTGATAATAGTTGGCAAAGCAGAGGAGGTAAACCCACGGGTTGGGGCCACTGTAGGATTGCTAAAAGTTTCTCTGGGTCCATCGAAAAACCAGCAGTGGAAATGATATAACCCAGTAATTTATAATTAAAATTAAAAATAAGAAAATATATAATGTTCATTATTGAGCACGACCTGCCAAAATGATAATCTGGAGGTCAGATAATGCACAATAAAGTGTTTACTGAAACAGAACTTCTACCAATTGTATGTGAAATTTAATAAAGTAGGACATAATCTAAGTGTCTACCAAGTGATCACTAGTATTACTTGTTGAATAATACGTGAAAATAACCAAATAAAACAAAAAAAGTTTTATCAAATATCAAATATAAGAAGTGTTCATGCAATTAGTGTTGCAAACCAAATGTGAAAACAAATATATACTCAAAAAGTGAAAAATAAAAGTCCGTGAGAAGTTCATGTGACATATATCTGCAACACTAGCCCATTGACTTGCATTGAAACTGAACATATGGGACTCCCGTGTCCGGGGCAAGCTTCAGTGTGGTATGGTGACCAGACTTCTGATGTAAATAAGGTCAGGAGAAAATACCCTTACCGGAATTGGTGGACTCAAACAGGCTTACAGAGGAACTAGAGATGATGGATGCAGCACTGTGTCTAAAGCCGGTGGAAAAACGGTGGGGACATTCGTCGGTCGACCTCATCTGATCCTACTGGCTTCCAATCTCCATGGTGCAGGACTAAATGGCCATCCAATACTCAATCCTCATAGAGAGAATGCGATCCTCAGGTTGAAAAAGAAAACTTCCACATAGTGTGAATCAGTTTTCAAAAAACTTTAATAAAAAAGTATTTGTAATAAAAAACACTCTGGCTCGTAGAGACAAACTAGAGACCAGGTACAAAGTGAATAAAATAAGCGCTTAAGTCGATCGTGGCAAGACAGGCATATCAAAACCGACGCGTTTCGTCCGCATGGACTTCAACTGGGGTATATGTCTGTCTGCCACAAATATGCCTATATATATATGAAATATAATGAGAGACCTAAAACAGCTGTTTGCACCATGTGAAGCGCTACTTCCGGGTACTCGGAAGATGGCGTCAGTGGGGTGATCAGCCAATCGTGATGGACGAGTATAGTGTAGGTAACCAAGCCTCAATTTGGTGTAGCCAATAGGGTGCCAGCGCAGCATGTCATGTCACGTCCGCCCCACGTCAGCGCCAGATGCCGGACATTACGCCAACCCAAAACACGGGTGAGGGTCGTCACAGCCCCACGTGATTCCCCCAACCACAAAGCCAATCACCAGCCGGACATCGCTGGAAACCTCCAGCCTATCTGAACCTACGTCCACCGCGTATGACGTCGATAACCATCCGTCAGCGCGGCTGCCGGAAATAGGAAGTATATCCAAAGACAGTGGAGCGCAAATGCGCTCCACGTCTCGGGATATGAAACGGGAAGTGGGCCCGAAATCATTGGAACGCAAATGCGTTCCACGCATCAGGATCAGTAATAACTACAACCGCTTTAAAACAATCCCAATGAGAATAATATGTATTTAAAATTCACATGACGCCAACAGTGTTAAAGGTACCTAACATCCTGAAAACATCAATCTTGGAATTTAAAAATTCGTATTTTTAAAAAAAATTAACAATAGAAATAATGAAGCTCACCATTTCTGTATAAAGAATAAAATAAAAATTGCACTATAAAGTATAATATAAATTATACATAGGGATACCTTTATCTACGGAACAGTCCAACTAAAGTTCGTTAATACCGAAGGGGTCTTTACCCTGTTGAAAGCAGACACTGAAATAGGTGGTCTGTTTTTAAGATTAAAGAATCTTATGGTGTCTGAACTTCATCTGGACTGGGACATAGCTTTTTTGGAACAGTATTCCAAGGAACATATGGTGCCCAGGGGACTGAGGTGGAATGTGCATCCACAACAAGGAGATTTGGAGTTAGAGCCGTGGTTTAGATACTTTAATGAAGCAGGAATTTCTCTCCTAAGCTTCCTGAAAAGAAACGAGCAAGAATGGCCATAGATAAAGAGATCAAGGAAGCTAGTCTCCCATAAATCCACCTCGGAATATGCCTCACATTCCACAGCTCTGAAAAATCATTTAGAGAAAGAAGAAAAAGATCAAAAAATAAAAAAAACAATAAAAGTATACTAGAGATGTCACTGACTACAGAAATGGATGTGTTTTTTCTTGGCAAAATAAGGATGAGGGGCCTGTTGTTTCAGATAGGGGTGCATGTGAAATGGACACATTGGAACAACAGAACCATCAATCCCAACAACCTCCATATTCTGTGAGTCGAGGAGGAGTAACAGATTATAGATCTGGGACCAATTACCAGCCCGCCCCGCCTAACACTCCCAAGCCCCACCGAAAAGGACCCCTCACTAATCCCAGAGATAGAGGAAAGGGTGTGAGGGGTAGGGGTAGAGGACAGAGAGACCAGTCATTTCATTATGACCATCATAGGTCTACACCGAGGAGAGAAAATTATCAGGATAGACATAATGAACAATATGAACATCACTATTTACAAAGAACGCCTATTAATACCTATAATAGATATTCACCTTTAAGGGAAGAAAGATCGCAAGATAATTACAACTCTCACCATACATACAGAGAGACAGATTCCAATTATTATAATAGATCACCTTTTAACTACAACCAACAACAACCGGGACCCTCCAATTTGGGGGGTTTTCCCAAAGAACCAGAGAGATACAAACGAGCTATAGAATCAAACGTGGGACCAGAGGGGGGAGGCGTGCCCGAAAAAAGAAAACGAACTTAAAAGACAGTGGGATTTTTAATCTCAGTAAAGTTAATCTTTCTGAGACGGAATTCTTGGTTTTTGAAAAGGGCCTTAAGTTCGCTCCTCCAAAAAAACTGAACAAATTCAGCACTTTTATAGACATACAAAAATATGTGCGGAAACTTAATGTGCAGAGATACATTATTTCGAATCCGAGTAGACCTAAGGTTGAAATGAGTTCACATATAGTACATTCGGGACTTTCAAACCCCTCACTTTTTAATCCACCTGGCCCCACCGCCCCTTCAATTAAGGTTTTCCGTGATCTTGTATTACAAGATTTGGATAAATTGCCAATTAAAAAAACTTTTAGTAATCCCAACATAAAAATCGGACTTAAACAATTATGTGAGCGGAAGGATTTAATTATCCGACCCGCTGATTAAGGGGAGGGATAGTCATTCTGGATAAAAATGATTATCATCTAGAAATGACTAGAATCTTGAGTGACACGGAAACATATTTAAGGATTTATAATAATCCTACAATTCCTTACAAGAAATCACTCACTGACCTGGTAGACACGGGATTCCAATTAGGGATTCTGGACAAAAAAGAAAAAACTATTTACTTCCTGTTGCCCCCAGGATCCCGGTAATGTACTATTTACCAAAAGTGCATAAAAGCGTCACCCATCCACCAGGCCGCCCCATCATCAGCGGCATTAATTCTATTACCTCTATATAGGGAAATATATAGATTTTTTCCTCCAACCCATTGTACAATCTGCACCTTCATATTTGAGAGACACTAAAGATACCATTTCTAAGTTAAATAGCATAACCTACAGTAAAGACTTGCTCTTAGTTACGGCTGACGTCACGTCGCTATATACTTGCATACCCCATAATCTAGGATTGGCGGCAGTTGAACTCTTTCTATCTAGAGAAGAGTCCATCCCAAGAACCCAACAAAGATTTATTATGGATCTGTTGAGGTTCGCCACCAAGCATAACTATTTTTGGTATAATGGGGACTTCTTCATCCAACGGAAGGGAGTGGCTATGGGCGCTAAGTTCTCCCCGAGCCTGGCGAACATTTTCATGGCCCGATGGGAGGAGGATGTCGTCTATGCCCTGGACCCCCCCGAGTTAGTCCTTTGGGCCAGGTACATAGGCGATGTCCTCCTCCTGTGGAGAGGCAGTGTAGAATCTTTACACTCTTTCCTTTCCACACTAAATGATAATGATATTGGGATCGAGTTGAAGTATGAAGTCAGTTCTTCTGTTATCCATTTTTTAGATTTAGAGATAACTGTGGTTGACGATCATTTAGAAACTAAAACGTTCTTCAAACCGACCGACCGGAATGGTTACATTCCGATCGACAGTTGCCATCATGCTACCTGGCTGAAATCTGTACCCCGTAGTCAGCTTACCAGGATTAGGCGCAACTGTAGCAACCTTTCTGATTATTTCCATCAGGCACAAATTTTGAGGTCTAGATGTGGCTAAAGGTTACAACTCTACGGATGTTGAAGAAGAAATTAGAAAAGTTTCTTTGATTGACAGAGAGGTGTTGTTAGCGGGACAACCCAAACGCACACAAGATAACAAACATAAGTGGTCCCTTCTAACAAATTTCTCTGTACAACATAAGCAAATCAAGGAAATTATATCAAGACACTGGAAGGTTTTAAAAAATGACCAAATATTAGGTCCTTTGCTTCCAGAACGGGGAGGGGTGATTTACAGAGGGGCCCCATCCATAAAGAGTCAGATTGCTCCTAACATCATTGACCCTCCCGTCACTCGACCTTTTTTCCACAATATGAAATTGAGATTCTTTCCTTGCCACCGATGCAATGTTTGTTTACATAATATCTGCGGACGAAAGAAAACTGAAACGTTTATCTCTACGTCTACAGGAAAAGAATATCAAATAAAACATTTCTTGACGTGTGAAACGAGATACGTGGTCTATTTGATCACATGCCCATGCGGGAAGCAGTACGTGGGCCGCACGATACGTACATTTTCCGTAAGAGCAAACGAGCATATAGCTAACATAAAAAAGGGACTTACAAACCATAGTGTCCCCAAACATTTTTTGCGGTGCCATAATCAGAATCCGACAGGGACTAGGTTCCAGGCCATTGATAAATTTATTCCACATTGGAGGGGCGAGTCTCTCAAGAGGGGGGTGTCAAAATTAGAGATGTTCTTGATACACCAATTAAAAAGCTACTCGCCATTTAGCCTCAATATTGATTGGGACATAAATGCATTTATTAACCAATCTTAATGTGTACGCGTGTTCTGTCCCTCTTTGCTTTTGGTTCTTTGATCTTTTTTTGATATTTGTTCTGATATTATACATCATTTTTATTTTTTGTTGGTTTGATAATTTAAAATTCATATCAGAGATTAGTTCATATCTTTATATGAATGTTTAGCTTCATAGGGTATCCTCTATAATTATTTACATCATTACTCATTTAATATATTTGAGTGAAGCTAATATTTTACTTTAGTTGGACTGTTCCGTAGATAAAGGTATCCCTATGTATAATTTATATTATACTTTATAGTGCAATTTTTATTTTATATTCTTTATACAGAAATGGTGAGCTTCATTATTTCTATTGTTAATTTTTTTTAAAAATACGAATTTTTAAATTCCAAGATTGATGTTTTCAGGATGTTAGGTACCTTTAACACTGTTGGCGTCATGTGAATTTTAAATACATATTATTCTCATTGGGATTGTTTTAAAGCGGTTGTAGTTATTACTGATCCTGATGCGTGGAACACATTTGCGTTCCAATGATTTCGGGCCCACTTCCCATCTCATATCCCGAGACGTGGATCGCATTTGCGCTCCACTGTCTTCGGATATACTTCCTATTTCCGGTAGCCACGCTGACGGATGGTTATCGACGTCATACACGGTGGACGTAGGTTCAGATAGGCTGGTGGTTTCCAGCGACGTCCTGCTGGTGATTGGCTTTGTGGTTGGGGGAATCATGTGGGGCTGTGACGACCCTCACCCGTGTTTTGGGTTGGCGTAATGTCCGGTGTCTGGCGCTGACGTGGGGTGGACGCGACATGACATGCTGCGCTGGCACCCTATTGGCTACACCAAATTGAGGCTTGGTTACCTACACTATACTCGTCCATCACCATTGGTTGATCACCCCACTGACGCCATCTTCCGAGTACCCGGAAGTAGCGCTTCACATGGTGCAAACAGCTGTTGTAGGTCTCTCATTATATTTCATATATATATATATATATATATATATATAGGCATATTTGTGGCGGACAGACATATACCCCAGTTGAAGTCCATGCGGACAAACGCGTCGGTTTTGATATGCCTGTCTTGCCACGATCGACTTAAGCGCTTATTTTATTCACTTTGTTCCTGGTCTCTAGTTTGTCTCTACGAGCCAGAGTGTTTTTTATTACAAATACTTTTTTATTAAAGTTTTTTGAAAACTGATTCACACTATGTGGAAGTTTTCTTTTTCAACCTGAGGATCGCATTCTCTCTATGAGGATTGAGTATTGGATGGCCATTTAGTCCTGCACCATGGAGATTGGAAGCCAGTAGGATCGGATGAGGTCGACCGACGAATGTCCCCACCGTTTTTCCACCGGCTTTAGACACAGTGCTGCATCCATCATCTCTAGTTCCTCTGTAAGCCTGTTTGACTCCCAAGCCGCTGGCTGGTGAGTCCACCAATTCCGGTAAGGGTATTTTCTCCTGACCTTATTTACATCAGAAGTCTGGTCACCATACCACACTGAAGCTTACCCCGGACACGGGAGTCCCATATGTTCAGTTTCAATGCAAGTCAATGGGCTAGTGTTGCAGATATATGTCACATGAACTTCTCACGGACTTTTATTTTTCACTTTTTGAGTATATATTTGTTTTCACATTTGGTTTGCAACACTAATTGCATGAACGATTCTTATATTTGATATTTGATAAAACTTTTTTTGTTTTATTTGGTTATTTTCACGTATTATTCAACACGTAATACTAGTGATCACTTGGTAGACACTTAGATTATGTTCTACTTTATTAAATTTCACATACAATTGGTAGAAGTTCTGTTTCAGTAAACACTTTATTGTGCAGTATCTGACCTCCAGATTATCATTTTGGCAGGTCGTGCTCAATAATGAACATTATATATTTTCTTAGCGCCGCATTTTAATTTTAATTATGGATTCACAATTGGTCTGATTGTTGTGTCCGCTGCTTCACATATTTAGGTTGGCGCAGTATTATTTTTAGATAAACCCAGTAATTTAACCTGTTCACAATGGAATTCGCACTTCTCCAAATTACAATAGAGATTGTTCTCTCTTAGTTTCTGAAGCACACGACAGACATCTGTGTGGTGGCTCCCCAGGGACTTGGAAAATATGAGGATATCGTAGAGATTATCCACCACACATAACTGCAACAAATCTAGGAGGACATTGTTAATAAATTCCTGGAAAACTGCTGGGCGTTACAAAGGCCAAAAGGCATTATAAGGTACTCATAATGGCCTCTTCTGATATTAAACGCAGTTTTCCACTTGTCGCCCTCCTTAATCCACACAAGATTGTATGCCCCCCTCAAATAAAGCTTTGTGAAAACCATCGTTCCCTTGAGGCAGTCAAATAGCTCCATAATCAATGGAATCGCATAGGCATTCTTAATCGTGAAATGATTGAGACCCCTATAATCAATACAAGGTCTCAGTTCACCACTCTTCCTCTTCACAAAGAAGAAACCAGCACCAGCAGGAGATGAGGATTTGTGGATGAAACCTCGAGAAAGTGTGTCTGCAACATACTCCTCCATGGTCTTATCCTCCAAGACCGACAAAGGGTAAACCCGGCCACGAGGGGGTATGGCACCAGGTTGAAAGTCAATTGTGCAATCATATGACAAGTGTGGAGGCAAACTACCAGCTTGACCTTTGTCAAAAACATCACTAAAATTGCGGTGCTCCTCTGGCAGGGAGGAGAGTGAAGAGGTTCACAGGACCTTGGCTACCTTCTGGAAGCATGTCTTACTGCATTGTGATGACCAGGAGAGAACCTCAGCATGGAGCCAATCAAAAGAGGGGTTGTGCCTCTGTAACCAAGGATAACCAATAACCAGCGGAAAGTTAGGTGAGGAAATAACTTGGAATTGGATTATCTAATGGTGAAGAGCCCCTACAGCCATGGACAACGGAACAGTCTCATGAGTCACATGGGCAGGCTGTAGAGGTCTCCTGTCAAGAGCCTCAATGGCAAGTGGAGTGTCACGCAGCTGCAGCAGAATCAAGTGCTTTGATACAAAGGCAGCATCAATAAACAGGCCTGCAGCCCCAGAGTCGATTAGAGCCTGTATCTCGACGGACGACTCAGCCCAAGAAAGGGTAACCGAAACCAGGGGCTTATCCTTCTGGATAACTGTGGACCAAATAACGCCACCTAAGGTCTGTCCGTTACAGGACCTCAAGGTTCAGGTGGACGGTTAGGACAAGGGTTCAAAAAGTGACCTGCCTGGCCATAATGAAGACACAATCTCTCCCTCCTCCTAAGGGTTCTCTCATCCACAGAGAGATGCGTGAAGCCCAAGTGCATGGGTTCACCTTCACTGACCAATTCAGTACCAGGAGGCATGGGAGGTGAGGGAGGCAAGGGTGGGACAGCAAAGCTCGGAGACAAATGTACAGGAGGCTTCCGCAAGTGCTCCTTAAAAGAGAGTCTTTCTCTGAGTCTGGAGTCAATGAGGATGGTAAACGTGATCAACTTCTCCAGCTCAGTGGGTATATCTCGGGCTGCTATCTCATCCTTGAGGGTATCCGAGAGACCATGAGAAAAGGCAGCCACAAGGGCCTCATTGTTCCAAGCAACCTCTGCTGCCAGAGTACGGAATTCAATGACGTAATCAGCAACAGTTCTCATACTCTGTTTGATGGACATGGGACACTTGGCAGCAGAAGCGGAGCATGCAGGAACGTCAAATACCCTTTTAAAAAAAAGCCACAAACTCAGGGTAACTCAAAACAACAGGGTTTGCCCAGGCCAAGGCTCTCTCAGAAATCAAAGATATCACGAAACCTACTTTGCTTCTGTCCATGGGAAACGCCTGGGGAAGCATCTCAAAGTACAACTCAACTTGGTTGAGAAACCCTCTGCATTGGACTGGATAGCACCCAAATCACTGGGGAAGCGGAGCGGAACCAGACATACCTCTTATAGAGGTAATACTCGAGGCGGGTGCCTGCACAGAGACCGGAGCAGCAGCAGGGACGGCTTGCAACACAGGTTGTACTGGAGCAGCCACAGTGGGAGATTCCAGGTGAGCCGTGCGACTCAGGATCATTTGTAACGCCATGGCAAATTGATCCATGTGGTGATCCTGCTCATCTAATCTGGAAAAAATATTACGAACAAGTGGATTAACTGCATCTTTTGAATTCATGGCCTTCGCCTACTGGCAGAAACCATGAATCAGACAGAGACAGAAGTACAGTTAAATCACACTTGTTTAATAATAAAAGTAAATAGAACAAACAATAGTCAGACAAGCCAGAATGTCAGGAAGCCAGAGATCAGTGTAGTGGAACAGCAAGCAGGATCTGGAGCCAAAAGGAATGTCAGCCAAGCAAGTCTTTAACAGGAACGCAGGAGATAGTCTCTGTGATCTTGACCAATGTGAAGGCAGAGATCATCTGGGCTGGACGGCTTAAGTAGGCAGGACTGACGAGCAAGATATCATCAACAGGTGAGTCACTGTGGAGAAATAGGAGCTGGCAATTAGCCGACAGCTGAGCGGCCAGCTCAGAGAAAGGAAGAGCTGAGCCCAGCCCTGACACTCGCTTACCAGCTCCAATTGATCCCTCACAAGGGATCGTATGTGCTTGTAGCTTTAGCCCAGCCAAGGCCTTTATCTGGATCCAGATGGTCTCCTGTACAGCATCACCTCTTGGCACCGTATTAAATGGAAGGATTTCTCCAAGAAACAGAATGCTCCACACAGTGTAAAATCCTTAAAGCGTTTATTTAAATGTAAAAAATGCACTTATAGCTGCCACTGATAACATGCACCTTTTGTTTCTAGTGTATCGGCCGGTACACAAAACAAACCCGTCCTTCTAGAGCATGTGTGGGATTGGTGACGTCAGCGCGTCACTCCTCCCTATGCATTTTGTCATAAGATGACATCGTCCAGGGGCACGGGTGGCACGCTGAGTCACCACACTTTATACACTGCACATGCAACCAAGCCTCGGTCTGAATCTATGCATATTGTACAGCACACAGATGGCCAAGCCTCAATCTGAGCCTCGGTCGGCCGTATTACAAATCATACCAAGCCCCATTATGGAATCCTATATCTGGAAAAGGCGAATTCAAGATACACATTAAATGTAATCAACAAACTCATAAGACAAATGGCAATTTGTCATATATATATAGTGTCTTTATTACACTTGGTTGAAACTAAATCCATTAACAAAAATTCCTCCACCAGGGGATCCTATTTCTGAGAGCTTATGTTAATTAACCACTTCCGGGCCGGCTCATGCCGATATACGTCGGCACTTTGAAGAGGGATATCGTTGTTATGGCAGCAGTTTCCTGCCATAACCCCAGTATCCTCTTCTTCAGTGAGCGGTCCGGTTTCCGATAAAAGTGGTCTCTGTGGCGGATTCGCCACAAGATCACTTTTATTGGCAGCAGGAGAGGGCCCCTCCTCCCGCCACTCTCTGGTGCCCTCCACCGCTTACCGGAGCCGTCGGTAGTGGCGGAGGCGATTGGGTCTGCTCCCCTGGCTTAGTATGGAGACATGTGAGGGGAAGATGGCCCCCACCTGTCTCCATGCTAATATGCTGGCAAGCAACATGCTAAAAAGAGGAGAGAGCAGAGAGATAACCTCATTGATCTGTTGCTGCTCCTTCACTGTCAATAATAGGCTGGAGGTAAGGAGGGGACAAAGCTGTGTTGCTTAAAGCGGTGGTAAGGCCACCTGAGTGATTTATACATACAGGTAAGCCTATAAGGCTTACCTGTAGGTGAAATGATTATCTCCTAAACATGCACCGTTTAGGATCTATTCAACCTGGGTGCAGCTGGTGTCACCGGCGCATGCTCTCTGAAGGTTCGGCATACCATGCCGTAACCAAGGGCTCCCGCTCGCTCCTGGGAGTGATGGCCACTCACACAGCCGCAGTCCGCGAACCCGGAGGGAAGAATGTGGGAATATGGAAACCCTCTTAGCAGTGACAGCACAGCAATGGAGGGCTTCGTTTTAAGATAATCATTTCATAGTATGAGATGCATACTAGCACATTATACTATTATTTTTCAGGGAAACGTTTTTGTTTTTTTATTGCAGCAGTTTACTACCACTTTAATAATGTTTTAATCATAGCGTACCAGCAAACTTCCAAAATCATTTCAGGGGCTGAAAGTTTCAAGGACATTAGGATCTCTTGATCACGTTCCTATGTCCAGCCATCCTCCAAATCAATTATAATGAAGTTCCTTTGACTCTGTTAGGATGTTGTTATTAAGTTTACATTATGGAAAATGCAGTAGGAAGAGTGCTGCTCCATGCATCCTTAAAATAACTAGGTATACTGATTCATCCAAGCTACTGTTTTGGGTGGTTTGACTCTTCTAATAAATATTTTACACTAAATATGAGAATTTAAAATGGTATGTTACTTTTCATGTTGTATCTTGTACGACAAAAAAATATGTTCCAGACACAATCTGCCTGCCTTATGCTCCAAGCTGCTCAGGCACTAAGACTATAATCCCTAATACTTGCCAGTCTCCTTATTTTTGATCACAATTTGGCAGAACGGTTGCCCAGACTGAGAAGTTAATGCTCAGAATAAGCACCAAAAAAGGACAATTTACAGTGAAAAAATGATTATGTTCAGAACTGGATGACCAAATGTTGACATGAATGTGCCTTTTTTAACAAAAGGGATTATTCTTACTTTTTTGGCAGAAGAATTGTTTATTACATATGTATTTAAAGCGATAATTCTTTGAAGACAAACAATTTATCTTTATGTATTTCAACTAATTGGATTTAAAGGAGAGCTACAGCTGGGATAAAAATCACTAGTAACTACAAATCCCAGCCAATGTTTTTTTTTAGATCGAGAGGGTAAGAATCTGTCTTTTCAGAAAAAAGTCAAGTTTTTCTTGCTTAAAAAGCATTATAAAAAATAGACCAGTCAGTGTTACATCTAGAATTGTTTTGGGATATAGTAATCCATAGTTTCATGCACAGTACTGCATACAGAACATGCATTTATGTAAGTTTTTTATGTTCTGAGATTGCCAATGGGGTAGATTTATTAAAACTGGAAAGTGCAGAATCTGGTGCAGCTCTGCATGGAAGCCAATCAGCGTACATTTTTTTTGTCAAAGCTTAAAGTGTTTGTTACCCTAAAAAAAAAAAAAAAAAAACAGATCTTGTTCCCCTAAAGCATGAATAACACCTGTGAAATTTGACCCCTTCTATCACCTAAAAAACCTGGCTGATCTTGCCTGGCTATGCCCTCCCCCTGTAAACTGACCATGGTTTATCATGGCTGCTGAGCCCTGACACTGTGGTCAGTTTACGTGCCTCCGTCATCCGCAGCTCTCCTCTTTGCTCTCCCCCATCCCCTCCCCCATCCTCTCCCCCCTCCCCTCCCTGCCTGTCAGCTCCATCCAGTCCCCAGCACTCCCCTCCTGCTGCTATCATAACTAAAATAACAATACACAATCACCTCTGTAAAATAACATTCTGTGCCCCTGTGTCTATGTTATATAAAAAAGCTGCCAAACTGTACCTTATATCAGAGCGTCTTCCAGTGCTCACGTGACTCCTCAGCTCTCTCTCCTCTCTCCTCCCCAGCTGATGTCAGCGGGAGTTCTAGGCCCTTCCCACTGTAGATGTCAGCCGGGGAGAGGAGAGAGCCGAGGAGTCACGTGAGTGCCTGAAGACGCTCTGATATAAGGTACAGATTGGCAGCTTTTTTATATAACACAGACACTGGGGCACATAATGTTATTTTACAGAGGGGATTGTATGTTTTTATTGTAGTTGCTTAACAACCACTTTAAATGAACAGGGTAAAGTTAGAAGCTGATTGGCTAGAATGCACAGCTACACCAGATTTTGCAACCTCCAGTTTTAGCAAATCAACCTCACTGTGTTGTTAATAAGCATGGTTTCCAATCATGTGATTTCCATAACTTTGAATCCTGATGATTTACATATCCAATACATGATCCAGCGCAGTGAGGGTGCTTTGCCACTGTACTTCTAAGCAGGGGCATAGCATGAAGGGGTGCAAGAGTCGCTATAGCAACCCCTCATTCAGCTCCAGGGGGTCCAAAGTTCCCTGCTATGAGCTGTCATCTTACATGCTGCATTTTACAATCACAAAATCCTGGAAACAGAATCCAGGTCCGGTCCGCTTTGTGTCTCCCAGGGCCCCAGCTGAGCTCTGCAATCCCCAGCTGAGCTTCTAGTTTGCCTTCTCCCCAGACCCCCAGACTACATCGCTCACCCGCCCTCATTGGCTAGAGGACAGAAGTCTGAGTTCCCGGCATCCTGGATTGTGAATTAGCAACCAAGATGCTTGCTGCTGGAAGTGTGCTCACACTGCTAACAATGGCAAGGGCCAGGGGACAGTGAGCTGCCACGGCCCACACAGACAAACAGTGAGGACAGGAGCGAGCCACCTGAGAGCTGGGAAAGGAGTTCAGTAACTCAGGTAAGAGACATGCTGCCGTTTGTGTGTTTCCTTAATGAGGGAACAGGCATAGCATACACACACTGCCCCCCCCCCCCCCCCCCCCACAGCACCTGTCCTGACTGCCAAAACTCAGACAATTAGAAAAGTTGAGGGAGGGTAACATGTCATTACTAGGATGATAGGAGGAGGGGGGGCATGTCATGTGTAATTATCAGGACAAGGGCACTTATCATTACCTGGAGGGGGGACATTTGTCATTCCTCGGAGGGGGACCACACAGGTCTGACAGCATTGTATTACATAGAAACACCTCTCACAGCATCTCCTCTTGATATCCAGTAATTCCTTCCAATAGATCTTTAGATATCTACCTCTCATCCACTCATCAATGGTCATACAATCCTCATGGTGTATAGTAGTCTAAAATAATTTTTTTTTTTTTTTTTCAGAATCAATAACTTACATATAAGTAGATGTAAAACAGCATAGGAAGATCACAATAGGGCACCACAAGCCTGAAGCTTCCAGTCTTTACCATACCATACCATACTACCAGAGGCTGCTCTTTAATTAGGCAAATTAGGCGGTCGCCTTAGGCCTCGCCCTCACAAGGGCCTCGCTGCCACCTTATTTCCTGACAGGACAGTGTGGTACTCGGGAGTGGAAGGAAATATTCCCCGGTCACGGTCAGTGTGCCCAAGCAAGCCGGCGGGGTGAGCGGGCAGGCGCCGCCTGTCTGAGCTGAGTCACCGCGGTCCGTGGACGAGGTAGAAGAACAACAACATTACATCATCTCAGCGAGTCGGCTACATCCAATAGCAGGCTCCACTGCCGCGGCGCCATCCTCCTAGCCTTCCCCCAAAGTCGACTCGGTGGCCCCAGTGCATGGCGGGAGTTGTAGTTCTCCACAGCACAGACACACAGACAGACTGGCCCTCTGGTGGCGCCGGTGCTCTGCAGAGACTACAACTCCCAGATTGCACTGCAGGGAACTCAAAGAGAACATCACATGCTGTGTCCCCACTGAGCGAGCCAGATGGATGAGCAAGGGTCTCTCCTATTGTGCAGCTGCAGTCCTGCTATATGATCAGCGTTGCACCGACCTGAAGCTTCTTCCATCTGCCACTCTCTGCTCTCTCCAGCACCCCCTCTGTGTCCTTCAGGCAGTGCTGCCTGCAGACAGATTATAGAGGTGGAGGCGGAGCTGCTGGCCACTGCTGAACCCAGGAGGGATGCAATGCACGCACACGCAGGAGAGAAGTTCGTTCTGCCATGTGGAGGGAGGTGAGCTGGCAGCTTTGTGCAGGGACCTGTGTGTAGTGACTTAAGATGGGGGAGGGGGTGGTGAGAGCAGTGTCTGCAACAGGCTGGGAGGCCAATTCTGGTGCTGTGCTGCTAACTTCAGTTGCTCTATGCATGCCACTGCAAAGTGGCCTCTGCAGTGATGTAGCAATAAATCAGGGCTCATTTACACCACATACACTTTTCTACCATGTGCACCTCTCTCATGTACATACTACCCCCACATACAC
The DNA here is from genome assembly GCF_042186555.1 of Aquarana catesbeiana. NCBI lineage: Eukaryota > Metazoa > Chordata > Amphibia > Anura > Ranidae > Aquarana > Aquarana catesbeiana. The sequence goes on along the minus strand of NC_133331.1, from coordinate 206,962,865 downwards.
TCCGCACCCCTCTCATGTACATACTACCCCCCACATACACTCCACACCCCTCTCATGTACATACTACCCCCCACATACACTCCACAACCCTCTCATGTCATACTACCCACCACACCCTCCTATTGCACCCTAATTTTTTCACAATTTGATAGGTTACTATCCATGTCGAAAGTGTAATGTTTGCATGCACAAAACTTGCGGCCGAAGAAAAACAGAAGCGTTTATGTCGACTACAATGTCTCTTGAATATCAAATGAAACATTTCACTACATGTGCTACTCGCTATATCGTTTATCTAATCACCTGCCCTTGTAAGAAGCAGTACGTAGGATGAACTATACGTACCTTCTAAACCAACATATAGCGAGTATTAAAAAAAGGCCGCATTAACCACAGTGTGCCCAGACACTACCTTCACCACCATAATAAAAACCCCACAGGCACCAACTTGCAAATCATCAGAAAAATTCATCCCCCACTGGAGGGGTGAATAGTGTCTGAGAGGAGTTTCTAATCTTGAGACTTTCTGGATACATCAATTAAAATCTTATTCACCTTATGGGTTGAACATAGATTGGGACATTAAAGTGGTTGTAAACCCACTATTTCATCTGCATAGAACAGGCAGCTGAACAGTTTCCTCACAATCCATCCTGCAATCTGTAATGATGTCACAAGCATGTCCAGTCCGTAGCATCTTTAACGGCATGCTACGTGTGCCGCTTCACTATCCACAGCATGCCAGCTTATTTCCTTTCACTCTGAACGGCACAGGAAAGGAAGCCTCGCGATTCTGTGCCCTCCTCCTCACCTTCCTGGATAGAGGCTTGGTTTACACGGGATCGCGATCGTGCATGCGCGATATTACCACAGGGAAGGAAAGGAAGGGAGGAAATGACGTCCACATAAGAGCCAGCAATCAATAGTAAAGATGGCGCTCCCTATTCCCGGAAGAAGAGAACATTTATAAAAGCAAAAAAGGTATTTCCAAACCTCGTTTTAGTGACATTTTCGCATGTAATGCCCCGTACACACGGTCGGACTTTGTTCGGACATTCCGACAACAAAATCCTCGGATTTTTTCCGACGGATTTTGGCTCAAACTTGTTTTGCCTACACACGGTCGCACAAAGTTGTCGGAATTTCCGATCGACAACCACGCGGTCACGTACACCACGTACGACGAGACTAGAAAAGGCCGGTTCAGAACCAAGCGCGGCACCCTTTGGGCTCCTTTTGCTAATCTTGTGTTAGTAAAAGTTTGGTGAGAGACGATTCATGCTTTTTCAGACTCGTGGCTTTCAGATCGTTTTCTGCCGTTCAGTTTGTGCTTGTGGGTTTGTATCTGCTCTTCAGTGCGTGCAAGCAAGTTCCGCGTGACTTTAGTCACTGTATTCTTGTTCGTTAGTTACTGGTTTTCAGGTCGCTCTTCACAGGCCTTGCTGTTCTTCAGTGCGTTCTGTTACTTCGTTCTGAGCAGCCGACCGTTTTCTAGCCATGTTTCGTATGCGTACTCCTCGTAGAGTTCGTGCTGTGCGGGGGCTTGGTGTTGGGGTCCTGACCTTGACACAAGTCCAGTCCATGAACAGGGTGGGGAGGAGTTCATGGACCAAGAATTGGTTGCTTCAGCGTGACCAGTTCTGTCATATGCCTTTGCTCCGTGAGATCCGTGAGAATAATCCTGATGATTTCAGGAACTTTCTCCGGATGACGGACCCCGTGTTTCACCGTCTGTTGGCTTCGCTGACCCCCTATATCAGCAGGCAGGATACCTGCATGAGGCAAGCCATCACTCCGGAGCAGAGGTTGGTCGCTACCTTGCGGTATTTGGCCACAGGGAGAAGCCTGCAGGACCTCAAGTTCTCGACAGGCATCTCCCCCCAGGCTCTGGGGATCATTATCCCAGAGACCTGTTCTGCCATCATCCAGGTCCTGCAGAAGGAGTATATGAAGGTAAGATTTTTATCCTTTTATATCACATTTTATGGTATTGAATGTTTGCTAATATATTGTATTTCTTTCCTCATTCCCTAATTACCATGATTGTAATATGCTGTGAATGTCCCCTTTGTTCTCATGCATGCTGGATTTTTATATAATTATTATTTTAGGTCCTTCATACATATTTGCCCTTCAATAACCTCCCCAGCATGGTGTCTCCTGGCCCTATATTCACCTCATGTAGTCACTTAACAATGTATTTTTTTCAGCTCCATAGTAGTGCTTTACCCCAAACACCCCCTAAAATGTTTGGAAATGTTATTTTTGATTTAAATTCAGGCAGAGGGCCAGAGGCTTTTTTTTGTGGTGTCCCCAAATTTTTTGTAACCCTCCCTCCCCCAACTGCTAAGTCAGCTGATCCCAATTCTCTATCTATCCTCAATCATCTATCTGCTGACTTTGCCAAACCCATACACACTATACCCATCTCTTTAGTGCTCAGATTTATGGATGAATTGCCCAAAGCATGTAGTGCAAGGGCCTGCCTGTATACTTTCCAATGGTACTGTTTAAAGTTCTTGTATCCTATTATGATCTTGATAGGTAATAGCAGAATGTCCAAATGTGCTCAAATGTGTACAATGTGTATTTATATCTTTGTATTATGACACTTCTTACCTGTCCAGTGGGCTGCCAATAGTGTAACTAAGGAGGGGTTGTTCCAAGTAATACCCATTATTTAGGCATTCATCTCTAAATGAAGTGAAGAGGGTTACCTGTCCAAGAGTTCCCCCCCTATAATGTTAGAAATGGCCCATGAGAGGGGGGGGAGGGGGAATATGATAGGTGTACCTTATACTTTGTTGTTGTTAAATTCCCCTTAATAAATGCTATCTGGAGGTTGCCCCATAATGTTTGCGTCTAATCTGCTTGCCATGTTTCTGTGAAAAAATAGTAATGTTTATTGTTTTTTCCTCAACAGTTTCCTTCCACGCCACAGGAATGGCAGACTGTGGCCTCCCACTTTGCCCAGCGGTGGGACTTTCCTAACTGCGGAGGGGCAATTGATGGGAAACACGTCCACATCGTCCCACCACCCAACTCGGGGTCGTACTATTATAATTACAAGGGGTTTAATAGTATAGTGATGTTGGCGGTGGTGTCGGCTAATTACGAGTTCTTGTATGTGGACGTGGGGAAGAATGGCCGGATGTCCGATGGTGGAGTGATCGCCCAGACGGAGTTCTACAGGCGTCTCCAGAATGGCAGCTTGGACTTGCCACCTCCAGAGGACAATGTTGAAGGTCTCCCATTTGTGTTCGTTGCTGATAAAGCGTTTGCGCTGGGGGACCACCTGATGCGGCCATTCCCGATGAGGACCCTCACCCCAGAACAGAGGGTTTTTAATTACCGGCTGGCCAGAGCCCGAAGAGTGGTGGAGAACACATTTGGAATCATGGCCAGCCGGTTCCGATTATTTCTGACACCCATCCATATGGCGGAGTATAAACTGAACCATATAATACTTGCCTGCTGTGTTCTCCATAATTTTCTACGAAAACATTCAGCCAACTATGCTGGCTCAGTTGGGCCTGAGGCCGGAATCCCAAATCCATCAACACTGACGGCGCTTGAAAGCGGCCGTCCTGGCTTGCCCTCCCTGAATGCCCGTGATGTCCGGTTACGATACCTGGAGTTCTTTGCGGGTAGGGGGGCTATCAATATGCCAGACAATCTGTGACACCTTTTTCAAATAAAAAACAACCAAAAGAAATTCTTTGTGGCCATTTACTGCTTGTGTTTGTTTTAGCTGACCCTGACAGAAATGTGTGGAGTGCAGAAAATGGCGTGATTGGGTAACCTTATAAAAAACACTGTTGGCTGGTACTTCCTAAATGCAAAAACACATTTCACTACAAGTGCACTTGCAACTGCACTGAACCTGCACTTGTAGTGCAAAGTGTATTTTCCCTTACGAAATAACCCCCATTTTTGCATAAAACAGCAATTACATCACCCCAAAAGTGTTGTAGTGTTGAGACAATAATCCACACATTCTTGAGTAAGGCACTTTTTTATACCTGCACAATCACATGTGCATTTACGAAAGGTTTTTAAAACAAACCAACATGTTTGTTGTATAACAATTTTTGCAGTAGCATTATCAAAACTCGAAATAACCATTTCAGGTAAAACAGGCCTGTGTAAAACCAACAAGAAAGCCAAAAAACTTGAACTTACAAAGTTCACAAGGTAAAACCTGAAGGCTATATCAGACATCAGTATTTAGGAACTGTGTTTGATATAGCGTTCAGATGGGGGGAAATCACCCCTGGAAAAGCCAAATTTGGAAGATGCACACCAATTTACGAATGTCAACATGTGCTATCTGCCATCACGGGGATCAAGGGACGTGTTTTGGGGGAGAAAGCCCTTCCTCACCGCTACTTTATAATTGAGGAAGGTGTTGCACCCACAAAACGCGTCCATTGATCTCCTGTGATGGCAGATAGCACATGTTGGCACACTGTGTGCATCCTCCAAATTTGGCTTTTCTAAACATTTTAAAAATTTTTTGGAAGGTTGGACCACAATAAAACAGGTGATTTTGTGGGGTTTAAATTCGCCCCAAAACATCAATGATGTTATTATTTTTTTTAATAACATCACTGATTTGTTTCTGGATGTTTTGCAATTGGAGATTACACCCCATGATCTCCCCGATCAGGATCTGGGCACTTTCTGAAGTAAAGCGTTCAGGATCCCTCACATCACGATCACCTAAAAAGAGATAAAGAACAAAAAAAGGTCTCAAAAATCTGCCACCATCCATCTCGTTTACCTGAGTCTGTGGTCGCAGACACTCACCTGTTGTGGTGCCAATCTCCACCACGTCTTCTTCTTCCTCCTGCTCTTCTTCTTCGTTTGGGGGTATTTCACCTTCTTCCATAGGTGGGGGGTCTGTGGTCTCCTCAGATGAGGGCTGTCCTCCGAGTCTTTTCTCCCCTATGTAAAACAAAAATGGTATAATTAGCACACAGATATTTGATGGCAGAACTAGAAATAGGAAACATTGCTTGGAAGTGGGGTACAATTGTCTATTTTAGCCGAGTTCCAAGATGTATATTTTTTTTATTGCCCTTTGTCAAGCTGCAATACTTTACCTGTTTGGTACAAGCTTCACAGATGGAGACCCCCCTATAGTATACACTGGAGCACCTGTGTGCCCCCCTAATAAAAATGGTGTTCTGGGGTCCCACACTAGTGCTCCAGTGTCCAGATGTGAAAACAGCTGCTCTGTGTCCTCTCCTTACACAGAATCTAGTTGTCATTTCATTCTAGTAACAAACCCATCTACACAAACAAATATTTGGCATCCAAGTAGGCCCCAAAAAATGTGTGAAAATGCATATGGCCTAAACAATGGTGTTCTAGAGGCCGAAATAAAAATGTTTGATACGAAAGAATAATGGGCCCATGAACATTAAAGTTGCCCTTTTAAACGTTACAATTAATAAAAGCATATGGAGCAGAAGGAACGTAATAAAGACAGAAAGAATAGGAACACAGCACAACTACTTACTTTTTTGCAGCACTCTCCGGATCTTTCGGTACTGCTCTGGCTCTCTCAACTTCAGGTCCGACCACCGCTTCCTGAGCTGATCTTTCGATCGTCGTACCCCGAAATTCCTCTCCAGACTCCGGACCACTTTACCAATGATTTTGGCCTTTCGGATGTTGGGGTGGGGGTAAGGCCCATATTTTCCGTCATAGTCGGACTTCCTCATGATGTCTACCATCTCCAACATCTCCCCAAACGACATATTTGTGGCCTTAAAACGTCTCCTTCTGGATCGGGACGTGCCTGGATCCGGGCTTTCCTCCTCCTCCTCCTCGTTGCTAGAATTAGCATGCACCTGCTGTAACTCTGCCATCATGCTCTTCACCCACTGCGCCGAATGAAAAGGGGCGGGGAATACACTAGAAAGAACGTCAGGGGCGGGCGGAGTTACACGCATGCGCAGTGTGTATAAAGCGTAACACGCGTGCGTATTACGTACGATCTGTGAGCGGAGGAAAGAGCATTGGACGCGCCGATCGTAAGAACGAAGGTAAGAGACAAACTTGTGCCTATACTGCTTCTAGATTGAGGCCTATATTGTAACAAGATTAGGAGAGTTTTGTGTGACATTAGGCTTTGTCTTGTGTTGTGTCTTGCAGTGAACATGGATATCTTAATGAAAGACAATGACTTCATGTCAGTATTCATAGATATGCTAAGTGAGCTGCCCTGTCTGTGGGAGATTAACCACCCCCATTACAAGAACCAAGCAAAGAGGAAGGCAGCACTGGAGCAATTGTGTGAAATTGTGAAGCAGGTGATCCCCACGGCAGACATCACCTATTTAAAGATTTTCATTGGTGGCCTGAGGAGCACATATCTGAGGGAGCGCAAGAAAGTCCTGGATTCACAGAGATCCGGAGCAGAAGATGACATCTATGTCCCCAGGATGTTGTACTATGACAGGCTGCACTTTCTGGCAGGCCAGACTGAACCCAGGCCATCCCTCTCCAGTCTTCCTTCCACGCTTCCTCCCCCCCCGGCTGAGGCTTCTGACGCCCAACCTGGGCCTTCCAGGCCGCATGTGGAGGAGCCCAGATTGAGCCAGGTATAGCATTCCTCTAAATATTTCTGCTTGTCCAATCAATGATGTTAACTAGATGTTAGTTGGGAGTACTAATTTAGGATTGTGATTGATGATGCAAAACATTACAACTATGTCCCTTTTTCATACACAGGGAAGTCTCAGCCAGGAGGTGGCCGGGCCGAGCCGGCTGGCTGATCTGCAGGTCCCTCCACCCCCCCTGAAAAGAGAAAGTGGCAGTAGGACGAGTGCCCTAGAGGAGGCGGCTATCAGATTCTTTTGGAGGGCTACAGAGGTCCTGGGAGCACCACACACCATGCAGGAGAACATTGCTGCATTCATAGCATATAAAATGCAGAGGATGGAGGAGGGCCAAAAAGCCATGTGTCAGGCCCTCATATCAGAGGCTCTGGAGAAAGGTATGAGGGGCCAAATTACACCTCACACACAGCTTTGGGATGGTCCTCCTCCTCCTCCTCTCTCTCCTCCAGGTCCTCCCAGTCCTCCTCCAGGTCCTCCCAGTCCTCCTCCAGGTCCCCCCAGTCCTCCTCCTCCTCCAGGTCCTACTCCTCCTCCTGCCACATCTCCAACTGCACAGCCACAGCCCGGAAGGAAGCGTGGAAGGAAGACCAGACAGTGATTGCCCTGGGTCCAGTCTGGTCGGCCAAAAAATGCAGCCTCTTGTGGTACCACAGCCTGGGGACACAGATGTCATCTGCTGCTATCCGAGTCTCTGTGAATCCCGGACCAGACTGCCCTCCCTTAGATATGGACTCCTCAGGCCACCAATTTTGATGTTGAAGAATTGATGTCTGCCGTGGGGGTCCCAGGCTTCACTAATTTCTGCTGTTGATCCAGTGTTGCCTTCCTCTTTGTTTGGTTCTGAATGAATGAATGAATGAATGATTTGTAAAGCGCTGCAATTGCGAACTGAATCGCCTCAAGGCGCTAGATGTATTCTCTGTAGCCAGCTTCTAGAAAAGGAAGGTCTTTAGTTTTTTCCTGAAGGCCTGGTGGTTTCCTTCCATGCGGAGGTTGGTTGGGAGAGCATTCCATAGTTGAGGTCCTTGGACTGCAAATCTACATTCTCCCTTTGCTTTGTAGTGGTATTTGGGAATGATGAGGAGGTTTTGGTTAGCTGATCGAAGACTGCGATTCGGTGTGTAGTGTTTTATTTTTTCCCGGAGATATTGCGGAGCGTTTCCTTGTATGCATTTATGGGTGAGGCAGAGGGTCTTGAATATGATCCGATTCTTCACAGTTAGCCAATGTAGGCTTTTTAGGGATGGGGAGATGGATTCCCAGGGCTTTTTTCCTGTTAACAGTCTTGCCGCCGTATTTTGGATGAGTTGCAAGCGCGCAAGCTGATATTGGGGTAGACCTACGTAGAGGGAATTTGCGTAGTCGAGTCGGGAATTGATGATTGTTCCCACAACTGCCGCTTTGTCCTCTTCTGGGATGAAGGGGATGAGTCTGCGAAGCAGGCGGAGGAGGTGGTGGGATCCGCTCACCACCGATCCTATTTGTGCATCCATTGTCATTCCTGAGTCAAAGATGACTCCGAGACTCTTGACTTTGGTGCTGGGGGAGATGGTCTGTCCGAGGATGGAGGGTGGTGTCCACGGAGTCTTAATTTTGGAATTTTTGTTGGCTTGCAGGAGAAGAAGTTCTGTTTTTGATCCGTTGAGTTTGAGGGAGCTAGTGGTCATCCAGTCATTGATTAAAGTGAGGCATTTCTGTAGTTGCTGATGATGATCTTTTTGTCCGTTAATGCGAAGGTAGAGTTGGGTGTCGTCTGCGTATGAGTGGAAGCAGAGGTCCGTTTTCCTGATGATATTGAGAAGCGGGCGGATGTAGATGTTAAATAGCACTGGTGACAGGGGTGAGCCCTGAGGGACTCCACAGGAGACTGCCCGAGATTCCGAGGTGAATGTTCCTAGTTTCACTGTCTGAGAGCGATTCTCTAAGAAGGATGTAAACCATTTTAGGGCAGAATCTGTGGCTCCTGCAACTTCTGAGAGGCGGACAAGTAAAGTATTGTGGTCCACTGTATCGAATGCTGCGCTGAGGTCTAACAGTACCAGGAGACTCGGTTCTCCGTCATCTGCTGCTTCGAGGGCGTCGTCCCATATTTTGAGAAGTGCTGTTTCTGTGCCATGGCCTGGGCGGAAGCCTGATTGCAGAGGGTCCAGGAGGTGGTGTGTCTCCAGGTGGTGTTGTAGCTGTTGTACTACTGCTTTCTCTATAATCTTGGAGATGGTGTTGAGGCTTGTTATTGGTCTGCGGCAGTTAGGGTCTTTAGGGTCGAGATTAGGTTTCTTTAGCAGGGGTTTGACGATGCCTTGCTTGATCCCTTAATAAAGGATTTTTGTTTTGAATTATACTCTCCTATGTGTTTTCCTTCAAAAATGACAGTTTGTTTGTGAGGATTCAGGTACATTTCAAATATACAATGTGAAATGAACAAGGGACACCAACAACAAAAAATCTCCTGGAGATTAAATAATAAAAGATAATAATGGTGTTGGGGTAACTTGACACACAAAACACACACAAAAATATTCTGGAGTAAAAATAAAAATAACATTGAACAAAGATCAGCCTTGGAAAAATCCAAACATTAAAGAAAAAAAAAGACTTAAAATCCAAAAAAAAAACATAAAAAATATAAAACTGTCAGATGTGACAACTAATAACAATATATTGAGGGAATCCCACTAAAAAAACACAAAGAAAAGTTTGTGAGAAGTGTGTGTGAATATGAGCATCAAAACTACTTAATTCTTGTCACATTATAAAGAAGAAGAGAGTGCGCTGTATTAAACCATTTTGAACATTGCAGCGTGACGAAAGTGCTGTATCCATTGCGAACGCTAAGTTTAGTATCTGAAAAATATTTTTAAATCTTGTGACGTGATAATGATGTATTGCAACCCACGTGAAGAATAAAAATGTGGCGCTATTCTAATCACTCTTTCCGTAATATTACCATTACAAGTGAATATCCTAAATTAATAACCCTTTTGTTCAAAGGGTGTGAATCAAACAAATAATTAGTGAAAAATAGTGATAATAAAAATCAGAAAATAAAAACAAAAAAACAAAAAATAAAAAACACCAAAACGCAATGAAGTGACTTCAGTGACTCAGTGATATTGCTGAAAATCGCAGATGTGTCAATTCTATAATCAAGTGTGCAGTTGATCAATAACACACTCAGCATGAACTTCGTGACTAAATAACATAAAAGGTCCAATAATAAGTGCACATATGTGAAATAAAGAAAGTCCGTGTTGAAGATGCACAATAAATAGTGTCACAGCAAATCTTGGAAGATCCTGCAGTAAACTTGAACTCTCCACCACACCTCTGTGTTCAGTGTTCCCTCTCCCAATAGACAGTCTCTTACCAACTCTGTATGCCTCCACTTTCGTATGAGGCTAGCAAGCATAAGAATATCCAGGCAATCAGAAGGGGTTAAATGTATTCCATTCAGGGACTCGTTCCATATGTAAATGAGAAAGAACTCCCAATAGTGTGATAACGTAGAAACTTTTAATATCCACACTACAAAATACACTACAAAGGGTACACTCACATTGTGTCAACTTTATAACAGCACATCAAAACACTCCACGGCACTCTGTGCACAGCAATCTCAACAAGGTAATCTGGATGGTCTATCCTAAGGTTTTCACATAGGGTGTGTGGTCACGGAGGACCTCAATGCCAACAGCGTGTGTAGGGGTCTATCTCACCCACTCCTCGCTCGCTCTTCCAATGACTCCTCCGTCTCCCTGACAAGTGAACCGCAGCCCCTTGTTCTCTTAAGCCACACAGTCTCTGGTGTTTATCCTTCTCTCGGCCTTGCCCCCGACATGTTTCGCTACAACTGTAGCTTATTCATGGGATAGGCCGCTCAGATTGTCAATCTACTTATATAACCTCCCTCCCCTCTGTCTAACTAAGGGGATCTCAGTGCGCATGCGCGTCCCGCGTGTCCCGCGCATGCGCAGTTAGAGTGTCCCCATAACGCGCAAACCACAGCTATATGCAGCTGTCTGTTTATCCTGTCATGTTATTCTCTGCAGCGGTTTCAAGTTATTGACATCCCACTGCTCAATATCTATGGATCTGGGCATCCTAAAGCCCAATGACAGTTTAAAAGTTATATTGAATGTCCTGGAATGTATTTCAGAGCGCTTTATGCGCTTAATACTTACACAAACTAAATAATATAGGAGTGCTTTAATTCCCTCTCCATTAACCCGAGGGATCCAGAGCTTCTCAAATTGTCAGCTAATACTCTCATTGGTCTGTAGCATTGAGTGTCCTCACTACCATACATCAAAAAGAGGTGTAAAACCATATATTAATAATCTGTAGCTCTAGAAATTAAAAAATATAAAAAATATATACATAATGCATAAAATTATATCAAATGGAAGAATAGGCTTGGCTAAATTCAAAATAAAATGAGATCAGACATATTGCATCTGATGTTACTACAACTGCCTCTATTAATATCAGTCATATGTAACCAATTTCAGGAATACTATTACAGTATTCAAAAAATTCTGCCTGAAACCATTGTATATCTATAGCTATATCACATATCATTATATTAGGATATCTATACTCCATATTCTCACATAGGTAATATATCCATTACTTCTAATTGGCATGGTCATAACTCGAAGTTATCATCTGATTATCTTCAAAGAATAATAAATCAGAGACATACATACAGTACGTGCAAAAATATATATAAAAAATATAAAAAATATATATATATATAAGGATAAAAAAAATTTATTATGTAAAAAACTGGACAATCTACTAACAGGCACCGCATTATCTTACTGTTAGGAAAGTTCTGTATTCATCTTATCACAAAATAACACTATTTATCCTGCAGGAAGTATGAATACAACTCTGGGGTGTATGGGGAAACAGTACCATTTTACCTGGAGGTAGGGATTAATGTACCAATCTTAAACCCGAGAGAATATGCCTACTCAGCTAAAAATCGTTGATGAAGCAATTGAGGTCTAGCTCAATGTTGAGCCCCCTCGGAGTGAGGCTTTTAAACAGGAATATCCATTCCGTTTCTCGGCGTGACAAATCCCTCACTCTGTTCGAGCCTCTCCAGGAGGGGTATACCACCTCTAAGCCACAGAATTGTAGCAAGGATGGGTCCCGTTGATGTTTCTCCCTAAAGTGCATAGACACGCTATGATACTTGTACCCATTTCTTATGTTGGTCAGATGCTCACTAATCCTAATCTTTAGTTGCCTTTTCGTTCTACCAACATAATACAAGCCACAGGGGCACCACATGAGATATACAACATGTGTGGTGGTGCACGTGCTAAATTCCTTGATCTCGAACCTATCCCCCTCTCTGTTGGTGACAGTGGTGACACCTCTATTCCTAACCTTTACTGTCTTACAACAGACACACTTCCCACAGCAGTAAAAGCCCTTAAAACCAAAGGACAAAGATCTTGAATTAGGTGGATCAAGGATCTTTTTCACTATTTGGTCTCCTATACTCGGGGCTCTTCTATATATAAACCTCGGCTGAGTTGACAAGATATCCCCCAGATATTTGTCTCTACATAGTATGTGCCAGTATTTTCTAAAGATATGCTCAATGTCCTTATACTGACAATGGAACCCGGATATAAAGCTTAATTGATGCCTGGTTTCCTCATTTTGTACTCCTTTTTCTTTCAGGCATTCCTCTCTAGGGATTTCAGCAACTTCCTCTATTATTTCAGCTAATACGTCTTCCTTATAGCCCTTCTGCATAAATTTTTCCTTCAGGATATCTGATTGAGTTAGGAAGTCTTCCTTCAACGTGCAATTCCGACGGATCCGCAGCAGTTGGCCCTTCGGTATGTTTTTTATCCATGATGGATGATGTCCACTAGCCACGGACAAATAACTGTTGCGGTCCGTCGGTTTGAAGTACACCTTGGTTTTCAGTGATCCATTCATTTTTTCTATAGTGACATCAAGAAAATTGATCGACTCCTCACTAACTTGGTATTCCAATTTAATGTTGTTTGTATTGTTGTTAAGGTGTTTCAAGAATACCTCCAACGATTCCTTCGTGCCCTGCCATATTAGCAAAATGTCATCAATGAACCTTCTGTAGAAGACCATTTCAGGTCTATTGATGTTAAAAATACGTCTGTCCTCCCATTCAGACATGAACAGGTTGGCGAGGCTGGGGGCGTATTTTGCCCCCATTGCCACGCCAACCTGCTGGGAATAGAAGTGTCCATCGAACCAGAAGTAGTTGTGGGACATGCAGAAATCTAGTGCATGTCCCACAAATTTCTTCTGTGCGAAAGGAATATCGTCCCGTTTGCTGAGCGCCCAATTGAGGGCCAGCGCTGCATCTTCATGCTGTATATTGGTATACAGCGACGCTACGTCGGCTGTCACCAAATAAGATGTCACTGTGGGGTCAAGCTTCACTGGTTCCAACAATCGTAGCAAGTCCGAGGTATCCTTCAGATATGCTTTCGTTGTCTTCACACTGGGTTGCAGGAACTTGTCTAAATATTCTCCCAGTCTCGCAGTAACAGAACCAATCCCGTTTACTATGGGTCGCGGAGGTGGATGTAGGGTGTTTTTATGCACTTTAGGTAGTGTATATATCACTGGTATGCGACTTGCGCTTGGAACTAAATACCTTTTTTCCTTAGGGTTCAGGGCCCTCATCCCAAATCCCCATTCTACAAGCGCAGCCAATTGTGTACTATATGAATCTGTGGGATCTGACTTCAATTTCATATAAGTATTTTGGTCACTCAGTAGTTCCACCAGTTGATCATGGTAAAATTTCTTATCCATGATTACCACACCACCACCCTTATCCGCTGGACGGATAATGATGTTTTTCCTATTTTCCAAGGATTCGATCCCCTCCTTAATGTAATAGGGATTCACCCCTTTTCTAACAGGTAATTCCTCGATATCTTTTAAGACGAGATTTTTAAATACCTCCACAAAGTGGTTGTTTTGAATCAAGGGGTTGAAGATGGACCTGTTCTTTAGGCCACTGTCTATATTAACCGGGGTCCGTGAAGCCCTCATACTTGCTTCCACTGGGTGACTCAGAAAATGCTTTTTTATGTTCAATGTCCGAATGAACTTGTGTGTGTCAATGTATACCTGGAATTTATTCATTTGTTTTTTAGGTGCACACTTTAGGCCTAAATTTAAGATGTTAATCTCCTTGTGGTCTAACGTCACCCCACTTATATTATAAATACCGGTATTCACATGTCCCTCGGCCGTTTTTTTGGGTTGCCTTGATCGGCCAGCCCTACATCCCCTCCTTCTCTTGGTGGGGGCCCTGCGTATGTGCCTTGCGTGTGGGGGGGTCCAAACTTTCCCCCCTTCTGGTATTGTGTTCGGGGGTGTCCCCTCGGTGTTCCCCGTTTCCCTCCCCTCCCCCGTTGTCCTAAAAAAGAATGGTTATATGGTGGTGGGTCATAGTAGCCCTCATCTTCCAACTCTGCATATCTATTATACAACGGGATTCCATTATTCCTATCCGAATAATGGTTCGGTGGGGGGTGTTGTCTCCACTGTTGATGTTCCTGTGGAGGATGATATCCTCTTGGTTCATCTCCTCTATATGGTGACTGATAATAGTAATCATCTCTTCTTTGTGGGGTGTTATTTCTGTGGGGTTTCGGTGTTTGATAATTGTACTCTCCCCTTCCCTGTCGTCCTGGTCTGGGTGAGTATCCATATCCTTCATTGTGATTGTTATTCCTCACCTGGTGGTCCCCTTTGTGGGTGGCACCACTAGGTCCTTGTTTGTTCTTTTTTAACAAAGCTTTTTGTCCGCCTTCCTTCTGTATAGGTTTAGATTGGGCCTTTCCCACAATGGGTTCTGTTTCCTGACTTGGATCCTCTGCAACGCCTTCCTGGTTGTCACTATTATTACTTTGCCAGGAGTAAATCTTGTTCGTCCTAAAATCATTCGAGTCCCTCGTGAATTTCTTCACCTTCTTTTTTTGTGTTTCACGATCCACCTTCTCTAATTTTATTTTCATTTTAGTGTTAAAATCTTTAATTTGGTTGGATTCCTTGATGGGTTCCAATTTCTCTTGCAACAACCTAATATTCTCATTAATCCTACCAAGTTTGATATGCTTTCTTTTTAAAACCAAGCTTTGTAGTTCCCTACCCGCTCTGTTAAAAAATGCCAGCCATTCTTCCATAAAATGCGAGTCATTAAGACCATCCTGTGGGGGTACTTCCCACCTAAGGCTCCTAAAAATTAAGTTTTCCTTCTGGTAGTGTTCAAAAGTGAACACATCCCACCACGCTTTTAATTGTTTCTCAAGGAGATTTTCCAATGATCTCAATGTTCCTGCAAAATCCTCCTCATCCACAGTCATAACTTGATTACTTGAGAAAACATGTTCAGGATTCATTTGTCTATTAGACAAATAATTAAAAGGGTCCATGGCAGCTAATGGATATCAAAATCAATAAATGAATAAACGGTCCTTCTATGTGTAACGTCCTACATACACACAATTAACCACCACTGCGCCTCGGAGCAAATCAATTAAATGGTGATAAACATCAATTGGTAAAGCCTATCTAAAGCTGCCACTTAGTGTATAATAGTGACCAAAATACTTATATGAAATTGAAGTCAGATCCCACAGATTCATATAGTACACAATTGGCTGCGCTTGTAGAATGGGGATTTGGGATGAGGGCCCTGAACCCTAAGGAAAAAAGGTATTTAGTTCCAAGCGCAAGTCGCATACCAGTGATATATACACTACCTAAAGTGCATAAAAACACCCTACATCCACCTCCGCGACCCATAGTAAACGGGATTGGTTCTGTTACTGCGAGACTGGGAGAATATTTAGACAAGTTCCTGCAACCCAGTGTGAAGACAACGAAAGCATATCTGAAGGATACCTCGGACTTGCTACGATTGTTGGAACCAGTGAAGCTTGACCCCACAGTGACATCTTATTTGGTGACAGCCGACGTAGCGTCGCTGTATACCAATATACAGCATGAAGATGCAGCGCTGGCCCTCAATTGGGCGCTCAGCAAACGGGACGATATTCCTTTCGCACAGAAGAAATTTGTGGGACATGCACTAGATTTCTGCATGTCCCACAACTACTTCTGGTTCGATGGACACTTCTATTCCCAGCAGGTTGGCGTGGCAATGGGGGCAAAATACGCCCCCAGCCTCGCCAACCTGTTCATGTCTGAATGGGAGGACAGACGTATTTTTAACATCAATAGACCTGAAATGGTCTTCTACAGAAGGTTCATTGATGACATTTTGCTAATATGGCAGGGCACGAAGGAATCGTTGGAGGTATTCTTGAAACACCTTAACAACAATACAAACAACATTAAATTGGAATACCAAGTTAGTGAGGAGTCGATCAATTTTCTTGATGTCACTATAGAAAAAATGAATGGATCACTGAAAACCAAGGTGTACTTCAAACCGACGGACCGCAACAGTTATTTGTCCGTGGCTAGTGGACATCATCCATCATGGATAAAAAACATACCGAAGGGCCAACTGCTGCGGATCCGTCGGAATTGCACGTTGAAGGAAGACTTCCTAACTCAATCAGATATCCTGAAGGAAAAATTTATGCAGAAGGGCTATAAGGAAGACGTATTAGCTGAAATAATAGAGGAAGTTGCTGAAATCCCTAGAGAGGAATGCCTGAAAGAAAAAGGAGTACAAAATGAGGAAACCAGGCATCAATTAAGCTTTATATCCGGGTTCCATTGTCAGTATAAGGACATTGAGCATATCTTTAGAAAATACTGGCACATACTATGTAGAGACAAATATCTGGGGGATATCTTGTCAACTCAGCCGAGGTTTATATATAGAAGAGCCCCGAGTATAGGAGACCAAATAGTGAAAAAGATCCTTGATCCACCTAATTCAAGATCTTTGTCCTTTGGTTTTAAGGGCTTTTACTGCTGTGGGAAGTGTGTCTGTTGTAAGACAGTAAAGGTTAGGAATAGAGGTGTCACCACTGTCACCAACAGAGAGGGGGATAGGTTCGAGATCAAGGAATTTAGCACGTGCACCACCACACATGTTGTATATCTCATGTGGTGCCCCTGTGGCTTGTATTATGTTGGTAGAACGAAAAGGCAACTAAAGATTAGGATTAGTGAGCATCTGACCAACATAAGAAATGGGTACAAGTATCATAGCGTGTCTATGCACTTTAGGGAGAAACATCAACGGGACCCATCCTTGCTACAATTCTGTGGCTTAGAGGTGGTATACCCCTCCTGGAGAGGCTCGAACAGAGTGAGGGATTTGTCACGCCGAGAAACGGAATGGATATTCCTGTTTAAAAGCCTCACTCCGAGGGGGCTCAACATTGAGCTAGACCTCAATTGCTTCATCAACGATTTTTAGCTGAGTAGGCATATTCTCTCGGGTTTAAGATTGGTACATTAATCCCTACCTCCAGGTAAAATGGTACTGTTTCCCCATACACCCCAGAGTTGTATTCATACTTCCTGCAGGATAAATAGTGTTATTTTGTGATAAGATGAATACAGAACTTTCCTAACAGTAAGATAATGCGGTGCCTGTTAGTAGATTGTCCAGTTTTTTACATAATAAATTTTTTTTATCCTTATATATATATATATTTTTTATATTTTTTTATTTCCAGAATCATGTTTATTGTCAGAAAAAATCAAGTTACACAGAATTTTAACAGAGTGAAAATACTTAAGATTATTTTGGTGTATAATAAGTGATACAATGAACATCTTATTCAGTATTACATAGCATGTTCAACTATGCTATTGATAAACAGAATTATGACATAACCGTGAATTCCTGTATATAGGTAGTAAACCTAGAAACATTAGGTCTGTGTCTGGAGTACGTCCCGTGACTATGTTTTATTTTGGGGACCCTGATAGGGTTTTTTTTTTTTTTTTTTTTTTTTTTTTTGATTTGTGTGGATATCCCGAGCCTTGTGCGATTAAATCAATCGGGGGACTTATAGGTTGTCGTTCAACTCAGGTCGGCCCCTCATGAATGGCGTGGGGAAAGACGCATGACCGTCCGGAGTGCGTGAAGATCTTTGTGGGGTCGTTCCATCGCGCGTTCAGATGTTAACAAGTAGTGTGGGGTCTTGGGGATGTTTTTGTGAATAATACTATTCTTTAGTGTAATGTGCCTTTGGGCGTGTTAACGTGTGTTAGGATTGCGGTCACCGGACCACTAGCAATCCCAACCTTAGTTGGGTAAGGAGGAAGGAGAATCCTATCAGGAGGGGCTGGGGTAAATATGAGGTTAGCAATCGTAGGTGGGAGAGGGAGGATTAGAGTGGATATGGGGTACCTATTGAGACTTTGTATTCTTCAAAAAGAGTCCCCAGTGGGTAGAGGGGAGTCGAGGTGTAGGGTGGAGTATAGTAGGGGGGGGGAGTATAGGCGAAAGAAGGGTAAGAAAAGAAACAGAGTATAGTGAGTACGGTAAAGTAAATCAAGTTAAGTAAAGTAGAGTAAAGTAAGTCCTCCTCCGACAGAGTCACAGAAGATAGTATAAGATCTTAGGACAAGAGTTCCTTGTATTCGGCTGTTGTTTGGAAATGTTGCCAGCTTGACCATATGGTTATGAATTTGGAGGAAGTATCTTTGGCTTGATGGATCAGTTCCTCCATTTCAGCTATTTTAGATATACGTTTGAGCCAATCTGCTGTGGTTGGGGGTTTAGAAGACTTCCATAGAATCGGGATGCACATTTTTGCCGCATTGATCATATGTAGTGCAAGAGAGCGGTGATAGTGTTTTTTTGGGATAGAGGAGTGGTGTAACAACATTTGGGCAGGGGTGAGTTCTATCTGATATGTGGTAATATCAGTGGTAATACGTTGTACTTCTTTCCAGAAGGGTTGAATGAGAGGGCATGACCACCATAAATGTACCATGGAACCCTCAGCCTCTGAACACCTCCAACAGGTGGAGGGGATAGAGGGGGATATTTTGTGGAGCTTAAGGGGGGTTTTGTACCATTTGGAAAAGATCTTGAATCCGTTTTCTTGCGCCGACACGTTAATCGAACCCTTGTGTATGTAAGTGTATATGTTTTCCCAATCTCGGTCGGATAGATCTAGTGTTAATTCCCTTTCCCAGCCGCGAGTTGCTATGTTGGATTTGGGAGTGTGGTCCGAGAAGAGGAGAGTATAGATTTCCGAGATCACATGTCTCTGTGGTTCAGTCTTGGAGCACAGAACTTCAAAAGGTGTAAGTTGCCTGGAGTACTCTGTATTTTTGGGGGGGTGATTAAGAAAGTGCCTTATTTGATTATATATCCAAGGCGGAAAGGGTTTACCAGACACGTGTGTGGGCAAGTTCGAAATAGCTAGGAAGTTTTTTCCGGAAAAAAAGTGAATTGCGCGTATATCGTCTTGGGGCCAGTATCCCGTAAGGAATGTAGTGGACATGCCTGGAGGGAAATCTGCATTGTTTCGGATTGGTGTCAGGGGGCTGGAGGCGGAGGAGATGTGATGTTTTTTGCACATTAGCTTAAATGAGTGAAGTGTGGATGAGATCAGTGGATGTTGTGAGCATGTCAAAGGAATCTGTTGTGGGGGAATCCAGGGTAGTATTTTAACAGGAATCGTTGAGAATTCATTTTCAATTTGTGTCCAGGCTTTAATGCTGGAGTGGACATTCCAGTCGACTATTCTGGACAGTTGGCATGCCTTGTGGTATTTGGCAATATCTGGGAGAGCTATTCCTCCTTTTGATTTGGGTAGAGAAAGTCTTTCAAAACTAAGCCTAGGACGGTTTTTTCCCCAAATAAAATCGTTGCACGCCCTCCGGTATGATGCAAAGAAGGCTTGCGGTAATCTTATTGGGACTGTTTGCAGTACATATAGTATTCTTGGAAGAATGTTCATTTTAATTATTGAAGTCCTCCCAAACCAGGAAAAGAGTCCCGTTGACCAGGACTTAAGGTCTTTTTGAATTTGTTGGAGGATCGGTATGTAGTTTTTGAGATATAGGTCAGAAAGGTGGATCGGTATGTGAATCCCTAGATAGGTAATCGCATCTCGGGTCCACTTGAAGGGGAAGTTAGATTTACAGGATTCTAAGGTCTCTTTCTGTAAGGAAACGTTCAAGGCTTCGGATTTTGTAAAATTGATTTGAAGGTTGGTCAGGAGGTTGAATGAATTAAGGTCCTTAAGTAAATTGGGTAGAGTAATATGGGGTTCCGTCAGAAACAAGAGAATGTCGTCTGCGAAAGCAGATAGCTTATATGTAGTGTCTGATATGGAGACTCCTTTGATGTCTGGATTAGAGCGAAGACGTTGAAGGAGTGGTTCTAAGGTAAGGATGAAAATTAATGGTGAAAGCGGGCATCCCTGACGTGTCCCATTTGACATGGAGAAGGCACTCGACAGGTGTCCGTTAACACGGACCTGTGCAGAGGGGGATGCATAGAGGGCCATTATGAATTGCAACATACGGTCTTGTATGCCTATCATCTTAAGTACTTCTGCCATATAGTCCCACGCCACCCTATCGAATGCCTTCTCCGCGTCAAGGGACAGGAAGAAGCCTTGCTGGTGGTTTGAAGTTAACCAATTGTGTATATTGATCGCCTTGGTTGTGTTGTCTCTAGCCTCCCTGCCAGGTATGAAACCCACCTGGTCAAGTGAGATGAGGTTAGGCAGGAGAGGTAGGAGACGATTAGCTAATATCTTGGCGAATATTTTGAGATCTACATTCAGTAGGGATATAGGGCGATAGTTCGACACCTTAGAAGTATCTTTATTGGGCTTAGGTATTACGGTTATATGAGCTGTTAGTAGGTCCCTAGGTGGAGGATTATCTGTGGACAGGGAATTGAAAGCAAGCAAGAAATGTGGTTTGAGGGTGTCAGTAAAGGTTTTGTAATATCCGGTCGTTAGACCGTCCGGACCGGGGCTCTTGCCAGTCTTCAATTGTTTTAGAACCACGTCCAATTCCACTGGGGAAATGGGTTGTTCCAGATCGATTGCTTCCGCAGTAGATATGTGCTTAGGACAATATTTCGTAAGAAAGTCTTGGATGGCCTTTGTTCTGTGGCTGTCTACCCTCTGTGTGTTGGGGGTATGCAGGTTGTACAGTTGGGAGTAATAGTGTACGAATTGCTCAGCTATCTGATCATTGGAAACTATTTTTTTCCCCGTATTGTCCATTATGGAGTGGATCGTTGTTTTAGCTTTTTTGGTCCGAAGAGCTCTTGCCAGGATTTTGCCCGATTTATTGCCATACTCATAGAATATTTTTTGGGAGAGTATATAATTGCGTTTTGTTTGTTTGTTGAGGGCCTCTAATAGGTCAGATCTAGCTTGGAGCAAAGCCGAGAGGGACAACGATGCTTGGGAGGATTTGTGTGCTTTTTCCAAAGATTGTATCCGGGAAGTCAGTGCATTTATGTGTCCTTGTCTTTCCTTCCTACGTTTAGCAGAAAGTGCGATTAGTTCTCCTCTAATGGTGCATTTATGTGCTTCCCATCGCATCATAGGTGAGATGTTGGGGGAGTCATTTTCCTTAAAGTAAAGCAAGAGGCGTTCTTGTATGGCTGTCAGTGTTACGGTATCTGTAAGGAGCGAGGGGTCCAGGCGCCAGATATGGGGTCGGGGAATAGTGTTTGAGAATGCTAGCGTCATGGATATTGGATGGTGGTCCGAGAGATACATGGGGTCTATGGATGTCGTCATTAGCATCGGCAGGTCTCTTTGCGAAAGGAATAGGTAGTCCAATCTAGAGTATCTGTTGTGGGGGGTTGAATAAAACGTGAAATCTTTCTCATTTGGGTGAAGTGTACGCCCAGAATCGTGTAGTGATAGTTCTGTCAGTTGTGTTTTAATAGCACGTAGCGCGCTATATGGAAGGCTGGAGGAGCCGGTCGAAGTATCATGTAAGGGGTTCAGGGGGACGTTGAAATCTCCTCCTAGTATAAGAAGGCCTTCTTGGAACCCACTGAGTTTTTGCAAGGTGGACTTGAAAAAGGGTACTTGTTTCGTGTTGGGAGCATATATGTTGGCCAGGGTTATTCGTTTTCCGTGGAGAGTGCCCTTGACAAAAAGGTATCGTGCTTCCGCGTCTATGCAGGTTTCAGTAATGTGAAACTGGCAATTTTTAGCGAAGAGGATGGAGACTCCTTTCGTTTTTGTGGAGTCATTAGTGGCGTGTATGCATGTTGGGAAGCGATAGTTGGAGAATTTGGGGGTGGAGGCTGTTTTAAAATGTGTCTCCTGGAGGAAGACAATGTCCGCTTTGTTTTTATGTAAGGAAAGTAGTAAATGGGAGCGTTTTTCGGGGATGTTAAGTCCCTGTATATTTAGGGATACTACTTTGATTGTTTTAATGTTGGCTGAAGGTGTTTGCGGCATTTTGATGGCGTGATCAAAATTTAGTGGCGCTGTTTAGGGAGGATAGGAGGGTTACGTATAGCTATGAGGCTCTGTCGGAGGAGGAGGAGGTAAGAAAGAGAAAGGGGAATAGAGTGGAATAACAAAGAGTTTACGGCTTACGAGGGGGGTTTAGATGACTTTTAGGGGTTGGAGAACGAGGCGGGGGGTCTACAACTACGAGACTTTTGTGTTTCAGTCCGAAGCGTATACGGGTGGGGATAGACTGGTAACTCGCGGGTAAGTGTGGTTGTTTCCGGCGATTAGCGAGAACCAGCTCGCTGATCCGTATAGAATGTGTACCTGCAGTTAGGTACAGCCGGAGTAAGTCAGTGGCTAGTAATGAAATCAGTTATGTAGATCTGCAGATGTGCTAGAGGGCGCCACTGAGTCGAGGATCGGCTGAGATCGGAAGGAAGAGGTGTGATTCGAAGAGGAGAGGCTACCCGCATGACAGAGAGGGTATGGGAGCTTATGGGGAAGGTTGAAGATTGTGAAGAATCAGCGTAAAGAAGAAACCTGGGGATTGTATGGATAGGTGGGAGGGTCCTGTAATATAGGGTTCGAAGTTGATAGTGTTATGAGGGAGGAACGCAAATTGTATGTAGGGAGAAAACTGTATGTCGGAGCAAGAGTACAGTCTGAGTTTTTCAATCCGAGCGTCCCTGGTTCGTGACAGTCTCCCTTCAGGAAGTTTTCTGGGTGAAAGTTAGACTAATAAGTGTCTTATAGGTAATGCATGGAGTTTAATTACCATGAGTGTGAGAGACTCCTAGACAATCCCTATGAATAACAAACGAATACTAGACACATGCTATACAAAATTCACAGCCGTTGAATCCCAAACACTTCTGTTGTCAGTCCTGGACTGACCTACATGGACTGAAGTGGCTACTATCCTATGTGCAGGGTGGTTATGTCTGGGTCCTATGCCTTATCTTAGCAAGGATGAGTATAGTATGGACCTTATCAGTGGTATGTTGCATTGATTTGCCGAGCAAACAACTGGAAGGTGTGAAACTTAAATTTGAAGCCCGTGGGAACAAGAGCTACACACCAAATGTGCCTTGGGACACACATGGGTGCTTAGTATCGACCAAAAGGATTGTGAGGCTGGGTGGAATCTAAACTACTACGTTAGTATGTGCATAAGAGGAGCTGGCAGAAACATCGTCTCCCGACCGCCCAGGTCAGCAGTGTGCGCAGCAAGGGAGTTACCCCAAACTGGAGGAGGTGAAATGTAACCATGTGACCAGCGAGCTCCCTAGCTATCTATGGAGAGAGTTGATTTGGGGTTGTGTTTCCCATTATATCGAGGTCATGTTTATAATGTTTTACTAAAACTAAAACTGGGGGTGATCGTGATGTCGGATTCGGGGATCGTAACCCTAATCATGCAGTATGTTATCATAATGTATGTGTTTTATGATGTATCTGAGGCAACTCCCATCGCCTGTGAGCGATGGATAAGTCAAGGCTATGCCATTCAATACACTTATGAGTCCATCTAATATGCAGTTCGGCACTAAGATTACACCCCTTACTTATATATATTGAGTTTTTCATTATTACAATATAGGTGGTGATGATCCGTAGGAATCGCGTCCCCCTTACTTATAGAGAGCAAGTGGGGCAGCCGGGTTAGTGTTTAACTTACGTGTGTCAGTGCGAAAGGCAATCCCGTTAACCACGAATTGTGTGTGGGGTATTTGCCTTGTGACATCTGAACATGCCCACACTGCATTGCTCTTAGACGTGTGCTCGGTACATCGGCATGTGTTAGAGCTATATGTGAAATCTTTTAATGTCTTCCCACAGGATCATCACTCCCATCAACAATGTCTAATTATGACAAGAGCAGGGTTATTAATAGACTGAGGGAAACAGAGGAAGATGAAAGTCTGATAACAGCGAGCAAGCTATAACTGATCGAATGAACTATAACTGATCGAATGAATAGGAGAGCTTAATGTCCTCCCCCTCCCTCAGTTTAAAGTGGGAGAGAGTGGGGTTTCAATACAAGAAAGGATACGTTGGCAGAGTGGTCTGGAGTGACAAAAATGACCCGGGCCGTGCGCAGTGAAATGTCATTTCTTGCTAGCTGTTGGTGTCCTTCTGCTGTGAAGAGATCGTTGATCCGCAGCTCTTGTTCCTGCACCCCATCTTCGTCTAGAGCGGAATCCTACTCATCAGTTGTATTGTGATGACCAGAGTAGAGTGGATAAGGTCGGTTGAAGGGTCTAGGGCTGAATGGTGACTAGAATCTAGTAGCCGGTGTTGATGAAGCTTGACGCAAACCAGGGAGAAACTGTAACAGAACTTCTTAAAACTTGAGAGACGTAGGGCAGTGAGAAAACCGATTCTCCACGCGTTGCACGTTCCGACGCTGCTGATCAGCGGTCTCGGCGTGCTCTCCTGGTCTGCGGGGTGTCCAGCGGGCTTGATCCTCTATCCATGCCTGGCGCTTGGTGACGCAGCCTGGTTTCGGAAGGGGATCGCTGCCTCCTATAACGGTGTGGCTGGGTGTCCATTGGTTCGTTGTCAGGCAGGTGCTTCCTGGCAGCCTGAGGGCGGAATTCCGCGTACCACTCGGGAACAGCCGTGAAAGGTAAATCTAGGGTGTCGCAGAAATAGTGCAGATCTTCTGGCACTCTGAGCAGTGCTGTGCGACCCTGATAGGAGGCCGATAAGCCGAAGGGGAACTTCCACCTGTATGGAATTTCCCTGGAACGTAGCACTTCCAGCAGGGGGCGCAGTTCTCTCCGACGTTGCAGTGTAATTGTGGAGAGGTCTTGAAAAAGGCGTATGTCTGCGCCATTGTGTGTTAGCTTTGTAGCTATGCGGGCCTTACGCAAAAGTTCTTCTTTTAGTTGATAGTCTATTACATGACATATTACATCCCTGGGTGGGTCTGCATCTCTCCCCCGTGGACGCAGGGCGCGGTGGATGCGTTCCATACCTATGGGGGTGGAGGGGGGTTTCTCCAGTAGGCCGTTGAAGAAGCAAGTGACCTCTGCTAACAGCCTATCTGCCTCGATTGATTCCGGCAGGCCTCTCACACGTAGGTTATGTCGTCTGCCACGGTTGTCCAAATCCTCCATGTGCCGATTTAGGTCCCGTAGCTGTAGGGTATGCGTATCTAGGACCTGACACGTACGGCGGAGCACAGTTGTATGGGTTGTAGTCGTCTTCTCCACTTCTTGGACTCTGCCCGCTATTGCTTGTATGTCAATCCTGAGATCCGAGATTGCTGCCGACAGGGCTGCCGTGAGGGTGTTTTTTATATCCAGCGCCACGGAGTGCAAGTCCTGGAGGCTAGGTTGTGAGTTCGGGGTGAGAATCACCGCTCCATTGTCTGGGGGCGGTATGGTCCCAGCCGTTGGGCCTGCTATCTGAGGAGAGCCTCGTGCGGGCGCCATGTTGCCAGAGTGGGAGCGGAACATTTCTGGTATAATTTGGTTGCTTCTGCCCGTCATGTCACGGGGGGACCTGGATCTGGAGGTGGAGGAGCTGCGGGATGAAGTCCCCATGTTTTCTTCGAGGTAGGGCGTATGAATAACCTCCGTTTTAGTCAGATTGTCCTCTCTGTCAGCGGGAGCAAAGGATTTAAGCTGCCATCTTCTCCCGAGGTCAGGCCACGCCCCCATTTTTTATATTTTTTATATATATTTTTGCACGTACTGTATGTATGTCTCTGATTTATTATTCTTTGAAGATAATCAGATGATAACTTCGAGTTATGACCATGCCAATTAGAAGTAATGGATATATTACCTATGTGAGAATATGGAGTATAGATATCCTAATATAATGATATGTGATATAGCTATAGATATACAATGGTTTCAGGCAGAATTTTTTGAATACTGTAATAGTATTCCTGAAATTGGTTACATATGACTGATATTAATAGAGGCAGTTGTAGTAACATCAGATGCAATATGTCTGATCTCATTTTATTTTGAATTTAGCCAAGCCTATTCTTCCATTTGATATAATTTTATGCATTATATATATATTTTTTATATTTTTTAATTTCTAGAGCTACAGATTATTAATATATGGTTTTACACCTCTTTTTGATGTATGGTAGTGAGGACACTCAATGCTACAGACCAATGAGAGTATTAGCTGACAATTTGAGAAGCTCTGGATCCCTCGGGTTAATGGAGAGGGAATTAAAGCACTCCTATATTATTTAGTTTGTGTCAGTATTAAGCGCATAAAGCGCTCTGAAATACATTCCAGGACATTCAATATAACTTTTAAACTGTCATTGGGCTTTAGGATGCCCAGATCCATAGATATTGAGCAGTGGGATGTCAATAACTTGAAACCGCTGCAGAGAATAACATGACAGGATAAACAGACAGCTGCATATAGCTGTGGTTTGCGCGTTATGGGGACACTCTAACTGCGCATGCGCGGGACACGCGGGACGCGCATGCGCACTGAGATCCCCTTAGTTAGACAGAGGGGAGGGAGGTTATATAAGTAGATTGACAATCTGAGCGGCCTATCCCATGAATAAGCTACAGTTGTAGCGAAACATGTCGGGGGCAAGGCCGAGAGAAGGATAAACACCAGAGACTGTGTGGCTTAAGAGAACAAGGGGCTGCGGTTCACTTGTCAGGGAGACGGAGGAGTCATTGGAAGAGCGAGCGAGGAGTGGGTGAGATAGACCCCTACACACGCTGTTGGCATTGAGGTCCTCCGTGACCACACACCCTATGTGAAAACCTTAGGATAGACCATCCAGATTACCTTGTTGAGATTGCTGTGCACAGAGTGCCGTGGAGTGTTTTGATGTGCTGTTATAAAGTTGACACAATGTGAGTGTACCCTTTGTAGTGTATTTTGTAGTGTGGATATTAAAAGTTTCTACGTTATCACACTATTGGGAGTTCTTTCTCATTTACATATGGAACGAGTCCCTGAATGGAATACATTTAACCCCTTCTGATTGCCTGGATATTCTTATGCTTGCTAGCCTCATACGAAAGTGGAGGCATACAGAGTTGGTAAGAGACTGTCTATTGGGAGAGGGAACACTGAACACAGAGGTGTGGTGGAGAGTTCAAGTTTACTGCAGGATCTTCCAAGATTTGCTGTGACACTATTTATTGTGCATCTTCAACACGGACTTTCTTTATTTCACATATGTGCACTTATTATTGGACCTTTTATGTTATTTAGTCACGAAGTTCATGCTGAGTGTGTTATTGATCAACTGCACACTTGATTATAGAATTGACACATCTGCGATTTTCAGCAATATCACTGAGTCACTGAAGTCACTTCATTGCGTTTTGGTGTTTTTTATTTTTTGTTTTTTTGTTTTTATTTTCTGATTTTTATTATCACTATTTTTCACTAATTATTTGTTTGATTCACACCCTTTGAACAAAAGGGTTATTAATTTAGGATATTCACTTGTAATGGTAATATTACGGAAAGAGTGATTAGAATAGCGCCACATTTTTATTCTTCACGTGGGTTGCAATACATCATTATCACGTCACAAGATTTAAAAATATTTTTCAGATACTATTATACACTAAGTGGCAGCTTTAGATAGGCTTTACCAATTGATGTTTATCACCATTTAATTGATTTGCTCCGAGGCGCAGTGGTGGTTAATTGTGTGTATGTAGGACGTTACACATAGAAGAACGCTAAGTTTACCAGAATGAGCTGACCCGTGTCGGAATTTCTTCTGAGCATGCGTGGCACTTTGTGCGTCGGAACAGGCCACACACGGTCGGAATTGACGCGATCGGATTTTGTTGTCGGAAAATTTTATCTCCTGCTGTCCAACTTTGTGTGTCGGAAAATCCGATGGAAAATGTCCGATGGCGCCCACACACGGTCGGAATTTCCGACAACACGCTCCAATCGGACATTGTCCATCGGAAAATCCGACCGTGTGTACGGGGCATTAGACTTCTATATACATTGCTGCATTATAATTTTTTTTTAAAAAAGAAAAAAATCTGGGGTTTACTTCCTCTTTAATGCCTTCATTAATCAAGCTTAAAAGGTTCTGCCAACTGTTCTTTCTATTCTAAGCTTTCTGGGTTATCAGTAGGGTTAGTAATTTATAATAGTACTTTGGTTCCTAGGTATGGACCTAATGGTACATTAAGAGACATGATGCCTACTCAACATCACTGTAAACACCTACATTTCCTCATTTTTTATTGTTTTTATTTGAGAAATTTGATTTCAGATTTTACATTTCTGTGGTATTTATTATATTTTATTTTCACTGCAAATCGAGCCTATGAAGTCTGAGGGGTGACTAAGACTGAGCACAGTGATATCTGGTGTATATGAGCCCTTTCGGACCTACACACAATGTGATGGGATATGACCCTTTTGGGTCTAGTTCCATTTGACCAGTTCGTCACATTACGATGAAGGCGTTTGTCATGCTCCCAGTCAGGTTAGCCACAGGTCACCTGACATACACCAGACTGATCATTGGTCCCCATTTGTGTACTCTGTATTGGTTCACGCATACCCGGGCTCCACCCCTGTGATTGG